>NC_090393.1:57342090-57706256 GCF_036365525.1 Heterodontus francisci
TTCTCCTCCCCCACTTCTCTCTCTCTCTCTCCTCCCCCACTTCTCTCTCTCTCTCTCCTCCCCCCACTTCTCTCTCTCTCTCTCCTCCCCCACTTCTCTCTCTCTCTCTCCTCCCCCCACTTCTCTCTCTCTCTCTCCTCCCCCCTCACTTCTCTCTCTCTCTCCTCCCCCACTTCTCTCTCTCTCTCCTCCCCCACTTCTCTCTCTCTCTCTCTCCTCCCCCACTTCTCTCTCTCTCTCCTCTCCCTCCCCCACTTCTCTCTCTCTCTCTCCTCCCCCACTTCTCTCTCTCTCTCTCCTCCCCCACTTCTCTCTCTCTCTCTCCTCCCCCACTTCTCTCTCTCTCTCTCCTCCCCCCACTTCTCTCTCTCTCTCCTCCCCCACTTCTCTCTCTCTCTCTCCTCCCCCACTTCTCTCTCTCTCTCTCCTCCCCCACTTCTCTCTCTCTCTCTCCTCCCCCACTTCTCTCTCTCTCTCTCCTCCCCCACTTCTCTCTCTCTCTCTCCTCCCCCACTTCTCTCTCTCTCTCCTCCCCCACTTCTCTCTCTCTCTCCTCCCCCACTTCTCTCTCTCTCTCTCCTCCCCCACTTCTCTCTCTCTCTCTCCTCCCCCACTTCTCTCTCTCTCTCTCCTCCCCCACTTCTCTCTCTCTCTCTCCTCCCCCACTTCTCTCTCTCTCTCTCCTCCCCCACTTCTCTCTCTCTCTCCTCCCCCACTTCTCTCTCTCTCTCTCCTCCCCCACTTCTCTCTCTCTCTCTCCTCCCCCACTTCTCTCTCTCTCTCTCCTCCCCCACTTCTCTCTCTCTCTCTCCTCCCCCACTTCTCTCTCTCTCTCTCCTCCCCACTCTCTCTCTCCTCCCCCACTTCTCTCTCTCTCTCCTCCCCACTTCTCTCTCTCTCTCCTCCCCCACTTCTCTCTCTCTCTCTCCCCCACTTCTCTCTCTCTCTCCTCCCCACTTCTCTCTCTCTCTCTCCTCCCCCACTTCTCTCTCTCTCTCTCCTCCCCCACTTCTCTCTCTCTCTCTCCTCCCCCACTTCTCTCTCTCTCTCTCCTCCCCACTTCTCTCTCTCTCTCTCCTCCCCACTTCTCTCTCTCTCTCTCCTCCCCCACTTCTCTCTCTCTCTCTCCTCCCCCACTTCTCTCTCTCTCTCTCCTCCCCCACTTCTCTCTCTCTCTCTCCTCCCCCACTTCTCTCTCTCTCTCCTCCCCCACTTCTCTCTCTCTCTCTCCTCCCCCACTCTCTCTCTCTCTCCTCCCCCACTTCTCTCTCTCTCTCTCTCTCTCCTCCCCCACTTCTCTCTCTCTCTCTCTCTCCTCCCCCACTTCTCTCTCTCTCTCTCTCTCTCCTCCCCCACTTCTCTCTCTCTCTCTCTCTCTCTCTCTCCTCCCCCACTTCTCTCTCTCTCTCTCTCTCTCTCTCTCCTCCCCCACTTCTCTCTCTCTCTCTCTCTCTCTCTCTCTCCTCCCCACTTCTCTCTCTCTCTCTCTCTCTCTCTCTCCTCCCCCACTTCTCTCTCTCTCTCTCCTCCCCCACTTCTCTCTCTCTCTCTCCTCCCCCACTTCTCTCTCTCTCTCTCCTCCCCCACTTCTCTCTCTCTCTCTCCTCCCCCACTTCTCTCTCTCTCTCTCCTCCCCCACTTCTCTCTCTCTCTCTCCTCCCCCACTTCTCTCTCTCTCTCTCCTCCCCCACTTCTCTCTCTCTCTCTCCTCCCCACTTCTCTCTCTCTCTCTCCTCCCCCACTTCTCTCTCTCCTCCCCCACTTCTCTCTCTCCTCCCCCACTTCTCTCTCCTCCCCACTTCTCTCTCTCTCTCTCTCTCTCCCCCCCCACTTCTCTCTCTCTCTCTCCCCCCCCCCCACTTCTCTCTCTCTCTCCCCCCCCCCACTTCTCTCTGTCTGACAGTTGCAGAGAGCAGGAACTCTCAACTTTGTGGTTGGTCAGTGTTTTAAAAAGTTGCAGCCGTCAAGTTCACAGCCGTCACCTGCTGGGAATGGAAACTGTGGTTCGTGGTTTCCCTGTGGGTTCTGGTTTATTTTTAAAAGCCCGCCAGAAAGTTCAGAAACTGCATTTCACGCTCCCAGCGCCCGTCAGCTGTGAAATTGACGGCTGCAATTTTTAAAAACCTGATGGTCTGGACGAAATTTCTCATCCCTGAAATTACCAGTCACGGACCTCAACATTTTTACCACAGACCCTGGCGTCCGTGTTCCGACACATTGCCGACTCCTGGCCTCAAAAGCATCTCCATAGAGTTTGTTTGGGAATATGGAAGTTTGAACCCAAGTAGAATTGATAATAACTAAAACATCATTCTTTAAAGAGAAACAGAAAATGCTGAAAATACTCAGCGGGTTTTGCAGCATTTGTTTAGAGAAACACAGAGTTAACATTTCAGGTCCATGTCCTTTTATCAGAACTGTTCTTTAAAACTCAGTGTAAACAATAAACAACTTGAATTATTACAGCCTCTTCATAAAATAACACCAATTTGCCTTTTTATTACACAGTTCGTAAAAATAAATTACATTTTTGATATTATGATATTTTCTATTTTTCAATCAACATATCTCATTGGAGTAATTGCATTGACCTTTTAACAGATGCTACTTGCAACACTAACATGTCACTGGAGTGTGTTTATAGGTGTGACTCACAGCACAGCAGATAAATGGAGTGCATGTTATGCAACAAATGTTATGCTTACTGCAGCGAATATTAAGCAAGAATCAATTTATTTATTTTTCAGTTCTCAAAGGGATCTTCAATTTCCTGAGTACAGTAACATCAGAAAATTATAATGTTCAGTTTTATTGCTGCATTAACAAACTAAAAATTTCCAAAACAGCAAAGGCTAGGGGGCCCTGACAATATCCCGGCAGTAGTATTGAAAACATGTGCTCCAGAACTAGCCACACCCTTAGCCAAGCTGTTCCAGTACAGCTACAACATTGGCATCTACCGACAACGTGGAAAATTGTGCAGGTATATCCTGTCGACAAAAAGCTACAAGAGCAGGTCAGAGGCTGGGAATTCTGTGGCGAGTGACTCACCTCCTGAATCCCCAAGGCCTGTCCACCATCTCCAAAGCTCAAGTCAGGCATGTAATGGAATACTCACCATTTGCCTGGATGGGTGCAGCTCCAACAACACTCAGGAAGTTCAACACCATCCAGGACAAAGCAGCACACTTGATCGGCAACCCATCCATCACTTTAAGTATTCACTCTCTCCACCACTGCTGCACAGTGGCAGCAGTGTATACCGTATACAAGCTGTACTGGAGCAACTCGTGAAGCCTCCTTCGACAGCAGCTTCCAAACTCACAACCTCTACCATTGAGAAAGACAAGGGCAGCAAGCGCATGGGAACACCACCACCTGCAAGTTCCCCTCCAAGCCACACACCATCCTTATTTGGAACTATACCGACGCTCCTTCACTGTGGCTGAGTCAAAAACCTAGAACTCTCAGCCTAACAGCCGTGTGGGTGTACCAACACCAGATGAACTGCCAGTTCAAGGCAGCAGCTTATCACCATCTTCTCAAGGACAATTAGGGATAGGCAACAAATGTTGGCCTTGCCCGTGACCCTCACATCCCATGAAAGAATTTTTTAAAAATCACCGATATCATCTCCATTACAATTTGAGGGATCTTGGAAGTTCAAAACCATGCAAGAATTCTGGAAGCAAATGGGATAAACCTGCAAGTTCGATCCAACCAGACCCCTAATGCGATATATGAAAATTACCTGGTTCCATCTGCTCTGAATACGGCATTGAGTCTATAATCGGACCATTGGCCCGGATATGAATAGGGGTTAATAGTGGGATAATTAGCCCCCAAAATGGATAGAGTTGGTAAAGGGACTGTCAATTCTGCATAAACTGGAGCGTTAATGGAGTGGTCGGCCCCAATGCAGATGGGGCTGGTTAGCCCCCAAAAATGGACAGATTGGTAATGGGACTGTAAACCCAGATACAAAATAAATTGGTAATGGGATCATCAATTCTGACACAAATGGGTTGGTAATGGAATGGTCAACCTAGATATAGAAATGTTTGATAATAGGCAACTACCCCTGATAACTAAAAGCAAAATACTGCGGATGCTGGAAATCTGAAACAAAAACAAGAAATGCTGGATTCACTCAGCAGGTCTGGCAGCTTCTGTGGAAAGAGAAGCAGAGTTAACGTTTCGGGTCAGTGACCCTTCTTCGGTTCCGAAGAAGGGTCACTGACCCGAAACGTTAACTCTGCTTCTCTTTCCACAGATGCTGCCAGACCTGCTGAGTGAATCCAGCATTTCTTGTTTTACCTGATAACTGACAGCGTTATTCAGCCTTCATAAAAGGAAGGATTAGTAATGAGATGATCAGCCCCAGTAATAGGTAGGGTCAGCAACAGTCAGCTCCAATAATGGTTGTGATTGGTAATATAATCCTCAGTCTCAATATGAACTGAATAGGTTATTGAATGGTCAATTCCAATGCCATCAGCATCAGTAAAGATATAGCCTACCTTGATAACGAACTGAGTGGTACGTCTCCAAAAAGGAAACGGGTTGGCAAAAGGATAACCATTCCTTATTATGGAAAGGGGTTGGTAAAAGGATGGGCAGCCCCAACAATGAACAATAACTGGACAGCGAACCGCAATACTGGATACTGGCAAGAGGGATGATGGGACAAGGTAAAACTGCGTGGTAAAAGGACCACTGAAGAAATAAAAGATGAGCTTCATTTGAACAGCGCAGGAGTCCAAGGACGAAGGTCCGAGTGAAAGTGAGATGGAGAATTAAAATGGCAAGCGACCGGAAGCTCAAGATCGGCGTTGTGGACTGAACGGCGGTAATCAGTCCTGACACTGGTAGTGGACAGTGACTCACAACAATGGTTGAGAATTGTTAGCAGGATGGTCAGCTCCAGTACATTTGTTAATGGGACAATTATCAAATTAAATTTGTGAAGGCCTCTCAAATGCTATCAATACTATGGGTAGAAAACTTGAAATCCCAAATCAGATGAATCTGGTGAGAAATGTGACCGGTGTAGCAGATGTTCTCACATCAAAAGCATTTGTGCTAGGCAGAAGCAGAGCACGGTAAAGGCCTGCTCGGGTCTGCAAAAAAAAAACCCCGACCCGAGTCCAACAGAACCACATCTGACCCGAGCCCGGCCCGAGTCCTTCCATTTTTTCCCGCGCCCGACCCGACCATCAGTTAACTTACCTTCCGTTTTTCGCTTTTTTGCTGATCTGCACAAGCTTAAAATAACTGCAACTAAACCACCTTTCTAGTCCAAAAGTTAAATTAACATTGGAGCCACTTACGTGCAATAGAGCATGTCCGACCCGGCCCGACCAGAGCCCGAATGCCGTACTCGGAAGTGCAACTCGACCCGACCCGAACCTGACACACGTCGTCAGATCCGGTCGGGTAGCAGACCTTTAGAGCACGGCCTCAGACTGGATCTATGATGCTTGCTGGTACGTAAACTATAAATATTGTCCTGGATATGTGACCATTGGGGTGAGAAAGGTCTTCGAGAGTACACCCTTGACCTCATCACTGCAACTGCTAGGTTTCTATTCTTCCTTCTCTTCAGTCAGGTATGGAGACAAAAGAAAAGCGATCAAAAATTTATAATTCTGCTATAACTTGTTAACCAAAGGCATTAAAGGATATGGAGTTAGGTCACAGATCAGCAATGTTCTCACTGAATGGCAGATCAGGCTCAAGGGTTAAATTGCCTACTCCTGTTCCGATGCTCCTTTGTTCCTAACTCATTAGAGACACTCACCTGTCCTGTACAGGCATCATCACAGGACTCAAAAGGCAACATTGTAAAACTAAACAATAAAATCTTAGCTATATCTGCTCAGGGCTGGAAACGTTATAGTTCAGATGTGAGATTTATGCATGTCAGAATTAAAGCTGATGGTTATTTTTCACGTAGCTTTGCTATTCACTTTCAGGCGAAGGGTAGAACACAAAGGGAGGAAGCGTAATACCCAAAGACAAAACACTCAGAGCAGTTCAATGAACACCCAAGCTAAGGCCAGCTGAAAGATTAATAATTGATATCAAATATGGTCGAACAAAAGTAATTCATTATTCCATCGAATCCTACCTGCAGCTCTGAAGAAAATATTTTGCTTGAATTTTTTTTTTAATATACCTATGGAATTTTCTCCCATTCTCTCCTGAAGGTCCTGGCTATTGCTGGGATACAGTTCTAAGTGTGCCGGTATCTCATCTATTTCTGCACCACCCCAGACAGTAAGCGTTGGAAGGTTAATCAACTACAAGGACATCACAGTTAACTGATCTGATCATCACCTGATGTCCACATTTGTATTTTTCACCATGGGTCTGTGAAGGTCAATCAGAAGCAGAAATCTTTGTTCCCATTCTATCCCAGGGTGACCCAGCTGAGATCAACTAGCACAGTATAGACAGAGATCAATCCCAGACTGCATGTAGGCTTTTAATTTTAAGAATTGCAAATAAATTGGCACTGTAATAAAGACTGATTTAAAAAATAAATAGGAAGGTGAGAGACTGTTTTCAGGTATCAGGTATGCTTGTAATGATGCGGCTTCTGTTGGAACACCTCCTGCGTTATGAGAACAGTGAAGTATTCACAGTTTCAATTGCCCAATTCCACTCTCTTGTCAACCTTCCCACACAGTGCGCCCACTGGGGGCTAATATTGCTAATCTCCTTTCTGTCCAACTCACACCTAACAATGCGGACCCTGTGGACTCTGCCAGTGGATCAGCTCTCACCACCCCTCTAATCATCTCCCTCCAGAATGTCTGTTCACTTGCGAACGAAGCCGTTGCCATCATAAACTTAAGGTGGATGATTGCATCGATATCATGGCCTTGATGGAAACCTGGCTGAGGAGTGACGACACACTTCCCCTTAATGAAGCCTCCCCAACGAGCTGTCTTTTCCACCACTCGACCCAGCAAGATCGTCGCGGTGGTAGTGTGGCACTTATTGCAGATCACACCTTGGCCTGACTCCATCCTTCTCTGGCACTTTCTCCTCCTCTCACCTCTCATTCAAAATCCTTTTTTTTTTAAAAAACCACCCTCCCTAGTACATTAAAAAATTTTCTAACCAAGGTATCATCACTGCTTTTCTCCCTCAGCTTCTGCCCTCAACGACTTCTCATCCTCGGTGATTTAAACCTCCATCTGAACTCATCATGCTCTCTTTCTTTTAGATCAATGCCCTCTTATCTTCCCATATCTCTCCCTCTATGAAAACTCCCCAATCCATATTCCCAGCGACTCCCTTGACCTCGTCATCCTCCACAGCCTTCCTAGTCCCACTGTATCAATCACAGATAAGGCCATCGCTGATCACTTTCTTGCATCATTCTCCACCCACATGCCCTTACCACGCCCCAACCCTACCTCCTTCTGTATCTGTCCCCAGAAAAAATAATCTCCCAATTCACTTACAATTGCACTTTCAAAATCCCAACTCTCTAGCCTTTGACCCTCCGTTCACCACAACATTTCTACAGCTACCGCTTTGCTCAACTGCACCCTCTCCTCCACCTTTGATGCCCTTGTCCCCAATAAAGCCATCACTCTCTTTCGCCCAGCCCATTTCCCCTGTAATGGTCCCCATCTCTGCTCCCTTAAGTCCAAGAGATGCAGACTTGAAAGGATATGGTGGACAACTGGTTTAGCCATCCACCGCTAGATCGGGCTGGATCACATAAGCACTATCAGGTCCTCCTCTCTTCAGCTAAAACTGCTCACTATTCCAGGATCATCCTGGAACACAAAGATAACCCCCTGGTGTCTTTTCCCTACTGCAAACCATCTTCTTAAACTCCTCTTCCCTGTCACCTCTACCCTCACCTCCAACAGTAAGTGCGAGGAGCTCATTAACTTCCTTGTCACTAGGTTGAGACCATCTGATTAGCTGCCTCTGCTGCATCCCTCCCTTCCACTAGTTCACCTGGCCAAACTGCCCATAGTGCCCTCCCGCCCTGGCCCTGGACTCACATCTTTTTCTAGTTTCTCTCTTATCTCCCCTCATACTCTCTGAACACATCTTGTCCATGAGACCCACTTCCTGCTTCCTCGACTCTATTCCCACTAAACTACTGACCACCCAACTTCCCCCTCCTGGTCTGCATGTTAGCTGATATTGTTAATAGTTCTCTTCCTTCAGGCATTATCCCTCTCTCCTGTAAATTTGGCATCATTCTCCCTCTCAAAAAAAATCCTTGACCTCACCGGCCTCGCAAACCACCATCCAGTCTTCAGCCTCCCTTTCCTCTACAAATCCTTGAACATGTTGCCGCCTTTCAAATCTGTTCCCATCTTTCCCAGAACTGTTTGAACCCCTCCAATCAGGTTTCCACCCTTGCCACTGTACTGAAATGCCTCTTACCAAAGTCACAAATGACATCCTATGTAACTGTGACAAAGGTAAACTATCTCTCCTCATCCTTCTCGACCTGTCTACAGCCTTTGACATGGTTGACCATACCATCCTCCTCCAACGCCTCTCCACTGCCTTCCAACTGGTTGGGACTGCTCTCACCTGATTCCATTCTTAGCTATCTATTCATAACTAGAGTATCACATAATGGCTTCTCTTCCTCTTCCTGGTCCTGCACCATTACCTCTGGTGTCGCCCAATGGCCTTGGCCCCCTCTCCTATTTCTCATCTACATGCTGCCCCTCAGTGACATCATCAAAAGCATAGTGTTAGCTTTCACATGTACACTGTTGACACCCAGCTCTACCTCATGACCATTTCTCTCGAATCCTCCACTGTTGCTAAATTATCAGACTGCTTATCCAGTACTGGATGAGCAGAAATTTCCTCCAATTAAATATTGGGAAGACTGAAGCCATTGTTTTTGGTTCCCGGTTCAAACTCTGTTCCCTAGCTACCGATTCCATTCCTCTCCGTGGCAACAGTCGGAGACTAAACCAGTCTATTTGCAACCTTAATATCATATCTGACCCTAAGACGAGCTTCTGACCACATACTCGCGCCATTACGAAGACTGCCTAGTTCCACCTCCGTAACACCGTCCAACTTTGCCCATCGCAGCTGAAACCCTCATTCATGTCTCTGTTACCTCTAGACTTGACTATTCCAACGCATGCCTGGCTGGTCTTCCACATTCTACTCTCCGTAAACTTGAGGTCATCCAAAACTCTGCTGCCAGTGTTTTAACTCGCACCAAGTCCCATTCATCTATCGCCCCTGTGCTGGCTGGTTGCTCCCGATCAAGCAATGTCTTGATTTTAAAATTCTCATCTTTATTTTCAAATCCCTTCATGGCTTTGCCCCTCCCTCTCTAATTAGGGGAAGTGATGGCGTAGTAGTAATGTCACTGAACTAGTAATCCAGAAGCCCAAGTTAATACTCCAGGGTAAAAGCAAAATACTGGGGATGCTGGAAATCTGAAACAAAAACAAGAAATGCTGGAAACACTCAGCAGGTCTGGCAGCATCTGTGGAAAGAGAAGCAGAGTTAACGTTTCGGGTCAGTGACCCTTCTTCGGTTCCGAAACGTTAACTCTGCTTCTCTTTCCACAGATGCTGCCAGACCTGCTGAGTGATTCCAGCATTTCTTGTTTTTGTTAATACTCCAGGGACTGGGGTTCGAAGCCCACCAAGGCAGATGGTGAAATTTGAATTCGATTACTAAATCTGGAATTAGAAAAACAAAAATGAGTCTAACGGTGACCATGAAACCATTGTCAATTGTTGTAAAAACCCATCTGGTTCACTAATGTCCTTTAGGGAAGGAAAATCTGCAGTCCTTACCTGGTCTGGCTTACATGTCACTCCAGACCCACAGCAATATGGTTGACTCTTAAAATGCCCTCTCTGAAATGGCTTAACAAGCCACTAAGTTTCTCAAGGGCAATTTGGGATGGGCAATAAATGATGGCCTAGCCAATGATGCCTACATCCCATGAATGAATATATATAGGAAAAAATCTCCTCCAGCCCCACAACCCTCCACAGCGGCACAGTGGTTAGCACCGCAGCCTCACAGCTCCAGCGACCCGGGTTCAATTCTGGGTACTGCCTGTGTGGAGTTTGCAAGTTCTCCCTGTGACCGCGTGGGTTTTCGCCGGGCGCTCCGGTTTCCTCTCACAGCCAAAGACTTGCAGGTTGATAGGTAAATTGGCCATTGTAAATTGCCCCTAGTATAGGTAGGTGGTAGGGGAATATAGGGACAGGTGGGGATGTGGTAGGAATATGGGATTAGTGTAGGATTAGTTTAAATGGGTGGTTGATGGTCGGCACAGACTCGGTGGGCCGAAGGGCCTGTTTCAGTGCTGTATCTCTAAATAAATAAATAAAATAACTGCACTCATTTAATTCTGGCCTCTTGAGCATCCCTGATTTTAATCGCTTCAGCTGCCTAGGCCCTAAGCTCTGGTACTCCCTTCCCACACCTCTCCACCTCGCTTTCCTCCTTTAAGACACTCCTTAAAACTCACCTCCGACCAAGCCTTTGGTCATCTCCTTATTATGTTAAAAGTCAATTGCTGCTGTTAATTCGTCAGAGTTGAGCCAAAAAAAATGGAAAGCTATATTTCAAGAGTGTAATGTCTAATTGAAAATCGTCAGCAGTCTTTTGGAAAAGTAGAATGAGTAAAGATTTAACTGCTGTATTACTGAAATATATGACACACTCCAAACAATGCTAGGTGGTAGATATCACCTTCCTCACTCTTCGAAAGTCAACCTCCCTATACAGGTAGGTTACACAAGCAATAAATTAGTGGAAACTATTTTGTGACACTTTGTTTTTGTTAGTTCATTACTCAGCTAAATGGAAAAAAACTGCAATCTGAAATAAAAACAGAAAATCCTGGAAAATGGAGAGGAGGAAAAAAGGACAGCTGCAAATGCAGGACATCCAATATCAAAACAGAAAATGCAAGCAAAATGCAGTGGGTCCACTTTCGTAAATAAAATAGATCAATAGCACAGGCTCAGAATCTGAAATTCTTATCTGCTGAAACTAGTGCTGTGATTGAAGGGGCGAGCACACGATCAAAGGCTGTAACTAGTATATTAAATGAAGGGGAAGAGTATGTAATTAGACCAAATTAATGAACTAAGAGGAAGAGCATAGGTTCAGAGGTTGAAATTAGTACATGAACTGACGTGTAAGACTGGTGATCAGAGGCTGAAATTTATACTGGGACAAGCACAGTATCAGATGTTGAAATGAGTACACAGACTGAAGGGAGAGAGCTCAGGATCAGAGATTGAATTTAGTGCTGGGACTGAGAGGGTGAGAGCACAGATCATAGGCCGAAGTTATCACTGCGGCTATGGGTATCTGGATTTTACTTGGCTTTATTACTAAATGAGGCGCTATAACAACATCATTACAACCTCTGTCTGGTGTACGGTGTGCTACTTGTGGTAAAACTTTACAGTAAAACAACTACCCTTATGTTTGCTGCACTGCGAATTACCTACCATTTTCAGGTCCCTCCACCGTTCACTATACTTCACCTCTGACACACAGAATGACACACACCATATTTACACATGGTATTAAACAATTCATTGAACCATGACATGTGCGCTAGAAAATGTAGAAGCATAGCTTAAAATCTAAAATCGGGCTAGAATGGCCAGGAGTAGGGTATATACAAAGTTAACTTACCAATGCCATGTTTTTCCATCAAGGTGATGAGTTCTGCTTCCGTCAGATAGTCAGGTGGATTTGTCTGTTTCTCTAGCAACTTAACCTCATCTACAGTAAACACATCACCTCGCTCACAGGCTGGAAGGGTTTCCTCCTCTGCCAAGCTCTGCCACGGCATCACCGCAGTGTAACCTGGAGTAGGACAACAAAATCACACATACAAAACCTAGAGCACACCCAGAAACACTGAACAAGCAAATCTCTCTCACCTTGCCTTCACACATAACTAACAGTCATGCACAATCATAAGATACAATCAGGCATGTTTAACAATCGCGTCCTCCACAAACAAAAGCCTTGAGAAATGAAAAAAAGCAGTCAAAATAAATCTGTAACAGAAGGCTTCTGAGTTGCACTGCATTTTATTCTCAGTTAAAATTTCCTTTGGTTAAAGATCATACAATAGGTTTTGACAAAGTTAATTTTAGTAAGCTTTAAAAATGCACTAAAAGCTTGGTAATTAAGCAACTTTTAAAGTTTTTACCAGTACTACACTTAAGAACTCAGTCCTAGTCAGTGGTAGTGCATATGCACATACTTTGATTCCCTACTGTAGTATTAAGGCCCTGTGAGAATGGAGTTATCCATAGGACAACGTGCATTAAAATTAGAATATTTTCATATCTACAATAAATTTAAAATTTTGCGTCTATGCATACTTTGTGTTAACAAATTCATTGTAAAAGTGAATGTTCACATATACAATGGAAACTGCCTATGTAGGCTAGAATTACACCATCCGCACCCACTGTAAAACCATGGCTCCACCACCTTTGGCAGGAGGGTGTAGTTACAGTGATGAAGTTACAAACATAAGCCCTCCCATTCCAGTGCAGTTGCTGTTTAAACATTAACTGGTGCTACACTCTTACCAGGTGAAATCAGAGTCTTTCCCATACATGTGAAGTGTTCCATATTGATTCTGAACGCAATGGTGGTTTGGAGATACTTGCAGTCATGGCTGATTGTAGCAATGAAGTGCCTAGTGATGTACTCGTACAGCCTCCAGCCGTCACTACCTGGAACAGCAGACGATAAAACACCAGGTTAGAGGAAAGCCAGTGCCCAATGGACAGGAATAATGAACAAAACCCATTCAGATCGGTCCAAAATATTAGCTGAGTCACTTCTGCACCTCTGATACATGCACAATTAGAGGAAGTTATTTTGAATCTAAACCTCTCCTTCAAATTACTAACAAATCATTCCTTCAAAAGTTATCTATACTTTTAATAGGTTCTCAACAAAATGATTTTAAAAAAGGACAAAATGGAGACGGTATTGAATCTCATTTATGCTACAATCAGTGAAATTTCATTTCTATTTCATGAAGTTCTATGATTTTCACTGATATTTTGGAGATTGCGTTCTACAATTCCATCCATTTAGAATTAGGCTCATTTAGTTTCCAATGCTTTGGAAGTCAAATTCCATTTTTAAAAACAAAACTATGTGGCATTTTGTTTCCGGTGTTTCGGGGATTAAGTTTCACAATTCAATCCATTTTCCCATAAATCAGCCACTGCATGTTATCATCTATGGGACACCAAGCAGCTGTTGTGTGGTGACACACATGTGGAACTGTCACGAAATGAAACAAAAGGTCTGAGGCACCTGATCAATCAGCATCCATCAGCAACCCTTTGTGAAAGTATATAACCTTTAAAACCGCTGCTTAGAAGCAACAGGCAATGTTGGGTAGACATGGTACTATGAGAGTTTTACTTCACTGACATGAATGGGAGTGCGAAGGTGATCAATCAAGTGACCAACCTTCATCACAAAGCCTAGAGAATGAATTTTACAAAACGATCCAGCCCCAAGGTTCACACTTTCCAGCACAAGTCACTGGAACGTTATGGTAGCATATGGGTACGGTAGCATAATGGTTATATTACTGGACTACTAATCCAGAGCCCAGGATTAATGATTCGGTGACATGAACACAAACCCCACCACAGCAGTTGGGGAATATAAATTCATTCAGTTAATTTTCCTCTAATCTAGAACTAAAAAAAAAATTACTCGTAATGGGGACTGTGAAACTACTGGATTGTCTTAAAAACCCTACTGATTCATTAATGTCCTTTAGGGAAGGAAATCTGCTTTCCTTACCTGGTCTGGCCTATATGCAACTCCAAACCCAAAACAATGTGCTTGACTCTTAACTGTTTCGGATGGACCACTCAACATCAACCCAGGCATCAAATTCAGAAATGACAAAGGCACAACCAGCCAGTCGACCCTGCAAAATTCTCCTCACTAATATCTGGGTACTTGTCTCAAAATTGGGACAGCTGTCCTCCAGAATAATCAAGCAACAGCCCAGACATAGTCATACGCACAGAATCATATGTTCCAAGCTCTTTCGACAGCACCTTCTAAACTTGCGAGCTCTACTACCTAGAAGAACAAGGGCAGCAGGCGCATGGGAACACCACCACTTGCAAGATCCCCTCCAAGTCACACACCATCCTGACTTGGAATTATATCGTTATTCCTTCACTGTGGCTGGGTCAAAATCCTGGAATTCCCTTGTAACAGCACTGTGGGTGTACCTATACTACAAGGACGGCAACGGCTCAAGAAGGCAGTTCACCACCACCTTCTCAAGGGCAATTAGGGATGGCAATAAATGCCAACCCTTCCAGCGATGCACACATCCCATGGATGAAAAAAATACCTTTCAGCCGATGTCCCAGACTCCTCCTTCACCACACCTGGTTAGGTCCTGTTCCACTGGCAGGCCAGAGGCACCAGGGGTAGTGACCCATTCATTATACAGTAGGGAGGAAGTAGCCTTGGGAGACGTCAAATCTGACTCTAGACCCCATGAAGTCTCATGGCATCAAGTCAAACATGGGCAAGGAAACCTCCTGCTCAGTATTCCTCCATGTTGGTTTCCACTTGGAAGAAGCACGGAGGGTAGCAAGGACACAGAATGTACTCTGGGTGAGAAACTTCAGCGTCCATCACCAAGACTGGCTCAGTACTGACTGAGCCTGGAAGGGCATAACAGCCAGCCAGGGCTATTGGCAGATGTTGAGAGAACTGAGGAGACCTTCCATTGTCTTGTGACACTTCCACCATGCTAAATAGGATAGATTCAGAATAAATCTAGCAGTTCAAAGCTGGGTATCCATGAGGCACTGTAGGCCATCAGTAGCAGCAGAAGTATATTCAACCACAATCTGTAACCTCAAGGCCTGGCATATCCCTCAGTCTGTTATTACCTTCACATGAGGCGACCAGACCAGGTTCAATGCGGAGTGTGGATGGGCATGACAGGAGCAACACTAGGCATACATAAAAATGAGGTGCCAAGCTGGTGAAATTACAACATAGGGCTACATGCACGCTAAATAGTGAAAGCAGCACAGAATAGATGGAGGTAAGGAATTCCACAACTGACAGATCAGATCCAAGTTCTGCATGAATATTCCCATCATCAATGATGGCGGCGCCTAGTACATGAGTGTAAAAGACACGGTTGAAGCATTCGCAACCATCTCCAGTGAAGTGCCGAGTGAATGACCTACTTCGGCCTCCTCCTGAGGTCCTAACCATCACTGAAGCCAATCTTCAGTCAATTTGATTCGCTCCACTAGATAACGAGAAATGGCTCAGTGCAGCATATACGGCAAAGGCTACAGGCCCCAGATAACATCTCAGCTGCAGTGAAGACTTGTGCTTTGGAACCAGCTGTGCCTCTAACAAAGCAGTTCCAGTTCAGCTACAACAAGGTATGTCTGTAATAAAAGCAGGATAAATCCAATCTGGCCAATTACTGCCCCTCAATTTACTCTCAATTATCAGGAAAGTGATGGAAGGTGTTGTTGACAGTGCTATAAGGCAGCACTTACTCACAAATAACCTGCTCATCGATGCTCAATTTGAGTTCAGCAAGGGGCTACAGACCTCATTATAGCCTCGGATGAAAGCTGAATTCCAGAGGTAAGGAGAGAGTGACTGCCCTTGACATCAAGGCTTTTGACCAAGTGTGGCATCAAGGAACCCTAGTAAAATTGAAGTGAATGGAAACCAAGGGGAAAACTCTCCACTGGTTGGAGTCATACCTCGCATAAAGGAAGATGGATGTGGTTTTTGGAAGACAATCATCTCAGCCCTAGGACATCACTGCAGGAGTTCCTCAGGGCAGTGTCCTAGACCCAACCACCTTCAACTGCATTATCAATGGCCTTCCCTCCATCATAAGGTCAGAAGTTGGAATGTTTGCTGATGATTCACAGAGTTCAGTTCCATTCACAATTCCTTAAATAATGAAGCAGTCCATCCTCACATGCAGTAAGACCGAACAACATCCAGTTTTGGGCTTGTAAGTGGCAAGTAACATTTATTCCCCAAAAGTGCCAGGCAATGACCATCTCAACTAAGAGAGAGTTTAACTACCTCCCCATGATATTCATTGGCATTATCATCTTCTTACCCCCCACTATCAACATTTTTGGGAGTCACCTTTGACTGGAAACTTAACTGGACCAGCCACATCAATACTGTGGCTGTAACAGCAGGTTAGAGGCTGGGTATTCTGCAGCAAGTGACTCACCTTCTGACTCCCCAAAACCTTTCCATCACCAAAACTCAGGATGGAATATTATCCACTTGTCTGGATGACTGCAGCTCCAACAACACTCAAGAAGCTCAACACCATCCAGGTCAAAGCTTGATCAGCACCCCATGCACCAACTTAAACATTCACTTTCTCCGTCACTGGCATAACGTGGCTGCAGTATGTACTATCTACAAAGTGCACTGCAGCAACTTGCCTTGGGTTCTTCAATAGCACCTCTCAAGCCTGCAACTTCTACCACCTAGATGGACACAGGCAGCAGACACATGGGAACACCACCACTTCCAAGTTCCTCTTCAAAAGTCATACACCATCCCAACCTGGAAATATATGGCCATTCCTTCATCGTCAATGGGTCAAAACCCTTGAATTCCCTAGAACAGTACTGTGGGAGTACCTTCATCAGACTTACTGCAGTGGTTGAAGATGGTGGTTCACTATCATCTCAAGGCCAACTAGGGAGGGCCAATTAATGCTGGTTTTGCCAGCGACACTCATTTCATGAATGAACAAAAAACTGGAGTGGAGCTTTTTTTGTTTATTTGCCTCCCTAGCGCAAAGGTCAACTGCAGTTCACTCCCATTAACACTTCAGCTATCAACAAACAGAGCAAAAAAAAAACAAGGTTGAAGTGAGTGATCTATCTCGGCCTCCGCCTGAGGTCCCAATCATCACTGAAGCCAATCTTGAGTCAATTTGATTCACTCCACTGGATAACAAGAAATGGCTCAGTGCAGCGTATATGGCAAAGGCTACAGGGACCAAGCCTAGGTTTTCCTGTATAGCTCACTTCCACACCAGAGATCACAGTTCAGTTGCACATGGGGTTTGTCCGCCTTTTTTTGGCCAATTATCACCCCCTCCTCCTCTTCTGAATCACTAGATTATAAGATAATTACAAATGATGATGATGATTCAGCCCAACTTAATTCATCTGTCTAGAGATCCTAAACTCACCACAGTATCTAGGGTTTTGTCTTTATTGCTTTATCTGGGAGTGTATACCATACTTGAAAAAGCTACAATTAAGAAAAAATTATGCAACACTACAGATCAAGAACCGATGACGCCAATGGATATCAGAATCCTCAAGCAGACAGACTGTGATGCAAGAATCCAGTACACACAATAATTCTCAAAACTATTTCAATTTGAACATACAGCACATTCTTTCCACTTTGAACACAAAAGACACAGTTCAGTATCAAACTAATTTGTTCTCTGGTTGTATTACCCTGCAATAACACTACAAGATATATCACCAACATCATTTGCTTTTGCTGATGCATACAGCTAGGCTAGGTGTTTATTGTGTGTTTTGGCTTCTGCCATTGTACAATGGTGGTTCTGGCATAGATAACAAGGCAAAGCTAAAATGGCCAACTTTCAGCCCACTGCTGCCATTCACCCCATTTTTTTTGATCCACATATCCAATCTATCCTTGAATGACAAAATAAATCTCTGTCTCAGCCAGTAACCATGGACGTGACTTCCACAACATCACAATTCTGAAGAAATTTCCACTGCCCTCTGTTCTAAATCTCATACATTTAACCTTGTATTCACAGCCTCATTATCCTTAACTTTAACTACTGAAAGCAGTATGCTTTTGCCTATCCTGCCCAATTCTTTCAAAATTTTTAACACTCTATTTTATGACTGTGTTTGCTGACAATGCAATCACTTGGTGGCGCAGAACTGGTACATGTGCAAATGCAGCCTCATCCACTGAAACGTCACTGTCTGGGACGTCTCAGGCAGCTGCCAGTAATAAAGTCGACGCTGCTCAATTTGTCACAAAAAGCAAACGCAGCCTTAAACCCAAATCCCCGCAGTGGCTGCGATCGCCGCCTCCACCTCACCCCCAACAGTACCCACTTCCTCCTGCTTCGCCGCTTCTCCCCCCTTCGCCACACTCCCCGTCTTGCCGCTGCCTTCCCTGAGCCAGTTGCTCCTGCCCTCGCTGTTTCTCCCCCTTGGCCGCTCGCTGCAGGCCTTGCCACTTCATTCTCCTTAGTCACTGGCTCCCGCGTTGCTCCGTCACCCTGTGGCCACTTGCTCCCTTCTTGCCACTTCGAAGGCTCGTTCCCTGCCCCTCACTGCTTCTTTGGGCGGCACAGTTGGGAGCAATCGGCTGAGGGGGGAAGCAACGAGGCTGGGAACAAGCAGCTGGGGTGGGGGTGGAGGACAAGGGCAGGAGCGAGTGGCCGGGGGGGTGGCGGGTGAGGAAGCAGTGATGCAGGAAGCGAGCAACCGAGGGGGAAGCAGCGACGCCTGCAGCGAGTGGCTGGGGGAGGGGGTTGGGGAGTGGTGGGGGAAGCAACAAGGCCAGGAGCAAGCAGCCGGGGTTGGGGGGCAGGAGCGAGTGGCCGAGGCAGGAAAGCAGCGATGCAGGAAGCGAGTGGCCGAGGGGGAAGCGGCAGCCAGGAGCAAG
Organism: Heterodontus francisci; assembly: GCF_036365525.1. NCBI lineage: Eukaryota > Metazoa > Chordata > Chondrichthyes > Heterodontiformes > Heterodontidae > Heterodontus > Heterodontus francisci. The sequence goes on from NC_090393.1 coordinate 57,360,844, forward strand.
CAGCCGGGGTAGGAGGGGGGAGTGGGCAAGGGCAGGAGCGAGCGGCCGAGGCAGGGAAGCAGTGATGCAGGAAGTGAACGGCCGAGGGGGAAGCGGCGAGGCCTGCAGCCAGCGGCTGGGGGTGGGGGGGGGGGGGGGGAGGGGGTGGTGGGGGAAGTGGCGAGGGCGGGAGCAAGTGGCTGAGAAAAGGCAGAGGGATGGTGGGAGGGAGCGAGGGAATGGAGCCAGCGATCACAGCTAGTGAGGGATGAGGGCCTCGATGCGTGGTGACATCAGCAGTGCAAGTGCGCATTCATACTGGCAAATGATGGCGCTCGCTCTGCGTTCTCAGCAGTCACTTTGCAATTTTATTACCCCGCAATCTGCATTGTTCCAACAAAAAATGGCACAATTTTTCAAGTATATATTTTCTTATACAAAGCTGCATCCTAGTGAATCTGCATTGTACCTTTCTAAAATCTCAATATCCTTTCTAAAGAATACTGTATACAGCACTCTAACTGAGGTCTTATAAAAGGTTCATCACTACCTCCTAGCTTTTATATTCTATATCACTTGAAGAGAACTCTATTAGTTTTTTTTATATAAGGCTCTATCAACCCAAAGTTCTGCCTTTAATATTCTGTGAAACTGTATTCCCAAGTGGCTCTACTCTTCCACAGCTTTGGGACTACTTCCATTCAAAGTATAATTACTGTAGTTATTTGTTTTTCACCAAAAAGAATCAGCTCACACTTATGAACACTGGGGCCAATTTCAACCCCATCACCAAGCAAGGATGATGCATTTTGGGGGGAAATTACAATCCGGCCAAGTCTACTGACCAGCCTGAGGCCACACTGTTTCCACCCAATGACATCTTATCCACATCGACTGTGAAGTCAGCCGAAGCTCCCATTGCTGGCAAGTGAGGGCCTAGTTTAAATTCAATTGGTGCTGCGAAGTGATTTTTACAATGACTTAGGGGGGAGGCCTGCCTGGTGTCAAACCTGCCAGAGAAACCTAGCAGGATGCAGCAGAGTAGCCAGAAGAGGCCAAGCTAAGAAAGATGTTTTATTCTTCAGTCGGAATCCATGGGAGCCAGCAGAAGCTGGAATAAATCCTTTGACCTCCCCACATCGGCATTTATTTGTGACTCCAACTCCCCCTCAGCATTTGCTGGTTCCCCTACCCTTAGATCCCTGGTGGATTTTAATTGGTTTATAACCTCTATTTATCCATGGCATCCTAAAACTACTAGTAGATTCCTTTTTTTATAACTAGAATATTTTTATTCTACACATTTGCAATCTCTTGTAAAGTATCCCACTGTGTGCAAATTTCTTTGGCCACTTTACCTCTGCTAGCTCATTCCTCATCAAAAGCCTGCCTTAATCCAATATGATGTTTGAGTTTTCATACTGACTTTTCCCTTTCTAGTCGAATTTCAAACCTTAAATTGTGATCACTATGTCCAAGGTGCTCACCCACATTTAGTTCATCTAGTTGATTCATTTCATTACTCATAACCAGATTGAGCAATGTCCCCTACCTTGTAGGCATATTAACATGCTGCTTGAGGAAGGAGTCCTGTACACATTTACAGGATTCCATTGACTTGCCCTCTGTCCCAACTGATTGTGGATAATTAATATCTCCCAGAACAGTACTTCGCTAATCCTACTCATCTCTCTAATCTGACTGCAGACTTCCTCTTCCATTTCCTTCCAACAATTTGGAGATTTTGACCTTATCCAACACACATATTTCACACACTTTCTGACAAGAGGCCCCTGGTAACAATCAAGAGCAGGAACTTCAGATAATTTTTCCTCCAAACTTGTCACTGTTAGCATACAACATCACTCCAACTGAGACCAGCTAACTCAGCACAAGCCAATATCTTTTTCATACAATTTTAGATTTCCTGTTGCTGTTTGTGACTGTCCTGATTTCACAATAGCAGTAGCTGATACAGAACAAAAAGATGCTGTGAGAAAGTGAAAGTGCGGATACAACCAAATCATGCTTCAGTGTTTGCAAACTTCTGGGATGTCAACAAAGCAAGACTAATCATTGTGTATGTTGGGGAAGGGTGGGGGAAGAAAGAGGGTCGTTTTAGAGATTTCCCTTCCTTTACAGACTTTAAGAGACCTTTTGCGAGGAAAAGGGATACAACAGTTCTAATTGTACTTCTTCTAAGATGATTCAAAATTAACCATATGGACCACACAGTACCATTTGGTACTTCATTTTCCATAGAACAGCAACTTGGTCCATTCACTTAATCTATGTTACGTCATGAGCCGCTTAGCTGTAAACCATAGAATCTCATAAGCCACAAACTAATATTTCCATTAATGGTGTAGATCTGGTACTGCAAAATTAGGATTTATCCAGCAAAGAGGCAACAGCACTAACAGCAGTCCTTTCCAAACCTCAAGAGCCATGAAACTAAACTAGGAGAATCTTGTGAATAAGTTATAATCATAAATAATTCATAAACAAACACAAATATTGCCGGGGCTTCATGGTCCACATGTGTACCATAGTTTAGATAATTCTGCCACGATAAAGCTATTAATGCATGTACCTAATTCAGCTTCTGTAGCAGATCGCATCGGGGTGATAGGAGGATGGTCGCCAATGTCCTGACCCTTCCGAGGGCGATTGATGCCTTCAGCAAGTAATCCCTTCACCTACAAAATATATTCGACCCATTATCAATGCCAGATAAAATACGTCCCCCTTCTGCCTCAATTAGTTTCCTGTCAACTTTATTTTACAAAATAATAAAAATTCTAATCGAGTTACAGAAAACAAATGGTACAACCAACAGTAAATTGATGCGTGGCTGTCTTGGTGAGCTAGTAGAGAGGAGGGCAGAGAGAAAAAGAAACACAGTGCTGAGGGAGGATGAGAGCAGCAAAGAGAGAGGGGCCTACTTTGACTTTAGGGGTACTGACCGGCAGAGCGCACTGGTCAATCATCCATTCCAGCAGTGAAGAGACCCCCATTTAAATTTGGCTGGTGAGACGCAGGCACACTGCATTCCCTCTTGCTCCCTGATCTAGACACACAGTACCCCTCTTAGTTTTCAATCTGGCGATATGCTGCTCCCCTGTCTTTCTGAAAAATTTATGAAATTTAATGTTTTTTAAAAAAAGCTAAATTTTCAAAGCAATAAGTAACAATACCTGGAAAAAGAATGTGCCAACAATACCCCTGCTGGAAATTAAAATATCAGATACTGGAGTAATCCCTTCACCCTTTAAACTAAGGTCACTCATTTACCAACCGTTTCACTCCAGTAGGGGTTGTTTGCCTGCTGTCGGAGGGTTCCTTTGAGGTCGAAGTTTTCTGGATATTGGGTGGTCTCTGTTCGAGGGTAACTGATGTACCCCTGGGTGTAGAGCTTCTCAGCTATTTGCATGGCATGCTGTGGACCCATCCCTGAATGAAGGGGAAGAGTTAATCACCTACATATATCCTTGAGACAGAGACAGAAGGAATCAATCACTTTGTTCACTTTGCATAACTGTGGCGCCCCAAGACAATCTTTGAAAAGAAAGTGAGTTCTAGGTATTGAGGGGCCTTTTGAGTAAGTGGAGTGAGAATAGAGATTGGCGCTTAACCATCTCTACAATCTGGCAAGCAAAGTTGTGAACTAATAACTAATATGGTGTTATGAACGCTGGACTATGTAGCATGATTATGTTTTTAAAAATTGTGATTTTTAAAAGTTTAGGATGGAGTCTGGAAGGTCAGATGACCTCTCATACATTCTGCAAAAGGACAAGACAGACGTCTTGGTTACCAGGAGAATAGAGAACACAGATCAAAGACTTTTCTTTTTGAAAAAAAGTGACTGCAGGGGGAACACCTGAAGAACAATGGGTTTCACCCTCCCATACTTTCAGGTCATAAAACAATGACCCAGTGGTTCTGAAGATGCAAATGTACCAAGGCGCTGTTAACACCTGGGAACAATGGAAAGCCCAAATGGCTCTGTGAAACCAGACTTCTGGACTTTACATACTGGAACGTGTCAATAAGCTATTGACTTTTGAGTCCAGATAATTTTTCTAAAGACAGGCAGGCTGTAAGAGAGGAAACCCAGCAGTTGCAGCCTCAGAGCAGGCTGTAAGGGAAGGAACCAGTGGTTGCAACCTTGAGAGAGGGAGGAGATAGCTGCTCTTAGAAGCGTTAAACAGCAAAAGGCTGCAAAGACTTGAATCTATTTTGAAAGTTGAAGCTTGTGGAGAAGTAGATGATCAGCAAGCTCACCAGGAGTTGCCTTATTCACAGATATCCAGCTCGAAAGTGCTCGGAGAAGTGAGTGAAGAGGACACTGAATTTGAAAAGGTCTGGAAGACCCAACTCATTGCAAATGGGAGGAGTTTGGGACTTTTAACTGTAAAGATTTTGCCATCAAAGAGGACTGTATAACATATAAGTGTGGTGTGAGGTTTTCAAGTATTTTAAAAACTTCGAAAATACCTTTCTTCGTAATTTGGGCTACTTACAAAAGTACTATTTAGTCAATGGGGATTTCTTTTAGTTTAGTTGTTATAATAAAAGCCTTAAAGCGTGAAATCTTGACATGTAATTCTTTAAATTGGTTTGGGAGTTCATATCTCATATGTTTCACGCTAACGATCTCACTGAAATTGTAACAATGGTCACAGAAAATAAATTTTTGAGAAGGGATTTTTGCCTACTATAATCAATCACTCTGTGATGAAATGCAGTGGGTTTGGCACCAGTTAGAGCTAATAGTTATAGCTCCACTCTGCTGCTTTAGGAACAACAGCAACAGTGAAATCTGTAACAAAGAGAAATACTGAAAATACAGTCAGCATCTACGGAGAGAACAGAGAAGTTTACAGTTCAAGTGTTGACCATTATGCAGAATTGAAAATAAGAGGCAGACAGACATCAATACAATCAGAAAGGTGGGTGTGGGAAAATTACTAAGCGTAAATAAAAAAGACAAAAGAATCACAAGAAACTGACTTAACAAATCGTCTCAGGCAATCAACAGCATTCCTGACACCCAGATGTCCAAGGCGTTAACAACAGGAAATACATTTGATGACATACTCCCATCATTTTAATATGCCCGTCTTATTTCAAAGGCCATGTCACTTCTTGTGGAAAATCCCGGAATTAGCAGAAGACTCCCTGCCACATTTCCTGTTACCACTCGCCCAGATGTCTCAAAAACAGATGCAAATTCATTGGAAAATCCTACCCATTATCTATGGAATGCAGCTGCTCAGGATTGAGTAACATAGCCTGTAGAAATACACAGGTGCCCTGGGGCTTTCATTCAACTCTTGAGGACTTTCAGAATTGTCTTATTTAATTGAATAATTATTGAAACTAACAGCACCTCACTCCCCAATGTCATTCTGCCGTAGCAATACTTGCCACACAATGGCTACAGTGAACACACACAAAATTTATGCCCAAGGTCAGTCAGGCAATTTGCAGCCAGCATCAAAATTCACCATGTGAATTATGAATCATAGTCATATTATTGTGTCACAGTATGCTTTAGATCTCTAATCTGCTGTGCCATGAGGCTGCCAAGAAATGATTTGAAAAGTCCAGCCCATACTGAGGCAGCGAATATCCCCTGTCTGCTGATCACCAGGGTTCTATGTCAAATGAGTTTAGGTAGTCTCAACCCAAGCGGATGCAAGATTATTAGGTTATTAAAAGTTAGTAAACAGCGTACTAATTGTTAAAATAGGGGTGTTTTATACCCCCTTGTAAAGTTGCGAATCGACTTTATTGAGACAAAGATAAAGACAAGTTTGTGAAGTTTTCAGATAAACCATTAGTCACAAACTCAGGCAGTGATTAACAGTCTAACACAGATGATACTACCCATATCAGAAACTGGTCTGTAGAGCGCACGACTAGTTTCTCTTGCAGCTTTGGGTCCTCAAGATTTTCAGTCGGTCTCTCTCTCTCTCTTTTCTTTTCTTGTGGTTCAAAATGCTCTGCCGCACAGTGTCAAAGGCAAGACTCCTTTTATCCTAACATCTTTCCAGTTAACCCTCCCCTCTCCCAATCAGTGATTAGTCTTGTATTAAAGGATGCCTTTCTAAACCAACCAAGGATCGTTTTGTGATGGTTGCTAACCTTTTGGATTTGCGCAAGTATGTTTGTGTTGACTACTTTATCTCAATGCTTTTATATTTCGAGATTCCTTATCTCATTATAAGGCAAATCTACGCAGAAGCTGTTTTCACTGTCTGCTCTCAAGGTCACACCCTTTTGATGCAAGTAAGCATTTTAAAACTTGACATAATCGCCCAGAATCCCTCAGCCTTGACATCTTGTCCATACTGTGCCTTATTTCCTAAGATTTTCCATTTTAGCATACTACAAAGAAGGATCTAATAAAGCTAAAGGTTAGTTTATGATAATTAGTTAGTTGTTAGTTTATAATAGCTGGATTTTAACAATTAGTAGCTGGTTACTAACTTTTAGTCACCTAATAATCTTACAGGGCATTGGCCCACAGCACAGAACTGCTCATAAATCAGTACGCAATTCATCTCACTCAGCAAGAATATAGAAAAGTAGTCATGTAAAATGTCATACTGATGCAGCAGGACTTGCTGTTCTGAGGTCGGGGTAAGTTGATTTAGGAGTCCTTGACTCTGACACTGCTGCCCTAAACGGACAATGTTCCATTCCCCAGCATCAAAACATTACCGGAACAATCACAAATACAGTATTTTTTTTTAAAGATAAAAGGAAAGAAAAAGTATTTTATTATTCATTTGAAGTGCACTTTACATAGCTAAGAAACCCAACTCATCCCCGGGTAACGATTAGTAAGAATTGTGAATAATACACAGCATACCCAGGGCAGAGCTGGCTACACGCAACATCTCCACTGTGTTCAGAGCCTGCGGCCTCTGCTTCACCTTCTCCTTTTTACTCACAGATTCCACCTGTAACAAAAATTAAAATATAAATTAAGCAACAAGTTACTTCCAGAGTTAAGAACGAGAGTCCCTGTCTTCAGTTCACAGCTTTCTTTCACAAGTAGTTACATGCTGCAAGGACAGGCATTCATTTATGTGAATCAGAAGTCCAAGAGTTGACTGTGTAAAATAACCTGTGTGGTTTAGGAACATCCAAGGGTACCTTTGAGATTTGCAGCTGGAGGGCTTGCTATTTGTGCAAGAGCTCTCTCAGACACTGGTCTGTCAGCTGGTACAAAGGCACCTTCTCTTCTGGAAGTTGTGGTATCCAGTACCTACTAGTTTTACTTTGGAACTGAAATCCTCCGTGTTTCTCCATGTCTAGCTCTCAAATTTCCTCTCTTTCTTTCTGCCCCCTTCACCACACTTTTTTTTCGCCCACTTCACCTCTCGCTCGCTCAAAGGATTCTCTTTGTAATCTTAGGGGTTTACAAACTGCAATTCTCCCTTTCTACTCAGATTACCCTTATCTGTGTATCATGGGGATTTTATTTATTTTTTTTTAAATTTTTATTTAATATTAATGATTATTTTCCTTCAATATACTCAATTATTTTTCATTCGCTCAATGTATGTATCACTGGCAAGGCTAGCATTTATTTCCCATCCTTAGTCACTGAGAAAGTGGTGGGCCTCCTTGAACCACTGCAGCCCACGTTTGTAGCAGTGTTGGTGCAACTGAGTGGCTTTTCAGGCCACTTCAGAAGACAGTTAAGTCAGTCAAGAGGCTGGAGTCACAGTTAAGTCAGAACAGGTAAGACGGCAGGCTTCTTGCCTGAAAGGACATTAAACGAAATCGTTAGGCTTTTATAACAATCCAACAGCTTCATGGTCACTTTTACTGATAGCAGCTTCTTATTTCTAGATTTCTTAAACTGAATTCAAATTCCTGAATCGTCATGGTGGGATTTGAACTCTAATTTCCTGGATTGTTAGTCCAGGCCTCGAGATTATTGGTCCAGTGACATAACTGCTGTATTACCGTACCCAGTATCCAATTGCTCTCTCACTTCCTCTTGACCCCCTCCCAAGAAACACAACCCAGGGTCTATAGATCTATGCTTTCTCTTTTGCTTACCTTTGTTTCTGTTGTGGATTTTGTCATATTCAGATACATCTGTGCAACTTCCCGGTCAAATACTCTAACTCTGTCCCAGTCCAGAATCATGGAATCCCCAGCAGAATTACTGATCTAGGGTGAAACAAAGAGATTGAGAGCTGAACAACCGCCATATTGTTAGTTTGCACCTTGTAGAGCTGTTTGTCATCCAGAAACTCATTACTTTCAATATTGAATGCTGTAACAGGGAAACATTACAATGATAATACCAGCAATAACAGGAGCCCAGCAAGGCATCAGTGAGTAGATGAGTCAGTACACATTATACACTGGACAGAAGGGTAAAATATAGACATTTTCTTTTCAAATAATTCTAAACAATCCAACATTGATTAGTTACCAGTGAAATACTTGAAAATTGAGGCGACTTGACAGTAAATCTGTAGAAGCGAACTGATAATAGTAAAATGGCAAATCAGTGCATGTCTGCAGTAATGAGTAAATGGATACCTAAGGTACTGTGCAGCTGGTGAAAATAGCACTGAGGTGAATGAGTGATCATTGATGATTCTATGGTTGACTAATACTTGCATTACTCCACTTAAGAGTGTCTGACATGCCAAATACAGTAACAGAAAATCTGATATTTATAACATTAGAAAATGCTGAAATGCTTCAGAAAACCAAACTGTTTTAAAATACATTTTTCTTTCTAAGTATCAAACACTCTGTCCTACACAATCTCCCACGACCCTATATCTGCAGTGTTAGAATCAAGACTAATCACACTGTGCTCTAACCAAATTCCATCTTTCCCAAGCCCTCCAAACTATTGAGCTCCTTTATCCCCTCAATATTGCTTCATACAATCATCAACCTTTCAAAACCTCTGCTTGGCATCACTTAATCACTACTTACTGAATACTTTAATTTTTTTTTAATCCTTCTCAGTCTTGGTGTTGTCTTGTATGACGACACGATAACTCTTCATTTATGGCTCCCAGTTTAAAACAAAAAGACCTGATTCTTTCAAATGTCACAGCGGGAAAGAAATATCAACTGGATAAGGCCATTAGCAGAGGACGTCAATTTTAATCCAGAGCCACGAAGACTCAATATCGTTACAGGCATTGTGCTATAATGAGATTAAACAGCTGGCTCATTCTGCCCTGTACCTAACTCTCAGACTTATATTCCATTAGAATGTGACCTGCCCGCACACAATTCTCAGTCCCATTTAGTCTCATTGAATTGCATGTACATTTCAGTTCCATAACTGGCTCTCTATGCCCTCGCAATTAGTCCGTCAACCAGACAGTAGTATATGCACATTTGAGGGAGAGACGAACCAAAAAAAATGGGTTTGTTTTGAGCCCAGGTCTTAGCAGTGAAAGGTAATTCTCTGCAACGTCACACCCCATCAGCCATTGGGCAGAGGGTGTTTTAAAATTCCTCACCCACCAGCTAGCAGGAAGTTGGTGCTCCAACAACACTGCACCTAACAGAAAGGTGCTCCAAGACACTGGGCCCAGCAGCTAGCAGAAAAGTGCTGTAAATGCTGCACCCAGCAGCTAGTGGAGTAAGTGTGCTCTGATATGCTACACCAGTGGAAAGAATGGCCCTCTGACTTTTTGCAGAAGTCAGCGAAAACAGGATGCTCCAATACATTGCACCCAGTAATCAATTAAAGAACAGGGTTGTGACACCTCACATCTAGTGTTAACTGTATATCAATTGTGTTTGTTTATATGCAGGTGGAGGGCATTAACTGGGGTTTCACTTGAGCACATATAAAGAGACAGATACTGAAACTGGGGTGGGGTTGAGTTAGGAGGTGCACGCTTGCAACGTTTCACTCTGTAAATACATGTAAAACTGAGAAATGATCGGCTCCAGTATCATCCTTCACCAACTGGTTTTCTGGAGTAGAACATGGCAGCAGAGAATGGTTGCCTAAAGGTGAAGGTTGGAAGTTTAAAAAATAAAAATTTTCAGAAAGGAGACTGCAATCCTCGAGAGAAATGACAGAAAGCAAGTGTAAATTGTTGGGGTATGATTACCCTCCAATGTTCTTGGGGTCTGAACATATGACCAGTGGAAGAATGAAGTGGCTATATGGGCATGGGTTACGTCCCTACCGAAGAGGAAACAAGGTATGACCTTGGCATTGTTGTTTCCAATCAGAAATAAAAAAAGAAATAAAGTATTTTGTAAGCTGGATGCACATCAGCTGGATCCGATTAGAGTTCTTGGATGGAATTTACAAAAAAGGTGATCTAATAAATGCTAATGAGGCATGGTCAGACTTTGATAGATTGCGAGAAACAGACGGTTATTCAATGGAGGAATATATCTTGGATTTTAACAGACTGTACAAAAGATTGAGGAAATTCAATATACAAAACCATGGTTCAGTGCTCGCATTTAAATTGCTGGATTGTGCTAGGTGTCGCATCTAACTGTTGTTTGGTTCTTGGAGAGAGACTCACTGTTGGATCAGATGTCCGCTGCCTTGAAAAAACACGTGGACAAACAGTTGTTTCCTGCAGTCTTGGTGGAACTAATGGGACATTCTGCGAAAATACTGGCTCTTGTGGAGGCAGTGGATATGGGAATCTATTTGTCAAATATTTTAAGAAAGATTCTAATAAGGGATGAACTTAAGATCGTATACCCATTGAATGTTATGCAAATAATCATGCCTTGTGGGATAATGTACACTCTACAAAAAGTGAGAGTGAGAAAAGGTTACCAATTGACCTTGCTGGCTTGAAACAAATGCTGGAGGGAAAGGAAATCTCAAAGATGCAAGTCAGCAACTATCTGATTGTTCTACAAAAGGAAATGCTTGTACATACGAACATATGAATTAGGAGCAGGAGTAGGCCACTGGGCCCCTCAAGCCTGCTCCGCCATTCAACAAGATCATGGCTGATCTGATTGTAACCTTGACTCCACATTCCTGCCTACCCCCCAATAATCTTTCACCCCCTTGCTTACCAAAAACTATCTATCTCTGCCTTAAAAATATTTAAAGACTCTGGTTCCACTGCCTTTTGAGGGAGTTCCAAAGATTCACGACCCTCAGAGAAAAAAAATTCTCCTCATCTCTGTCTTTAATGGGTGACCCCTTATTTTTAAACAGTGACCCTTAGTTCTAGATTCTCCCTCAAGAGCAAACATCTTTTCCACATCCACCCTGTCAAGACCCCTCAGGATCTTATATGTTTCAATCAAGTCACCTCTTACTTTCCTAAACTTCAGCGGATACAAGCCTAGCCTGTCCAATCTTTGCTCATAAGACAACCTGCCCACTCCAGGTATTAGTCTAGTAAACCTTCTCTGAACTGCTTCCAACACACTTAGATCCTTCCTTAAATAAGGAGACCAATACTGTACACAGTATTCCAGATGTAGTCTCACCAATGCACTGTATAAGTGAAGCATATCCTCCCTACTTTTCTATTCAATTCCCCTCGCAATAAACGATAACATTCTATTAACTTTTCTAATTACTTGAACGTGCATATGAACCTTTTGCGATTCATGCACGAGGACACACAGATCCCTCTGCATCTCAGAGTTCTGCAATCTCTCACCATTTACATAATATGCTTCTTTTTTATTCTTCCTGCCAAAGTGGACAATTTCACATTCTCCCACATTATTCTCCATTTGCCAGATCTTTGCCCACTCGCTGAATCTATCGATATCCCTCATGTCCTCTTCACAAGTTATTTTCCTACCTACCTTTGTGTCATCAGCAAATTTAGCAACCATACTGTCATGCAGGCCCCCACCTGCCAAGAATGAGGCACATATATTTCACCACATGAACACTGATTTTTAAACTGTTACTGGAGTAAAGAAAGGAAGAACTCAATTTAAAAAGAAAAGACCCTTGACTGGAAAGACATTTGCATAGTAACAGGCAGTACTTGGAAAGGACAAAGGGGCCATTCCCTGCTCCAATTTAAGCCACAATGAACTTTTGATTACCAGACGTTGAAGGTGGAGAGGCTAGCGTTTCAGGTTAATTGCTAAGGTGGCCGAATACACAAATAGACGTGGTCAGACCAGTTCAGTCACATGACCAACTGGCTGTTGGAGTTATTTTTTTAATTTGAAATTGCCACAGAGTTTTAAAACACAGAAGGCTGTTTGCTCCTGGACTGGAAAAGACCTCGCTCCTGTCTGCTCTCATTTCATTCTTACCAGCTTCAGAATCCATTGAAAACACATGAACTCCGAGAGAGAAAAGTCTTCTCCACTGAACAAGGTTTGAGAAGAATACTGGGCCCCAAAGAAAAGCAAGACCTACCGACAAGCAGGAATACAGCAAGCTCATGGCACAGCAACAAAAACCTGTCTTCAGAGATTGCCTCAAATCTCCCCACTATTTTTCTTCTGCTCTTTTCTGTCTCTATTTGCATGTGCGTATCGTGTATTTTGTTTTTATTCATTCATGGGATGTGGGCATCACTGGCCAGGCCAGCATTTATTGCCCATGAGAAGGTGGTGGTGAGCTGCCTTCTTGAACCACTGCAGTCCATTTGGGTAGGTATACCCACAGTGCTGTTAGGAAGGGATTTCCAGGATTTTGACCCAGCGACAGTGAAGGAACGGCGATATAGTTCCAAGTCAGGATGGTGTGTGACTTGGAGGGGAACTTGCAGGGGGTGGTATTCCCATGTATTTGCTGCCCTTGTCCTTCCAGTTGGTAGAGGTCACGGGTTTGGAAGGTGCTGTCTAAGGAGCCTTGGTGCATTGCTGCAGTGCATCTTGTAGATGGTACACACTGCTGCCACTGTGCATCGGTGGTGGAGGGAGTGAATGATTGTAGATGGGATGCCGATCAAGCAGGCTGCTTTGTCCTGGATGGTGTCGAGCTTCTTGAGTGTTGTTGGAGCTGCACCCATCCAGGCAAGTGGAGAGTATTCCATCAGACTCCTGACGTGCCTTGTAGATGGTGGACAGGCTTTGGGGACAGGAGGTGAGTTACTCGCCTAAGGATTCCTAGCCTCTGACCTGCTCTTGCAGCCACGGTATTTATATGGCTACTCCAGTTCAGTTTCTGGTCAATGGTAGCCCCTAGGATGTTGATAGTGGGAGATTCAGCGATGGTAATGCCGTTGAATGGCATGGGGAGATGGTTAGATTCTCTCTTGTTGGAGATGGTCGTTGCCTGGCACTTGTGTGGCGCGAATGTTACTTGCCACTTATCAGTCCAAGCCTGGATATTGTCCAGGTCTTGCTGCATTTCTACACGGACTGTTTCAGTATCTGAAGAGTCATGCATGCTAGTGTGGGGCGTGGCGTGTATCCGTAGGCATTAACCGAAATAGAGATTAAGTTTAAGTTTTAATAAATTTCACTTTTCGTCTTTCAACCTAAGAAGGCCTGTTTGTGCTCATTTCTTTACCTCATAATTGGAAAGCGATGAACAAGGATTCACGAAGGGGGAGCACAAAACACGGCGTGTTTAAAATTAAAACCCTGTTACAATAAGACCAGGTGAAGGCTGAAAGAGATCCCTAGATACCTTTCACACCTGGTCGTAACAATACCTTCATTCCCTTCGTCCAAGTCATTTATATAAATTGTAAAAGGTTGAGGCCCCAGCACTGATCCCTGTGGCACACCACTCGTTACATCTTGCCAACCAGAAAACGACCCATTTATGCCTACTCTCTGTTTCCTGTTAGCAAGTCGATCTTCTATCCATGCCAAAATGTTACCCCTTACACAATGAGCTTTTATTTTCCACAATAACCTTTGATGTGGTATCTTATCAAATGCCTTCTGGAAATCTAAGTACTTCCACCAGTTCCCCTTTATCCACAGCACATGTTACTTCTTCAAAGAACTTCAATAAATTGGGTAAACATCATTTCTCTTTCACAAAACCATTTTGACGCTGTCTAATTACCTTGAATTTTTCTAAGTACCCTGCTACAACGTCTTTAATAAAAGCTAACATTTTCCCTGAGATCGATGTTAAGCTACATGGCCTGTAGTTTCCTGCTTTCTGTCTCCCTCCCTTTTTAAATAAGGGAGCTATATTCGCTATTTTCCAATAGAAAAAATGTTAGGGGTTCTAAAGGAGGGGTGTCTTGCTCAATACAGAATATAGGATTTCGTTTTGAAATGTTGTTTGTGCATATTATCAAGTCAGGATGGTGTGTGGCTTGGAGGGGAACTTGCAGCTGATGGTGTTCCCATATGTCTGCTAGATCTGTTCTGGATCTATCCCGTTTAGCATGGAGGTAGTGCCACACAAAACGATGGACGTTATCCTCAGTGTAAAGATGGGACTTTGTCTCCACAAGGACTGTGCGATGGTCACTCCTATCAACACTGTGATGGGCAGATGCTTATGCGACAGGTAGATTGGTGAGGGCGAGGTCAAGCAGCTTTTCCCTCTTGATGGTTCTCTCACCATCTACCGCAGGTCCAGTCTGGCAGATATGTCTGTCAGGACTCGGACAGCTTTGTCAGTAGTGGTGCTACCGAGCCACTCTCGGTGATGGGTATTGAAGTCTCCCACCCAGATTACATTGCTACCCTCAGTGCTTCTTCCAAGTGGTGTTCAACATGGAGGAGTACTGATTCATCAGCTGAACGAGGGCAGTAGGTGGTAATCAGCAAATTCAAAAATTACTAGAAAAATAATTGAGTGAATCAAAGATTGTGCCATCCATAATATTAATGCTAGTTACCTCCTCCTTAAATACACCAAGATCACATACAGAGTTCAAGAAACTTCAACACAAACCTTTGCCTGCAGGACCCAGTAAGCCTCAGGCTTGAAAGATTGGATTTTGTCATGCCTCTCTACACAGAAGCCAAGAGTGGGTGTCTGGCAGGGTCCGAATGAGATGAGGGAACTGTCCAAATTCCCATATTTACCCTGGAAGTACTTGGTCTGAAACCTGAAAAAACACAGTAGTAGAAGCAGAGGTCACTCACTGTACACTCAGAAGTGAAAGGTCTGACCTTATAGGGGCTTATTGTTCAATGGGGAGTGACTCCACATATCAATAAGGCACATCACCAACAAGAAGCTCTATATAAGCAACAACGTTAAGACTTATTTTTACGTAATTCATATCACAATGTCTTTCATAAAAGCCTCCCTTTAGGAACACAAATAAAGGCTTCTCCCAAAAGCCAGCCGTTTTATTTTCCATGGAAAAACCAATGAACAATTTACCAATGT
Source organism: Heterodontus francisci (assembly GCF_036365525.1). NCBI lineage: Eukaryota > Metazoa > Chordata > Chondrichthyes > Heterodontiformes > Heterodontidae > Heterodontus > Heterodontus francisci. The sequence goes on from NC_090393.1 coordinate 57,376,109, forward strand.
ACACACTGGGCACCAGTTTTAACAATTAAAAGCAGTATCTTTCCAAGTGGGACAGTGCATGGCCAGAAGGCCACGTGCACAGTTTGTGGAGGGTGCTTGCATTTGAAGAACGAGGACCCAAGAAGGGAAATGATCTCAGTAACTCAGTAATTCCTCCAGTAAGGAGGAAATAGACTTTCAGAATAAACAAAACACCCAAGGGGTGAAAATTCAGTCTAATAACAGCAGACTGAAAGAATAAAAGTACAAAGCAAACACCACTTTATAATCCCATACATCACTGGTTAAAATTTGAAGAAATATGATGTCATCCCACTACACCCCTTACAAACTACCAAAACACAAAACCTCTTTAAAAGAGATGTTTAGTTTAGTTTATGTTTAGAGATACAGCACTGAAACAGGCCCTTCAGCCCACCGAGTCTGTGCTGACCATCAACCACCCATTTATACTAATCCTACACTAATCCCATATTCCTACCACATCCCCACCTGTCCCTATATTTCCCTACCACCTACCTATACTAGGGACAATTTATAATGGCCAATTTACCTATCAACCTGCAAGTCTTTTGGCTGTGGGAGGAAACCGGAGCACCCGGAGGAAACCCACGCAGACACAGGGAGAACTTGCAAACTCCACACAGGCAGTACCTGGAATTGAACCCGGGTCGCTGGAGCTGTGAGGCTGCAGTGCTAACCACTGCGCCGCCCACAGTGTAGCCAGGTTATGAGGATTGCTCTAAGTAGCAGCTTCAAGTTAGGTCTGCAAATTAATATTTCTGAGTGTGGTCAAAACATGGCTAATAACTAGCTTGGGTAGCTTTTAACATCCCTTGGAAGGTCTTCTCATTGGTTAGCAGTAACAGTGTAGCATACATGTCACTAACAATTAAAAAAAATTCTGTCTGGAGACTAGAATGTCAAAAAGTACATTATTCATTGAATATGAACAATTGCTATGCTTTGCAATTAAATTTAATAACATCAATGAAGGAGTCTAAGGTACATCCAAGCCTTGTGGATTAAACAGTGAAATCCACATCTCATACCCCAAGTATGGAGTGATGAATCAAAAATGCCTCAATTTCAATCTTTTCCAATTGAAATTCATGAAATTGAGACTTAACAAGAAAACATTTTCTCCTGCCTGAAAGCAAAGCAACAACCAAACACAGGTGATCTGACTTATAAAGTCTTCCTTAGTCTTCAAATATATACATCCCCCATACACATAGGACTAAACCTAGCTTCATTGGTTCTAAGGAAACCACTTACTTGGCACACACTAAATACCATGATGCATGGTTTCCTATTTCCATGTGCTAAAAAACCCTCAAGACCTGCTCCATTATACCAGTTTACTTAGACTTGAAGCTAAACTAAAACTGACAAAAAAAAATCTTCACGCCAAACCACCCAAGCTCCTGGATGAGGGTGGGTTGAACCATTTTATGCAGGATATGCCCACCATCTAAAGAATGAAGAAAAACCTGCAAGCCAGGCAGTAGGGACAGTTGGTTTTAATGATTGCCTATAATTGCATCGTCCTCAGATTAATACACTTGTTCAGCCGGCTCGATGCCATGCCATCCAAACCTGGCCTGATCCTTACAGGTAGCTTTGCGGACTCAATACTTCCATGAATTTAAAGTCATGATCAGACAGCTCAGGATTAACACCCAGTGTGTTTCAATACTGGGACAGAACGTGGAACTACAAGTTTTAAACCTGCGATTTGGGCACCAGACATTGTTTCTACTGAATCTACAATTGGGGCTTGCGAGAAAGGAATCTAATACCTTTATCTAACATGCTTTGGGAAAATTGGCCAATTTGGGCAGCAAATGGTTGCTGGATTTGTTCCCATGTGAAAACTACCAATACACAATTTTTTAGCTGCCTACCCAGCAATTTAAACAAAATAGGAGTCTGATACATGATCAACTCATGGTCTGTTCTATGTAACAACTCAATTGATACATTTTGTGACAAGAAGGTCTTGTAGGTGCAAGAATTCACTACCTTGGTGGATGAAATGTTCATTCCTCCAGACCCTATATACCTTACAAGCACTGAAGTCTTCTTGCTTTCTCAACTTACTTCATAAGCCTTCCATTGATGATCTCCCATCTACCAACACCAACCCACCTTTCTTAAAGTCAAACCTCTAAGCTGCTAGTTGAATATGGCAGGCAGTGTTTCTAGATAATGTACTTATGGACTCTTGAAGTACCTCGTAAAAGCACATCCCACTCGCAGGTCCAGCTCCTGCCGTGCATCCACTGATAGCGCCTCATTCCGATTAGGCTCTCCTAACTGGTTCATGGCATTGCTAATGTCAGTATCGGTTATAGCACTGAACTTTGCACGATATATCACCCTCTCACTACCACGAGGAATGTTCATAACGGGTCGAATAGCATCAAGTACCTGAATGACCACAAAAACATACGACAACACAATATGCTGAATGAAAAGTTTACCTATTGTAGAAAAGTGAACCAAATTAAACCTATAGTGGAGTTTTTCCACAAACACAAGAGAGAGTACATCCTGCAACATTGCTCTTCCTTCCCCTCAAGCGATTCTTATTCTCAAATGTCTATTGATTGATGGAGATGTTCTATAGCAGTCTTTAGTGTTGGGGATTGGGGAAATGGCAGTGTGGATGGGGGTCAGTCTGCCTCATTGTGGATGGGGCATGGCTTTTATTGATTCTGCTCAAACAGCAGATCTAGTTTGGAAGCTGAATGAATCATACAATTCGCTCTGCGATTCTAAGGCATACTGACAAGAAAAGGGTGCTAGATTTACATTTCATTTCTGAAATTTGGCACCTAAGAGGGAGTCTGTTGGTACACATTTTGACCAGCTTCATGCAGTTAATAGGCAGTTACTTAACCACAGTGAGGGGCTGAAGCACTGAGTTGGGCTTACTAGAGTCATAGTTAGGGTAATTCCCTTAAGAGATTTTTTACCCTGCGTTGCACTATTACTACAAGAAGCAGCTGGTGCTGATGCAGCAAAGGGGAGCTTCTGTAAATCTGCTGAAGCAACTCCAGGATTTTTGTGCTGGGGAGATCATGTCTGAAGAGTGCCCCATCCCGCTAGCTAACCCTTCTTAGAGGATTCAAGTTTAATATTTATAATAAACGCAAAATACAGCAGATGCTGGAAATCTGAAATAAAAAAGGAAAAGTGCTGGAAATACTCAGCGGGTCAGGCATCATCTGTGGAGAGAGAAGCAGAGTTAATATTTATATTTGGTGCCAGTCAGTACCACCATTGGCTCAATGCCACTCTACACCAGCATCTGCTCAATGTTATGACACTGGCAAGTGCTGCGATTTCCTCATCATTAATCAGAGCCAATGTGTGTCCAGGAACATCCAACTGAAACACTCAGGTTTTGCAAACAACTATCACATTCTGAATAATGTGGGCAAAGAGACACAACCAGACTTTACAGATGTGGTTGTGAACAAAAGATAAATGAACTGGTACTGATTTGCTGGTATTTAGTTTATTATTGGGTTGTGGTGAAGCTGGGATGGTCAGTTGCAGTATGAATAAAATGTCCAATGGCTTGGCCAAATTTTTAACGACTAGCATTTTATGTAACTATCACTAGTGTTAGCAAGCACAGATAGCACAATATTTGGAGCTTTTGGCTGGTATTGGTAGTTTGTTTTGATGGAGGCAATATACTTGATGGTGGCCCAGGGACCGCATAACTGGCCGATGGTGTTACCATAAAACAAAAGTGCATAAGTTTTCTTTTTTACCCATCCACCACCTCAAACATTCACTCCCTCCACCACCGGTGCACAGTGGCAGCTGTGTGTACCATATACAAGATGCACCGCAGCAACTCATCAAGCTTTCTTCAACACCATCTTCCAAATCTGTGACCTCTACCACCTAGAAGGATAAGGACAGCAGACACATGGGAACACCACCACCTATCAAGTTCCCCTCCAAGCCACACACCATCCTGACTTGGAACTATATCCCTGTTCCTTCACTGTCGCTGGGCCAAACACCTGGAACTCCCTTCCTAACAGCACTATGGGTGTACCAACACCAGATGGACTTCAGTGGTTTAAGAAAGTGGCTCACCACCACCTTCTCGAGGGCAATTAAAGATTGGCAACAAATGCTGGCCTCACCAGCGACACTCGCATCCCATGAAAGAATTTTTTATCTATTTGGTTTCTCTTACATACTTGTCCAGAAAAGCAAATCGTAGTATGGGAGATACTTTTCTGGTTCTGGCTGGAGTTGTCTAGCCTTTGTGGCTAAATTGTTAATGTCTTTAGGCCATTCAAGACCGTGGAACATAGTTGTACCCCTGCACCAAGAATTATAACTTACATGCAAAGTTACATAACTTCTCAGCAAATATATATTTTTGTTAAAATCAAGACTATCATTGATTTTCAGAATTTTAATGTGAACTTACAAAGCCAAATGAGAGCAGTGACTAATCTAAATTGTGCATTGGTGTGGACAACATTCTAGCTGCTTATCTCAATGCATTCAAACATATGAATTAGGAGCAGGAATAGGCCACCCGGCCCCTCGAGCCTGTTCCCCCATTCAATAAGGTCATAACTGATTTGATTGTAACCTCGACTCCATATTTTCGCCTACCCCTGATAACCTTTCACCCCCTTGCTTATCAAGAATCTATCTACCTCTGCTTTAAAAATATTTAAAGATTCTGCTTCCAATGCCTTGAGGAACAGAGTTCCAAAGACTCTGAGAAAAGATTTCTCCTCATCTCGGTCTTAAATGGGCGACCCCTCATTCATCCAAAGGATGGCACTAGATTCCACCTTCAGAACAGCTTTCAAAGAAGTAATGGAAACACTCACAGCACAACCAATAGAAGAATCTCACAAATACACTCTTCTGGAGTCACTTTGCTATCCTTCTCAAGCTGCCCAAACGCTGAACATTTGCACCTAAACTATTCTTAAGGACAAGATTTTCCCTGCTGTGAGTAGTTGTTTGAAATAAGCCAGCTTGGTCCAGTTTTCACCTTTGGGTCCAAAATGAAAGCTTGTGTTTTGGGTACTGTGAAGTATAAACGTATCATTGAGTCTGAGAATAAAATACCTTACCTCAAAGCAGATGTTTTCCCCTTCCTTGTCACAATCCAGCCACAGTACAATATAGTCAATGCCTCGCCCTTCTACCTGCTCAAAACAGGCATACTGTGAATGAATGTCATTTAAGTGCTCAAACTATTAACTCAATCAGAAATAACTGATTTATGTTGGGCATAAGATTAAGATTTTAAAATCAAGTGAATGTCACACAAGATCACAGCACTATAAAGTTTCAACCACACAGTAACAACTAAATAGTGCAGTGTGTAACCTGTAATCTACTGAATAAGCAGCAACTCCATACATTTAAATAGCGAGCAAACCTTACACAACAAAATAAACAGTTTCACAGTAAGTAAGCAGAACCTGCTGAAAATCAGCTGTATTTCTTTGAGGAAGTTACAAGCTAAGTGGATAAAGGGCAACCAGTAGTTGTGGTGTGGCGTACATGGATTTCCAAAAGGCATTTGATAAGGTGCCACATCAAAGGTTACTGCACAAGAGTTCATGGTGTAGGCGGTAACATGTTAACATGGATAGAGGATTGTTTAGCTAACTGGAAACAGAGAGTAGGGTTATATGGGTCATTTTAGGGTTGGCAAGATGTGGCTAGTGGAATTCCCCGGGGTCAGTGCTGGGGCCTCAACTATTTACAATCTTCATCAATGGCTTGGATGAAGGGTCCAAATGTATGGTAGCTAAATTTGCAGACGACACATAAGTAGGTAGGAAGGTAAGTTGTCAGGAGGACAGCAAGAGACTAGAAAGGGATATAGATAGGTTAAGTGAGTGGGCAAAAATTTGGCAGATGGCAGTATAATGTGAGAAAATGTGAACTTGCCCACTTTGGCAGGAAGAATAGAAAAGCAGATTATTCAAATGGAGAGAGACTGCAGAACACTGTGGTACAGAGGGATCTGGATGTCCTGGTACATGAATCACAAAACGTTTGTATGCAGGTACAGCAAGTGATGAGGAAGGCAAATGGAATGTTGTTGTTTATTGCAAGGGGAATGGAATATAAAAGTAGGGAAGTTTCGTTACAGCTGTAGAGCCTTGGTGGGACCACATCTGGAGTACCTGTGTACAGTTTTGGTCTCCTTACTTAAGAAAGGATAAAATTGCATTAGAAGCAGTTCAGAGAAGGTTCACTTGGCTAATTCCTGGGATAAAGGGCTTGTCATATGAGGAAAGGTTGAACAGGTTGGGCCTATACCCATTGGGGTTTAGAAGAATGAGAAGTGATCTTATTGAAAGATCCTGAGGGGCCATGACAGGGTGGATACTGGAAGGATGTTTCCACTTATGGGCGAGACTAGAACTAAGATGGAGATGAGGTGAATTTTTTTCTCTCAAAAGGTCACTATTTATTTTATTTTAATTTTATTTAGATACAGCACTGAAACAGGCCCTTCGGCCCACAGAGTCTGTGCCGACCAACACTAATCCTACATTAATCCCATATTCCCTACCACATCCCCACCATTCTCCTACCACCTACCTATACTAGGGGCAATTTACAATGACCGATTTACCTATCAACCTGCAAGCCTTTGCTGTGGGAGGAAACCGGAGCACCTGGCGGAAACCCAAGCGGTCACAGGGAGAACTTGCAAACTCCGCACAGACAGTACCCAGAACTGAACCTGGGTCGCTGGAGATGTGAGGCTGCGGTGCTAACCACTGCGCTGCCCTAGTCTATGGAATTTGCTTCCTCAGAAAGCAGTAGAGGCTGGATCATTGAATATATTCAAGGCTGAGTTAAGTAGATTCTTGATAGACAGGGGAGTCAAGCGTTATGGGGGGGGCAGACAGAAAAGTGGAGTTGAGGCCACATTCAGATCAGCCATGATCTTATCAAATGGTGCAGCAGGCTCAAGAGGCCAAATGGCCTACTCCTGCTCCTAATTCGTATGCTCCAATGTACTTACCTATACTTGACCAAGTTTGAGTTTGGAAGTGGAATATATAGTACCAGTAAGAATGTGACCACTTTGAATTGGGGACTGATGTTTCTCGTACCTGTAAGAACTTCACCATGTTGAGTTTGGGGTTGGCTTCTTTCTTTTCCGTTGGTGCTTTGCTGAAAAGCTCTGCTGGATCAACTTTATCCCAGTTGTTATATTTACCTGAAAACAGAAATGAAAACATGGCCTGATTGCTTCACTCAAAGATTACTAATACCAAGTGATCCCATTATCACAGGGCACCGAATGCAGAGATGACAACAGAACAAGAAAAGCCATTTATGTTATCCAAGTCGTGTTCCAGAACTTGATCTGAGGACTTTCCACCTTATCTACTAATAAAAAGTGCAATATGGATCTGACTAATGATAAAGCTATGCAACCCTCTTGCTGACACTGGTGAACGGTGTAAATATGGACAGATCATGCTGGGAGTGCTGGTCAGTAGCTGAGAATAAGTCATGTTGGAACCAAAGTTCCTTTCAAAGACAATTCATATTCACCTCCAATCACAGATCAGCCGCTCTTAATCCTATCCGATCCATGTACGTCATTAATGAGCTAGGCAACATAATTTAAAACAAATGGTTCACATATTTGGCTAAACCATTGGACATTTTATTCATACAACAACTGACTTTCAGAGCTTCACCACAACCCCATAACAAACTAAATACTAGCAGATCCACACCAGTTCATTCCACATTCTCACTACCATCAACAGCAAATCTGATTTCATAAGATATGGAAAGCAATAGTCTGAAGATGAACCAGACCTGGTAATTTTTTTAAATATTCGTTTGTGGGATGTGGGCATCATTAGCTAGGCCAGCATTTGTTGCCCAACGCTAATTGCCCTTGAACTGAGTGGCTTGCTAGGTCTTTTCAGAGGGCATTTTAAGAATCAACCACATTGCTGTGGGTCTGGAGTCACATGTAGGCCAGGCCAGGTAAGGACGTCAGATTTCCTTCCCAGAAGGATATTAGTGAACCAGACGGGTTTTTACGACAATCTGCTAGTTTCATGATTATTAATAAGACTACCATTTTTTAAATTCCATATTTGTTAATTAATTGAATTTAAATTCCCCCTAGGGCCTGTCATGGTGGGATTTGAAAGCATGTCTCTGGAGCATTAGTCCAGTAACATTACCACAATGCTACCATCCCCTCTTCACTGTAGAAGACTTAGAAAACTTTCCATAGGTATTTGAAAGGGAAGAAGGATCTTAAAACAATCACCATCACCAGGGAAAAGGTGCTGGGAAAACTATTAGACCTAAAGGCTGACAAGTCCCCAGGACCAGATGGCCTACATCCTAGGCAGGGATAGGCACCAACATGTTGAACCACAGACATTTGACAAAAATATTGCTTCAGCCACAGACATAGGGGCAATTAATTTGTATATAAAGTGTACAGCCATCATAATGCCATCAAAACATAGTCCGATTTAAAAGACCTTTTCTTCCTATTTAGTGATTATCTGGCATTGTTTTTTATATTTTTTTGTGGGATGTGGGCATCGCTGACTATTTATTGCCCATCCCTAATTGCCCTTGAACTGAGTGGCTTGCTAGGCAATTTCAGAGGGCATTTAAGATTCAACCACATTGCTGTGGGTGTGGAGTCACATGTAGGCCAGACCAAGTAAGGACAGCAGATTTCCTTCCCAGAAGGATATTAGTGAACCAGACGGGTTTTACGACAATCTGCTAGTTTCATGATTATTAATAAGACTACCATTTTTTAAATTCCATATTTGTTAATTAATTGAATTTAAATTCCCCCTAGGGCCTGTCATGGTGGGATTAGTGAACCAGATGGGTTTTTACTAGCTTTTTTTAAATTCCAGATTTATTAGTTGAATTCAAATTTCATCATCTGCCATGGTGGGATTAGAACCCATCCCCCCACAGCATTTGCCTGGGCTCTGGATTACTAGTCCAATGATATTACCACTATGCCACTGCATCCCCATATTGCCAATGTACATTCTTCACAGGCAAAATGGAATTTGTTTCCATGCTGAAATGCATACAGCTATTATCAACTGAATGGCAGTCACTAAAATAACAAGATGATATTCAAAATAATGCAACCAGGTTGAAAGGCTTCAGCTATGTAACTGTACATTAGGCTCCTTGGATCAGGCACATGGATGATCATGCATAGGCGGGCAAGCATTTAGGGATGCAACCTCGAGGACAGTCTGATTCTTCAAGAATTAAAACATTTATTTCCTGGACACTGCTGCGAGCAACCCAAATCATAGGGCATTAAAGCAGTCATTTTAAAAAAAATTTCCTTGAGCAATTTTGTTTATTTTTTACAAAAATATTGGAGAAGGGGGAAAAAAGGCTGTTTAAATGGCACGATTAGAGGCTGCAATGAAACCTCCAGGAAAATGTCCAACCAAAGTTTATAACCCTCATGTTGATGGAATCACCTAATCCAGGAGTTTAAAGTTAGCTGTGCACCAGACCTTCCCCTGCCAAGGTTTCATAAAACATAAAAGCATTTTGTTTCACAATCACATCCTGAAAATCAAAGTTTTTTTTTAAAACAGCAGATTGAGGAATACTCATTTGAGGACTACACTTGTAAGCAAGCACTGCTGTACTCAGTATCCTCAAACATTAGGCAACAATTTTCACCCCTGCCCAAGTAGAAGAAAGCCACAAGGATCCGCATTACCTATAAAATCCAAGGTCATCACATGACCACAGACTGATGTCACCTTGAATCGAACACTCTGTCCCAGGAAAGCCCCAGTGTACTCGTGCACAGAGCATACTCCATTTAATCCTTTCCGGGAGTTCAAGTTACCTAAATGGAAGGCAATTGAAAAACAAGTTCAGTGCACAGCTAATTTCAGGGGAACTGCTGAGGCCAAAAACAGAGTCCACACACCAACTGATTTACAAAATCCACATTCAAATTCAATAATTTTCAACACATTCATTTTTCTTTTATTAGAAGGCCACCTCCACTCTAGTACCCAATCCGAAGGCTGATAATATAAGAGTGCCAGTGCTTGTGCAGAGCTCTCATCTGGGCAGGAGGCAAGAGCAACAGCCAGGCAGCAACCAAGTAGCTTAAATGGAGACCAGTCCAGCTGAAACCAAAACTACAGCAAGCAGTCTCAGACCAATCTATATACAAATTTCTGTAGGCTATATTAAAGATTAAATATCCCATGGCTCTATTTGAAGGAAGAAAGCAGGTAGTTCTCTCAACCTCCTGGCCAACACTAATCGCTCAACAAATACAACTGAACTGGCTAATCATAAAATGGATACAACACAGAAGGCCATTCAGCCCATCATGTCCATGCTGGCTCTCTGCAAGAGCAACTCGGCTAGTCCCACTTCCCTGCCATTTCCCCGTACCCCTGCAAATCTTTTTCTCTTCAGATAATTATCCAATTCCTTTTTGAAAGCCACAATTCCATCCGCCTCCACCACACTCTGAGGCAGTGCATTCCAGATCATAACCACTTGCTGCGTAGAAAGGTTTTCCTCATGCCGCCATTGCTTCTTTTGCCAATCACTTTAAATTGGTATCTTCTGGCTCTCAACTCTTCTGCCAGTGGGAACAGTTTTTTCCTATCTACTGTCAAGCCCCTCATGATTTTGAACACTTTTATCAAATCTCCTCTCAACCTTTTCTCTCAGAACAACCCCAGCTTCTCCAATCTATCCACGTAGCTGAAGTCTCTCACCCCTGCAACCATTCTCATGCATCTTTTCTGCACCCTCTCCAATGCCTTCACATCCTTCCTAAAGTGTAGTGACCAGAATTGGACACAATACTCCAGATGAGGCCGAACCAGTGTTTTATACAGGTTCACCTTAACCTCCTTGCTTTTGCAATCCATGCTTCTATTTATCTAGCCCAGGATCCAGTGTGCCTTTTTAATTGCTTTCTTAACTTACCTTGCCACCTTCAACGATTTGTGCACATATACCCCCAGGTCCTTCTGCTTCTGCACCCACTTTAGAATCTTATCCTTTATTTATAATGCTCCTTCTCGTTCACCCGACCAAAATGTATCCCTTCACACCTTTCTGCACTAAATTTCATCTGCCATGTGTCTGTCCATTTCACCAGACTATGTTTCTTGAAATCTATCACAATCCTCCTTGCAGTTCACAATACATCCAAGTTTTGTGTCATCTGCAAATTTTGAAATTGTGCCCTGCACACCCAAGTCTCGGCCATTAACATACTTCAACAAAAGCAGGGGTCCAAATACTGACGCATGGAGAAGCCGACTAAATACCGTCCTCCAGTACAAAAAAAACTGTTCACCACCACTCTCTGATTCCTGTCACTCCTGCCAACTTCATACCCGTGCTGCCACTGTCCCTTTTATTCCATGGGCATCAACTTTGCTGACAAGCCTGTTATGTGGCACTTCATCAAATGCCTTTTGGAAGTCCATATACACCACATCATTACCCTCATTAAACCTCTCTGTTAGCTCATCAAAAATTTCAATCAAATTAGTTGAACATGATTTGCCATCAACAAATCCATGCTGGCTTTGCTTAATTAATCCACACTTGTCCAAGTGACTGTTAATTTTTCCCGGATTATCGTTTCTAAAAGCTTTCCCACCACTGAGGTTAAACTGACTAGTCTGTAGTTGCTGAGCTTATACTTCCACTCTTTTTTAAATTAGCTGACATAAATTTGCAATTCCCCAGCCCTCTGGCACCACCCCCCCTCCCTCCCCGTATCCAAGGTGGATTGGAAGATTATGGCCAGTACCTCCGCAATTTCCACCCTTACTTCCCTCAGTATCCTCAGATACATTCCATCTGGTTCTGATGACTTAATTAACTTTAAGTACAGCCAGTCTTTCTAATACCTCTTTATACATTGTTAGCCCATCTAGTGTCTCAACTACCTCCTCTTTCACTCCAACTTTGGCAGCATCTTCTTCCTTGGCAAAGACAGACGCAAAGTACTTCAGCCATATTCTCTGCCTCCATGCGTGAATCCCTTTTTCGGTCCCTAATCAGCCCTACTCCTCCTTTTAAAACCCTTTTACTATTTATATGCCTATAGAAGTCTTTTGGATTCCCTTTTATGTCAGCTGACAGTCTCTTCTCATACTCTCTCTTTTTAGTTTAGTTTGGTTTAGAGATACAGCACTGAAACAGGCCCTTCGGCCCACCGAGTCTGTGCCGACCATCAACCACCCATTTATACTAATCCTACACTAATCCCATATTCCTATCACATCCCCACCCGTCCCTATATATTTCCCTACCACCTACCTATACTAAGGGCAATTTATAATGGCCAATTAACCTATCAACCTTCCTTCTTCTTTCACTTCCCCTCTGAACTTTCTATATTCAGCCTTCTTCTCACTCGTATGATCAACCTGATATCTATCATACACACCCTTTTTCTGACTCGTCTTACTCTCTATCCCCTTTGTCATCCAGGGAGCTCTGGCTTTGTTTGTCTACCTTTCCCTCTCGTGGGAATGTACCTCGACAGTACTTGAACCACCTCCTCTTTAAAAGCAGCCCATTGTTCCATTAGTTTTGCCTGCCAATCTTGGATTCCAATTTAACCATGGACCAGATCTGTTATCACCCCATTGAAAGTGGCCCTCTCCCAATTAATTACTTTTACTCCAAATTCCTCCTTGTCCTTTTCCATGGCTAACCTAAACCTTATGATACTGTGATCACTGTTTACCAAATGTTCTTGTTTTGACACGTGATCCACTTGTTCCACCTTATTCCCCAGAACCAGATCCAGCAATGCCTCCTTCCTCGTTGAACTGGAAACATACCGACGTGGAAAATTTTCTTAAACACACCTTAGAAACTCTGCCCTCTCTCTGTCCTTTAAACTATTACTATTCCAGTCTTATTAGGATAACTAAAGTTCCCGATTACAATTACTTTATAGTTTTTGCACCTCTCCGTAATTCTCTTGCAAATTTGCACTTCTATATCTTTCCCACTAGTTGGTGGCCTATAGAATACACCCAGTAGTGTGATGGTACCTCTATTGTTTTTAACTCTAACCAAATAGATTCTGTCCTTGACCCCTTTTGGACATCCTCTCTCTCCAGCACTGTAATATTATCCTTAATCAATACTGCCACCCCTCCTCCTTTCTTCCCTTTCCTATCTTTCCTGAACACCTTGTATCCAGGAATATTTAGTACCCTGCCCCTTTTTTGAGCCAGGTCTCCATTATCACCTCATCATATTCCCATGTGGCACCTGCAGCTCAGCAACCTTATTTACCACACACCGTGCATTCACATACATACACTGTGAACCCAATTTAGGCCTTATTGCATTCCCTTTTACTCTGACCCCACCTAATACTTTATTATTTCATACTCTAGTGCTATCTGTCTCTCTCAATTCTTTGTGCACCTTGTTTTTGGGTTCTCATCCCCCTACGAGTTAGTTTAAACCCTCCCCAAAAGCACTAGCAACCACCCCACAAGGACACTGGCCCCGGCTCTGTTCAGGTGCAATCTGTCTGGAATGTACAGGCCCTATCTTCCTCCAGAACCAATCCCAATATCCCAGGAATCTAAAGTCCTCCCTCATGCATCATCACTCCAGGCACACATTCATCTTCTCTATCATCCTATTTCTATATGCATTATTGTGTGGCATAGGGAGATTAATATCTTTGAGGTTCTGCTTGCTAGTTTCTTCCCTAGCTCCCAAAAATCTGCCTACAGGAGCTCATCCCTCTTTCTATCTATGTCATTGCTACCAATAGAGACTTCAACCTCTGGATGTTCACACTCCCACTCAGAGTGCACTGCAGCCGCTCAGTAACATCCTTGACCCTGGTACCAGGGAGGCAACATACCACACTGGATTCATGTCTGCGGCCACAGAAATGCCTGATTTATCCCTAACTAGAGCATCCCCTATCACTATTGCTTTCCCAATCTTTCTCCTGCCCCTCAGAACAGCTGAGCCAGACATGGCAATGTAGACTTGGCTCTGGCTGCACTCACCAGATGAACCATCACTCTCACCAGTATTCAGAACTGATTAGTGGCACTCAAGGAATTCCTACACTACCTACCTGGTCCTCCTTGACTATCTGGCGGTCACCCTTTCCCTCTCTGCCTGAACATCCTTAAGCTGCAGGGTGACAACATCCAGAAACATGCTACCTACAAAACTCTCAACCTCAAGGATACATCACAGTGACGCCAGCTGCCACGCGAGCTCCAAAACCCAGAGCTTGACCTGCTCTAGCTGACGACACTTCCTGCAGGTGTAGTTGTCCAGGACATGAGAAGTGTCCTGGAGTTCCCACACATTATAAGATGTGCATTCCACAGGACTGAGAATCCATGCCATGTCTCTATTTATTAGACTAACAGAAATAAACTTATGAAGGCTTATTAAAAATTTAAAAAAACAGTCATCACCATTCCATAGGCTGACAATACTTTTAGATTTTGTACCTTGCTCTCTGAGGCTCACCCACACTCTGCTCTGCTACTCTGACCCCAAACTCCTTCAGCTAAACGCTCCTCACATCAAGGCTGTCTGAACAACCTATCAGCTACCTGCTGGCCTGTGTCGTCACTCCTTGATTTTTTTTGTTGGTTTGCTCTCTCAGTGCTCTTGCCCTGATTCCCATTGCTCCCTTAGGCTCTCTCTTTCAGACTCCCCACCACCACTTTTATCTGTTGCATAAATACCACAGTTTGGCCACAAACCACAATTTTACAAAAAGGTTTGAATAGGTTGGCTCAAGAATAATAAGGTTCTTCACTCGTGATAGATAGACCCATTGGACAAGTCAGAAATATTAAAGAAGAAAACTCTCTTGTTCATAAGCAAATTTCTCTAATTTCCCCATCACAGTAGATTTTTCAGTTTATCAGGACAATTTAAACACAACACCCATTTAACAAAACTATCATTTATGGATGGATATTTCTATAGCATCTAGAAAATGATAAACATGGGATTAAAAATGAGAAATGTACAGCAGGTCAGTTAGCATCTGAAAGATATCTGGTGGGTGACTGTGTATGAGAGCACAACTCATTTTGAATTATGACGAAGAGTTCCCAAATGAAACATTAATCTATCTTTTCCCTCTCAAAGTGCCCTGACTGACTCCATGGTGTATTTCCAGCAGCTTTTGTTTGCACTTCAGGTTTCCACATTTCCAATTTTCCTACAGCACTCACTTTCTTCTCTCCCCGAAGGCATTTCTAGGATATGGTTGCCTGCTGTTGTCTGGTACCTTGGCCGAGCAGCCATTATTTGACAGCAGGGAATGTCACAGCTGAGCTGAATGCTGCTCATACCCAATGTTTACCAAGGTGAAATTACCTTAATCAGCAGCAGGAAGCCGGGCTGATTATCCACTTCCTAATTTAAGGGTGTAAATTGTGATGGCCTCGCAACAATCCCACCGAGATGCACTAACTCACCACAGAATGGGGATCAAACCTGGAACCTTCCTGGTCTCTATGGCTCAACTACGCACTAGGAACACAGGAATGGAAATTCTGGATGATACTTCCCTTCTAGCCTAGATGCACTCAAGTACTTGTAGGAAGCATTAATAATGTCCATTGAAATCTCATGTATCATATCCCCATTCATGCCTGCTCCTAAGCAACCACAGTATCAGAAGGCATCCTGTGGTTTCTACGTAGCATGGCATTCTTTTCCCTCCTGTTCAACTTTCTGAAAAGAATAGGAATTGAAAAATTAATATATTTCACAGGACCATTGTTGCTTGCTGCAGTCTCACTGGACTGGTGTAAATCACCGTAACAAATCCAACTCATGAAATAGTCTACACTTGAGGGAGCATAACTACCTTAGTAGTAGCACCAAAGGCGCTCTGCTACCTCAACTACACCCACTAGAACTAGAATTATCCAGGAGACACCAATTACTTAAATAGTGTAGGTAGTAACTAAAATGCATTTACGTAAATAGGAAATGAGCTGATTACTGATCTAATTCACAGGTAGCATTCCTGTATATAAAAACACTTTGGACAAACAGCACATTCGTCAGAATTTTTCACAAATCTATTGGATTCTGAATTCTGCAGTCTGTACTATGAGGACAACCATGTCTTTTCATAAGGTAAGAGTTTCACTGTTGCATGCAGTTTTCTGTTCTCAGAATGGCTTCTATGTAGATTCATAACATTTTACAGCACTGAAGGAGGCCATTTGGTCTGTCACACCTATGCCAGATCTATTACAGAGTTATACATTTAGTCTCATGTGTTGCAGAGGCTAGCGAAAGCATGCTTATGTCATTGACCTGCTGCCAGGTTTACAAAGGGTTCCTCTTCCCGATCTTAAACAGAATTTTCATTTTTTCACCCCTCCTCTCTCAAATGCAGTGGTCTTTGACTAACTTGATTGAGTTTTTTGATAAAGTAACAGAGAAGGTGGATGAGAGCAGAGCAGTTGATGTTGTGTATATGGACTTTCAAAAGGCATTTGATCAAATACCACAAATAGGTTTGTTAGCAAAATTGAAGCTCATGGGATAAAAGGGGCAGTAGCAGCATGGATATAAAATTGGCTAAGGGATAAAAAACAGAGAATTGTGGTGAATGGCTGTTTTTCAGACTAGAGGGGGGGTATATAGTAGAATTCCCCAAGGTTCAGTACGGGGATCACTGCCGTTTTTTATATATGTTTGTGACTTAGACATGGGGGTACATAACATAATTTCAAAATTTGCAGATGACACAAACATTGGAAGTGTATTAAATCGGCGAGGAAGAGTAATAGACTCCAAAAGGATGCATACAGGCTGGTCGAATGGGTGGATGCATAGCAGATGAAATTCAATGCAGAAGAGTCTGAGGTGATAGATTTTGGCAGGAACATAAAGAATGAGAAGCAACAATACAACCTAAAGATACAGTTTTAAAGGGGTTGCAAGAACAGGGAGACATGGGTGTTTCTGCACAAATCCTTGAAGTTGGCAGGATGGGTTAATAGAGCATACAGGATCCTGGGCTTTATAAATGGAGGCAAAGTATTCAAAAGTCAGAAAGTTATGCTGAGTCTATACAAAACACTAGTGCAGCCCCAGCTGGAGTATCATGTCCAACTCTGGGCACCACACTTTATGAAGGACTTGAAGGCTTTGGAGAGGGTACTGAAGAGATTTACTAGAATGGTTCCAGGGATGAGGGATTACAGTTATGTGGCTGGAATGAAGAATCTGGGGTTGCTCTCCTTAGAGCAGAGAAGACTAAGAGTTTTGATCGAGGTGTTTAAAATCACAAAGGGTTTAGATAAAGTAAATAAAAAGTAACTGTTTCCAATGGCTGAAAATTAATAACTAAAACGCGCAGATTTAAAAGGCGACTGGCAAAAGGAAAAACATTTTTACGTAACAAGTGGTTAGGATTTGGAAAGCACTGTCTGCTAGGGTGGTGGAAACAGATTCAATTGCAACTAATTTGAATAAATAATTGAAGGAAATAAGTTTCCAGGGATATGGGGAAAGAGCAAGGGAGCAGGATAACTGGATTGCTCTCCAAAAGAACTGGGGTAGGTTCGAAGGGTTGAATGGTCTCATTCTGTGCTGTATTAGTCTGCCTCTATGGGCCCAATTTTAACTCTAAGGTGAATAGGTTTTGAGAGAATTAAAATTAAGCCCTATAACTCTCGACTTGATTATTCCAACACAATTCTGGCCTGCCTCCTGCCTTCCACTCTCCATAAACACAAGCTCATCCAAAACTCTGTCACCTATATCCCAATTCGCACCAAGTCCCGTTCACCCATGAGCCCTGTGCTCGCTGACCTACAATGGCTCCCAGTTAAGCAACAGCTTGATTTTAAAACTCTCATCCTGGTTTTCAAATCCCTCCTGGCCTTGCCCTTCCCTATTTCTATAATTTCCTCCAGCCCTTTAACCCTCCCAGATATCTGCACTCTTCCAATTCTAGCCTCTTGAGCATCCCCAATTTTAATTGTTCCACCATTGGCAGCCGTGCCTTTAGTTGCTGAGGCCCTAAGCTCTGGAATTTGCTCCCTAAACCTCTTCACACCTCTCTTTCCTCTTTTCAGACACTCCTTAAAATCTACCTGTCATCTGCCTTACATATTTCCTTTTGTGGCTCAGTATCAAATTCTGTTTGATACACTGCTGTGAAGTGCCTTGGGACATTTCACTACATTAAAGGTGCTCTATAAATGCAAGCGGTTATTGATAGGTACCAGAAACACGTTAGTGCTTCATCCAACTGTCTTTTTCTTACATGAGCCGAGATGAACGTTGGAGACTATTTGACTGTGGGCACATCTGCTGAGCCTTATTCTGTCCACCTGTGGACTTTGTAGCAGTTCTCACTGGATGTTGATCAGGAATGGAAATCCTAGATGATAATTCACCCTTTAACTAAAGTACACTAAGGTCATTTGAGCACCTCTCCTGTTTTCCCAGTTACGATCAGCTAATTCAGCAGACTGGATTTTTCCTGATCGAGCCTGGATTTTCTGTTCGGTACAACCCAGTGGCATACCAGCAGTGCTTCTCAGGGGAATCCTCAAAACATTTTTGTCATTGTGTTAATGTAGTGAGAGTGTAAGTGTGACTGAAGGCAATACAAAGCAAAAGAGCTATCCAGGTCTCAAACTTAAACTCAAGGAGCACTAAACAGTAAGAGCAGCATTTGCTTGAAGCTTTGAAAAGAAACCAAGTATGTGCTCACTGCCTTCATCTACACTAGATTGTGCTAGAGACTGCTTGCAGAATGCGACATAATCAGTGGTGGGAGGTCAGTACAATCAGTCTCACTGCCATTTTGTCTTTTACATTGAGTGATGTGACGAGATTCAGTTGGAGACAACTGCAACGAGGACTGACGTTTCACAACTACGACTCTCACTGCAGCAGGGAGTACATTTTAGAGAGATGGTACTGAAATTTCCCAAAGTACGACTTACGTTCCAGCAACCCACATCCAGTGAAGGATGCTTGACAGGAGAAACACTATGAGGTATTACAACCAAGGCTGGAGAAGAGCATTGTTATTTCAGTGCCACTTCTCCACAGGTCACAACATATTTTTTTTAATTTTCCCACTTACTGAAGCAGTCAGATATACTATTTTCCCCAGAATAGATCACACTAACCAGGTTTCCTTACTGAACAACATAATTAACAGTTTATTATAGATCAAGTCTTAACTATTAATGAAGTAAAACAATATCATACAAATCAAATTTTTAAAAATACAACATAAAATTTTAAAAGTCCCCTTTCTACCTTAACCAAATTTTAAAGTCCCTTTTTACCTTAGTCCCTTTACTCACACACACACACACACACACACATATATATATATATTTATATACACACACCGGTTAACCGAAAAAAAAGGAAAAGATTTTTAGTTCAGAGCTCTGTTACAGACACAAAGCATTAGGGTTAACTACTTGCTCGTTTTGGAAGGAAGCAGCAGATGAGATATGTTGTTCCAAACTGGCATACGGTCTAACTACTGAGCACACGCAGACAGATCACTGAAATCTTTAGAACAGTTCTCAGGAGGAAGCGTTGAGAATTATTTTAGCAGGCTTTCTTGAAATACAGGAAACAAGACGAATCGACAGAACGGACTTCTCAGAGTCTTTTCTTGGGAGCTGCTGGAGAGCGAGTTTGGTTGTGGTCTTCTGTCCTTTCTTGACTTTATCTCCTTCCAGAAGGTAAACCACACACGCACTGACTGACAACCAAAGAGCTCGTCAGTTTTTCTGCCCTTCCAGGTGCTCTCTCTTACTACCGGGCTTGTCCAATCAAAGGAGCGTTTGTCACTTTTCTGCTCCTGTTACCAGGGTTTCCACTCCAAGTCCAACCCGAGCCACGTGACAACCAGCAACACTGTTGCCAATCCGGCTCCCTCAGTGCCCTCTTGATGGCTTCCTTTTAAAACAAAACCTGGTCCAACATTTATTCAACTTAACCATAAATGCCTTTAAAACATTTTAACAAAGAAGAATCACTTTTATAACAGAGGCTCCATTGCAAGGACTCACTGGTAGCATTTTGGGCTGATATATACAGCATAAAAGTTTGGCTTGAGCTCCAGCAATCTTGCTCCAATTGTGGCCTTGCTGGGTGGTTCGCAAATTGTGAAGTGCATCCTATCAGGTTAAGCACACTGGATAAGGTGAGGGGTGAATACTACAGTAAAAACAGAGTGGGAAGCTTCCAGTTTTAGTTCCCACATATTTTGCAATATTTGAAGCATCGTGGTTCTTCTTAATGTTGTTTGTGGTACAATGTTCACACTCTACTAAACCAGCCCTAAAACATTTACATGGTAAAAAAAAAAATAAGTGGTTTGGTTGTGCAAAAAATAAAAATCAGTTTTTTAAAAATAACATGAAGATTCCGTGTTTAGGTCACATTAGTGCAGCTACTGATGACTAACTCTGCCACTGTACATAAATGCACGGAATGTGGTAAATAAAGTGAGCTGCAGGTGCAAATAGCCACATGGGAATATGAATACAATGGAGACCTTGCTCAAAAAGTGGGCAGGAGGCTACAAAATTGATAGAAGGTGTTCAGTAAAGCTAGGGAAGGAAAGAAAGGAGGAGGGATGGCAGTATTGATTAAGCAGATTACAGTGTTGGAAAGAGAGGACATCATGGAGTGGTAAAAATTAGAGTTAAGAAACAATAGAGGTGTCATCACCCGACTGGGTGTATTCTACAGGGCAACAAGTGGGAAAGATATAGAGAAGCAAATTTGCAGGTAAATTACAGAGACGTGCAAGAACTATAGAATATTGATAACGGGGAATTTTAATTATCCGAATATAAACTGGGATAGCAATAGCGTACAGGGAAGAGAGGGAAAAAAGTTTCTGAAGTGTGTTCAGGAGAATTTTCTTGATCAGTGCATTTCCCATCCAATAAGGAAGGAGGCATTGCTAAATCTGGTTCTGGAGAATGACGTGAGTCAAGTGGATCAAGTAAGTGTCAGTAGAGGAACAGTGAATATTGTATCATTATGTTTAGGTTAGCTATGAAGATAGATAAGAGAAATCTAGAGTAAAAATGTTTAATTGGAGGAGGGTCAATTCCAGCAGCTTGTGAACAGACTTGTCCGAGGTAAATTGGAATCAATGCTTGGCAGGCAAAACTGTAACAGAAAAGAGAGATGGTTCGGGTACAGTCGAGATACATTCCCACAAGGGGGAAGGTAGGGCAACTAAAGCTAGAACTCCCTGGATGATGAAAGAGATAAAGAGCAAGATGAATCAGAAAAAAGGGTATATGACAGATGTCAGCTTGATAATACAAGTGAGAACGAGGCTGATTAATAGAAATTTCAGGGAAGCACTGAAAAAGGAAAGGCAAAGAGAGATATGAGAAGAGACTGCCAACTAACAAATGGAAAGAAAAGAAAGATTTGCATTTATATAGCATCTTCCATGATGTCTAAAAGTGCTTTATAGCCAATGAAGTACTAGAATACACAATAAACGGGAGGATATTGAGAGGGGTAGTGGAAGTGAGAGACCTTGGAGTGCATGTCCACAGGTCCCCGAAGGTGGCAGGACAGGTAGGTAGATTGGTGAAGAAGGCATATGGAATGCTTTCATTTATTACCCGATGTATAGAATACAAAAGCAGGGATGTAATGCTGGAACTGTATAAAACGCTGGTTAGGCCATAGCTGCAGTACTGTGTACAGTTCCGGTCACCACATTAAAGGAAGGACATAATTACTCTGGACAGAGTACGGAGGAGCTTTACAAGAATGTTGCCAGGGCTTAAAAGTTGCAGCTATGAGGAAAGATTGGATCGGCTAGGGTTGTTTTCCTTAGAACAGAGGAACTGGATGAGCACCTGAAGATAAAAAATTTGAAGGGTTACAGGAAAAGATGGAGAAGTGGGACTAGCTGAATTGCTCTTGCAGAGAACCAGTGCAGACTCGAAGGGCCAAATGGCCCCCTTCTGTGCTGTCACCATCCTATGATTCTGTTACTATGACAAAAAAGAATAAGTAAATTCCTGTCACTTGTATTATTGTGAATTCACCAAGCTGCAACCACAAGAGCTTTAAACTTTGTCTCATATCATCTCACTTATGCACACTCAAAAGGTAAAGTTACGGGACCAGGAAGAGAAGCCACTGCAGGTGATTCTCTAGCTACGATTAGATAGATAAGAATGGAACCCAGGTGAGAGCAGTCCCACCCAGCTGGACAACAGTGGAGAGGCATTGGAGGAGGATCGTGTGGTCAACCATGTCAAAGGGTGCAGTCAGGTCGAGGAGGACGACAAGGGAAAATCTACCTTTGTCACAGTCACATATAATGTCATTCATGACTATGATATGCGCTGTTTCAGTACTGTGGCAGGGCGGAAACCTGATTAGAAGGATTCAAACATGGATTGCGGGAAAGATGGGAACAGATTTGCAAGACAGTAACACGTTCAAGGACTTTAGTGAAGAAAGGAAGGTTGAAAATGGGGCAGAAGTTTGTAAGGGCAGTGGAATCAAGGGTTGGCTTTTTGAGGAGAAGGGTGATGACGGCAGATTTATAGGCGAGGGGGTGAACACCTGAAGAGAAAGACCGTTTACAATGTTGGCTAACATGGAGACCAGGAGGGGAAGTTGGGTGATACATAGTTTGGTGGGAATAGGATCGAGGGAACAGGAGGTGCGTCTCGGACAAAATGAGCTCAAAGAGGGTATGAGGGGAGATAGGAGAGAAACTAGAGAAAGATGAGAGTTCAGGGCTAGGACAGGGGGAGCTTTAGAGGAGGTTTAGCCCAATGGTCTCGTGGAAGGGAGGGACGTAGCTGGAGGAAGCTGATCGGATGGTCTCAACCTTAGTGACAAAGAAGTCCATGAGCTCCTCACACTTATTGTTGGAGGTGAGTTCTAAGTGAGATCCAGTCACACTGCTCTCATTTTCCTAAGGCCTTCCTCACTATGTTTCAAAGTTTTAATCACAATTTTTTTCCCTTTTCTGTTACTCTCTTTACTAATTTGAGATTGTTCTAAAAAATTGGTTTATTTTTGAGAATCTATTTAGATGGTCCATCCACACACACTTTACCCCAAATCCTTATGTTTGTCCTTTAAAGCAGTTAAAACAGCCTTAATTGTTAACAGTACAAAATGAACTAATCTGCTTACTGCCCGATACTTGAGTTAGCAATAAAAGAACTTTGGACAACGCCTTGTGTTCTCTCAGATGAGATTTGGAGACTGCAGCCAGGTTTGCTGCCCAGATCGGTATGGTCTTTTCCAACGAGGAATGAAGCATTGCTTGATTTAGTTCTGAGAAGTGAGGTGGGGCAAATAACTGCTGCAAGAGTAGAACAATTGGGTGCAGCATAGCTAAGTTCAATGTAAAAATAGAAAATAATAAGAGCGTCAAACATAAGGTCAACAGACGTGAAGTGCAGTGAGATAAGAACAGTTCTGGTCCAAATTAACTGAACAGGAAAGTTAGCAAACAGGTTGACAGATCAGTAATGGGAAATCTTCAAACAGGAGATGGATAGAGCACAAAATAAATATATTACCAAAAGACAAAAAAGGAGAGCATCCCAGGTTTGTGAATAAAGAGAGCTATTAAAACTAATAATACTAAAGATAGTCATGGGCAATTCAAAAAGTATAGTGGCAAGGTGAAAAGAGAAATTAGTAGGGTTAAAAGGAAATATGGAAAAAGGCTAGCAGATAATATAAAATGGAAATTGTAAGCACTTTCACAAATACATAAAAGGTAAAAGAACAGCGAAAGAGATTATAAGACCAGTTGATGGCGACTAGGTGTACTGCAGAAGGATGTGGAATACTGTCAGATATTACTGCAAAAAAAAAATTGGTTGTAAAAAAATTTAGTTTAAAAAATTTAATTTCAGCATGGATTTGAAGGACCAAATAGCCTCCTTCTGTGGAATTATGACTCAATGTTACAGTTTAAAATGAAATAACCTAGTTAATGCCTGATACTTGAATTAGCAGTAAAAGAACTTTGGCTGACTTCTTTTGTGTTCTCTCAGATGAGATACGGAGAATGCAGCCAAATGGCTGAACCAGATTGTGTGAAGCGTTAGCATCCTATTCATCCAGGAGCGGAGCTTCAAACCTCTTGTCCTTTCTACCACCACATACTTCCAACCTCCATAATATCAATCACCTCCATCTCTACCTCAGCCTCAACACAGCTAAAACCTTTATCCACATTTATCACCTCTAGAATAGATTTCTCCTCACCAAGCCTCCAATTCAGCTCCTTTCAGAAGTTCAAGATAGCACATCCAAAGCTCAACTGCCAATATCCTGCCCCTTAAGTCTCACTTGCAATTACTGCCATACCTACTCAGTCTCTGTCACTTTGATATTATAAACCACAATGTCATCTCAAAATCCTTCCACAGTCCCATCCAGCCTTCCATCCCCTCCCACACCTTTCAATTCTCTGATTCTAGCCTTTTGTACATACTTCCCTCCACTTCTCAACTTCTCTCTCTTCTTCTTAAACCACCTTCGGAAAACCATCTTTGCTAACTTCCTTTGTATGACTCAGCATCTCCCTTTATCCTCCGTGACCACCCTCCCATACCTTTTGTAAAGCACCTTGGGATCATTTCTGTGTTAGTGTTTACTATAAATGCATGTTTTTTTTAAAAATTCATTCATAGGATGTGAGCATCACTGACAAGGCCAGCATTTATAGCCTATCCCTAACTGCCCTTGAGAAGATCTTGGTGAGCCACCTTCTTGGACCACTGCAGTCCATGTGGTGTAGGTACACCCACCATGCTGTTAGGGAGGGAGTTCCCGTATTTTAAGCGAGTGACAATGAAGGAACAGCAATATAGTTCCAAGTCAGAATGGTGTGTGACTTGAATGGGAACTTGCAGGTGGTGGTGTTCCCATGCATTTACTGCCCTTGTTCTTCTAGGCGGTAGAGGCTGCTGGTTTGGAAGGTTCTGTCGAAAAAGCCTTGGCGAGTTGCTGCAGTGCATCTTGTAGATGGTACACAATGCTGCCCCTGTGCAGTTGGTGGAGGGAGTGAACGGTTAAGGTGTGTTGACCTGGACGGCGTTGAGCTTCGAGTGTTGTTGGAGCTGCACTCATCCAGGCAAGTGGAGAGTATTCTATCACACTCCTGACTTGTGCCTTGTAAATTTTGGATAGGCTTTGGGGAGTCAGGAGATGAGTTACTCACCACAGAATTCCCAGCCTCTGACTTGCTGTTGTAACCACAGTATTTATATGGCTGGTCCAGTTAAGTTTCTAGTCAATGGCAATATTTATGGTGGGGGAGTCAGCGATGGTAATGCTGTTGAATGTCAAGGGGAGATGGTTAGATTCTCTCTCGCTGGAGAGAACGTCTTGGTGTTGTTGTTAAAGAAGCTGTTTAACTGGTAGTGTATTCAACACAGCCCAGACAACCTGTGGCATATAAATAATTACATAGAATGTTCAGCCCAACTGGTCCATACCTGTATAAAAGCAAAATACTGCGGATGCTGGAAATCTGAAATAAAAACAAGAAATGTTGGAACCACTCAGCAGATGCTGCCAGACCTGCTGAGTGGTTCCAGCATTTCTTGTTTTTATTTGGTCCATACCAGTGTTTATATTCCACATAAGCCACCTCCCACCCCCTCTTCATCTAATCCTCTATTCCTTTCTCCTTCATATGTTTATTTAGTTTTCCCTTAAATGCATCTATGGAGCATAGCTCCTATTCACCTGTTGCCGTGACAGACATGCTGCCCCGCATCTGTGTTTCCATTCAGAGTTGCAATTCAAGGTTGCTTAGGTGGGAGGCTATCACAGCTTTGAGACAGCAAAGCAAAAGTTACCATTAAATTAATTTACCTTTAGCTTTAATGAAACTAATATTTCTGGAATTGCTTGGCATCGGCTCAGCAATTAACCAGAATGCCTTATTTGAAAGCAATCCAGCATGCAGGAACTGTTGGCACTCACCCATGCCTCTCCATGCACAGTGGATAGTTCAAGAGTGATCCTTAAGCACGACCCTGCCTGGGATTGTGACACTTAACAAAAAAGTTACTGAAAGAGTATGCTTTCCTACATCCTTATGACTCAGTCACCCATCTCAGTACTAAGTGACAGCTTGGTTCAGTGGCAGGACTCTCACCCGAGTTAGAACACTGAGGATTCAAACCCCAACGCTACACATAACCTAGGCTGTCACTTCAGCATAATAACTGAGGAGTACCACACTGTCGAAAATGTCATCGTTCAGATGAGACATTAAACTAAGGCCCATCTATTTGTGCAATTGGACATAAATGATCCCCCACGCCACTATTCACTGAAGTGTAGGAGAATTCTCCCAGTGTCCTGGACAACATTTATCGCTCATCTAAAATGTTGTTCCTGGGATCTTACTGCCACATCAGCCTACATCACAACAGGCATCAAACTTTACAAAGCCAATATAAAGCTCTTTAACTTGTCCTCACGATGTATCGAGCGGCTTTATAAATGAAGGGAAATTGCCACTTTCCCGCTCACAAATAGCCGGAGCGCCTATGATGAAGCTGTGCCCTCGCAACCATAGCTCGCAAGGAGCAACAACACATTCACACAGCCCGGATTACTGCCGGGCCGGGCACACTTACCCCGCGACAGGATCTTGGCAATGGACTGAGCCAGAGACGGTTTCTCGGCCACCATCAAAACTGTCTTCATGGCGCCGGCCTCACACAACACGGCGAGCCTTAGGCCGTCGCCATGACATCAACGACATTTCCTGCCAACGTAATGACGCTTCCGGTTCTATTGCTCTTGGAACCGGCGAAGCGGTTGAGGGCCGCGGGTCTGTTTCCTTGGTAACAGGGGCTGGAGCGAGCGGCACTGAAACATTCAGAGGGACCGTTCCAAGGAAAAAACATTTATTATAATTTGACAATAAGTAAAAACTGGCGCCTTATCAGCTCCAAAAACACTTCAGGTAGGCATCACCCATAGATTCATTTTTGAGTCCAATGATTGTGAATTTTGTGGTGATGAATTCGTGGAATAGACTGGCCAGGGAGGCATGGAAGAAGATTGTTTGAACATAGGACTTCGGAGCAGGAGTAGGCGCCCTTCGAACCTGCTTCACCATTCGATAAGATCATTGCTGATCTGGTTGTGGTCTCAACTCCATAACCCTTGAATATCAAAAATCTATCTAACTCCGCCTTGAATAAATTCAATGACCCAGCCTCCACTGCTTTCGAGGGAAGAAAATTCCAAAGACTAACGACCCTCTTGAGAGAAAAAAATTCTTCTCATCTCCATCTTAAATGGGAGACCCCTTATTTTTAAACTGTGCCCCTAGTTTTATCTCACCCATAAGTGGAAACATCCTTCCAGCATCCTCCTGTCAAGTCCCCGCAGAATCTTATATGCTTTAATAAGATCATCTCTCATTCTCCTAAACTCCATTGGGTATCGGCCCAACCTGTTCAACCTTTCTTCATAAGATAAGCCCTTCCTCCCCAGAATTAGTTGAGTGAACCGTCTCTGAACTGCTTCTAATGCAATTATATCCTTTCTCAAATAAGGAGACCAAAATTGTACACAGTACTCCAGATATGATCTCACCATGATCCTGTACAGCTGCAGAAAAACTTTCCTACTTTTATTCTCAATTCCCCTTGCAACATTCCATTTGCCTTCCTAATCACTTGCTGTACCTGCATATTAATTTTCTGTAATTCATGTACTCCCCAGATCCCTCTGTACCACCGAATTCTGCAATCTCTCTTCATTTAAACATACTGCTTTTCTAGTCTTCCTGCCAAAGTGGACACATTTTCCCACATTATATTCCATCTGCCAATTTTTTTCCCACTCACTTAACCTATCTACATCCCTTTATAGACTCTTTACGTCCTCTTGCCAACTTAATTTCCTTCCTATCTTGGTGTCATCAGCAAATTCAGCTGCTATGCATTTGGTTCCTTCATCCAAGTCATTGATATAAATTGTAAATAGTTGAGGCCCCAGCATTAATCCCTGTGGCGCTCCACTAGTTACAGTTTGCCAACCCAAAAAAGACCAGTTTATCCCTCCTCTCTGCTTCCTGTTAGCTAACCAATCTTTTATCCATGCTAATATGTTGCCCCCTACACCATGTGCTCTTATCTTGTGTAGTAAACTTTGATGTGGCAGCTTATCAAATGCCTTTTGGAAATCCAAGTACATCCCATCTACAGGTTCTCCTTTATCAACGATGCTTGGTACTTCCTCAAAGAACTCGAATACATTAGTTAAACATGTTTTTCCTTTCATAAAACTATGTTGACTCTGTCTGATCCCATTATGATTTTCTAAGTATCCAGCCATAACCTCCTTAATAATAGATTCCAGCATTTTTCCTATGACAAATGTTAGGCTAACTGGCCTATCGTTTCCTGCTTTCTGTCTCTGCCCTTTCTTGAATAAAGGTGTTACATTTTCTACTTTCTAATCTGCTGGAACCCTTCCAGAATCTAAAGAATTTTGGAAGATTACAACCAATGCCCCTACTATCTCTGCAGCCACTTATTTTAAGACCCTAGAATCAGGGGTAGGCAACGTGTCCGTGGTAAAAGATTTTAGGGTCCTTGACTGGTAATTTCAGAAATGAGAAATTTCCCATTTACTTCTTATTTCCAAACAAGTCTGACTTTATAAAAATTCACAGCCGACAGGTTTTGAGAGCGGAAACAGTGCTTCCAATCTGTCAAGTTCAGGGTTTTCGGCAGTTTCTGATTTTTTTTAAAAGCCCGCCAGAAAACCATGACCTTGCCCTTAGTTCGGAAGCCGCTGTTCCCACTCCCAGCACATGTCAGCTGTGAAACTGATGGCTCTGAATTTTTTTTAAAAAACTGACCAATCACAAAGCAGCTATGGGGAGAGTTCACACTCTCCACAACCATCACAGAGGGGGAGGGGGAGAGAGAGAGAGGCGAGAGAGAGAGGCACGGGGGGGTGGGGTGGGAGAGAGATGGACACAGAAGGGATAGGGATTGACACAGAGGGATAGAGAAAGCAAGAGGGGAGAGAAAGAGATCAAGACCACACCTGACAGATGGACATCTATCCGGATTCTCCGCATAGCTACATTAAATGTGTGGGCAGACATTGCCTACTTGTGCAAGCAAAAACAATGCCAGATAATCACTAAATTGGAAGAAAAGGCCTTTTAAATCGGACTGTGTTTTGATGGCATTATGACGGCTGTACACTTTATATACAAATTAATTGCCCTTATGTCCGTGGCTGAGTCAGTATTTTTGTCAAATGTCTGTGATGCAACATGTTGGTGACTATCCCTAACTAGGATGTAGGCCATCTGGTCCTAGGGACTTGTCAGCCTTTAGGTCTAATAGTTTTCCCAGCACCTTTTCCCTGGTGATGGTGATTTTTTAAGTTCCTTCTTCCCTTTCAAGTATCTATGGGAAGTTTTCTAAGTCTTCTACAGTGAAGAGGGGATGGTAGCATTGTGGTAATGTTACTGGGCCAATGCTCCAAAGACATGCTTTCAAGTCCCAACATGATAGGCCCTAGGGGGAATTTAAATTCAATTAATTAATAAATCTGGAATTAAAATAATGTTAGTCTCATTAACCAGATTGTTCTAAAAACCCATTTGGTTCACTAATGTCCTTCTGGGAAGGAAGGCTGCAGATCCACAGCAATGTGGTTGACTCTGAAATGGCCCAGCAAGCCACTCAGTTCAAGAGAAATTAACAATGAGCAATAAATGCTGGGCTTGCCCGTTCACATCCCAAGAATGAATAATAGAAAAGACAGACACAAAATACCTGTTCAATGCCTCTGCCATTTCCTTGTTCTCCATTACCAGTTCCCAGACTCACTCTCTGGAGGACCAATTCTAGCTTTAGTTACTCTTCGCCTATTTAGATACTTTTAGAAACTCTTACTATCTGTTTTTATATTACTTATGTTACAAAAGTACTTCAATTTTTTGTAAATATCTTAAAAGATAAAGTCCAGCTGCAGTTTAATCACCAGGAACCACAGGCCATGATTATTGTGGTACCTTTCTTATACGCTTCTTCCTGTGTACTCCATCCTACAATGTAACAACTGTTAAGGGACCTATAAATTATTCCCAAATGACTTCTTACCTTTCCTATTTCTTATCTCTACCCAAACTGATCCAACATTTGGAAATTGCCCATTCATTTTTGTCACCAGCTGAATGACTGCAGTCTTCTTTAGTCCTGTATTTAACTCCAAAGAGGTTTCAATCAACAGCAATAACAACTTATATAGCACCTTTAACATAATGAAACATCCCAATGCGGTTCACAGGGGCATTATAAAACAAAATATAACTCTAAGTTACATCAGGAGATAATAGGTCAGATGACCAAAAATTTGATCAAAGAGGTAGGTTTTAAGGAGTGTCTTAAAGGAGGAAAGCGAAGTATGGAGGTGTAGGGAGGGTATTCCAGAACTTAGGGCCTAGACAACTGAAGGCACTGCCACCAATGGTGGAACGATTAAAATTGGGGATGCTCAAGAGGCCAGAATTTGAGGAATGCAGATATCTCTGAGGGTTGTGGGGTTGGAGGAGATTAGAGATACGGAAGAGCGAGGCCATGGAGGGATTTGAAAACAAGGATGAGAATTTTAAAATCAAGACGTTGTTTGACTGGAAGCCAATATAAGTCAGCGAGCACAATGGTGATGGTTGGTTGGCATCCTTTCATCTACGAAATATGATGGACGCGTAGCAAACAATCCATGGGGTGGCTTCTCTTGGTGCACCTTTGTTGATGGCTGTGAAGGGCAACTCTTGAAAGGCAGGTTCTGCCACAAATACTGCATGTGAAGCTGCCAAGTGACACTGTGAGTTGTTGTTTTTGACATTGGTGCAATTGCCAAGCTGCTGTAGCAATGGGTCATCGTGGTAGTGCACACCAGTCCACAGGATGTGTTGCCATTTCCCTCTTTCGCCAGCTAGTGACTCCCAAGTGCGATAGTCAACATTTAGGGCCTTCATGTTACACTTGCAAGCATTCTTGAAATGTTGTTTTGGGCGCCCCACTGGTCAGCTGGCCCTGGCTACCTCACTATACAGAGGTCCTTGGGTATGCAACTGTCTTCCATCCTGCGGACGTGTCCGATCCTGCAAAATCGCCTGTTTAATTAGTACCAACACACTGTGGAGCTCTGCCTTTGAGAGGACTGCCACATTTGTGATTTGTCTTGTCAGGATATATTAACAGGGGTGATAGGTGAACAGAATTTGGTGCGAGTTAAGACACAGACAACAAAATCTTTGACTTTGGATTTTTCCCAGTGCAGGCACAACCATGCCAAATAACCTTAGTTTGTCAATGTACTGCTCCTGCAAACAATATGCATGTAATGACAAAACGTACAACAGATTCATAAAATATATATATGCATGTTTAAGAAATATGGGTTTTTATATACTTTTCCTTGTGCTATGAATTTTAGGTACTGTATTAATGTTTGGGCTTTTGGTAAGCAAAGAGTTAGCTGTTGGTGTGCTGAAGTGCTGTTTGCATTGATGAAGTGAGGCATAAGTAAAGGATGCCATGCGATGGTTAAGGATAAACATGTTGTATAAAATTAGACATTTATAGAGACAAAGGGTAAGAAGTTAGAACAATTCAGAATGATTAAATGGAAATTAGAACAGTTTAAAATGATTGAGTTAGAAGGTATGGTTCAGGCATTCAGACAGAGGCTAACAATGGGGACAGGAAAAGGTCAATTCGGAATGACTAGGCTATTTGCATATTCTTGATTGTATTGCTAAACAAAGTGACTCCTGACAACGCAGCGGCCCGCCGACGTCATCAGAGCGCTCCAAGCTGCGCACTTGCGCAAACGGTCTCCTGCTCTCAGATACTGCGCATGCACAGCCTACGTCTTGCCAGGACTGATTGGCACATGCGCACATGTCATTGAGTGGCTGAATGAGGCACTTTGAGGCTGGAGCTCGATCCCCGCTGCTCGCTCCCCCACTCAGCTACTCTCTCCAGCCCCACTGGCTTCTCACCCCCCTTGGCTCCAGGCCCTCGACGATTTCTCTTCCTTCCCCCTCCTATGCACTGACCGCTTTCCCTCCTCAGCCGCTCGCTCCAGACCTCACCACTACTCCCCCACCCTTCCCCTCCCCTCAGCCAATTGCTCCCCGCTCCTTGCTTCCCACCCCACCCCCACCCCGTTCGCCTTGCTTCTTTGGGCGGCGTGCGGAGAACGATCAAATGTGGGAGAGTGGTCGAGAGCAGGGAAGTGGCACGGCCTGGAGCTAGCTGCTGGGGGGTGCGGGGGGAAGTGGGGAGCGAGCGGCCGGAGAGTGGGGTAGCGGGGGCAGGGGTGGGGGGTGTTGGGAAGCGAGGAGTGGGGAACAATTGGCCGAGGGGAGGGAAAGCGGGAGGGGAGAGCAGTGGCGAGATCTGGAGAGAGCGGCTGAGGGAGGGGGGAAAATGGCATGGCTGCAGCGAGTGCTTAAGGGAAGGCAGCGGGAAGCCAACGGTGAGAAGACAGGCTCCGGAGGGACCAATAGAGGGGATTTTTGGGTTGAAGTTGTTTTTCTGTGATAAATTGAGCAGCGTCATCTTTAATCCTGGCAGCTGCCTGAATGTCGCAGACAGTGAGGTTTCAGTGAAAGAGGCTGCATTTGCACACGTGCTAGTTCTGCGCCACCTAGTGGTTGTGTTGTTAGCAAACGCAGCCATTGCTGAACTCTGATTGTAATTATTTTACCAAAGAGCAATTTAAGCTCCAAATCATCTGCATGCCTTAGACTTTGTCTACTGTAGTCCAGGATATGGCCGCGATTGTTGTAGTGGTCTACTAATGTAACTGTGAATGGGCTATTGATTGTATTAATTGTGGTATGAATGGTGAGAGTTAAGATTAATTACTTTTACCAAATATGGTAAGTGAAATCATGGTTCTGGTGGGTCTTGTTTAAGCTGAATGCTTGTCAATCTTATACTACCTCTCTATAGGACATTGTACTGTCATTCTTATACTGTAGTAAACCTAATACTTAGTATGATTAAGTGTATATGAACCTTCAGTAACTATAGAGTTAGCTTTAGACATTTGCAACTATTGGGGAAATTACAGCTTGCTTAAAGCAGGAGCCAACAGTGTGACGCGATCAGACAGTGTGAATAAACAGAGAAGCCAGAAGGTGCAGACTCGGACAAGGTGTAAAATGAAGAGTGGAATGTGTTCCCTGTGTACAAATAATGTGATAAATAATGTGATTAACCAGACTGCTGGGTCCGACTGAAAATGTAGATTGGGGAAGGGGTTTCATCATTAACAAGAAAATGAGCAATTAGTAAACAATGAGAAAGTAACGAACGAGCCTAAGACCTAAAAAGGAATGTATGAGACCAGAGACTGAACCACCAGAATATGTGATTAGAACTGTATAAAAATTCCCTGAGCCTGTCCAAGGTACTCTAGATACTACTGAAGGCCAGAAGAAGAGGTACAGAGGGGAGAACATCGTCTGGAATCCAACAGTTTTGGGAAAGCAGTTGGAAGCATTCCCAGAGGTTTGATTATGTGATGTCTGATCATGTGACATCTGAAAATCCTCCTGTTCCCGGTCTCCATTTCTCCTCCACACCCCTGACCCCACCCCCATTGGGGCCCCATTATCCTGATACCTCTGGCCTCAGTTTCCCTTTCTCCTCCACCTTACCCCAGTACCCTGACTCTCAGTGCCCAGTCACCCTCATTCACCAATCTCCCTTTGACACCATTCCCATTGCCCCTTCGGTCCTCTAACCCCATTCCCCAGTCTTACTATTTTCCCAAGTACCCATTCTCCCTCTCTCCTCTAAGCCCCTATTCCCCATTTTCCCTGAATCCATTTGGTTGGAGTTAGTAAAGGAAATGTAACTGTTAACATTGCTGGGTGTTTACTGTAGATCCCAAATAGCGAAATGGAAATCGAAGAGAGCAAATGTGTAGGCAAATTCAGAGAAATGTAAAAATAATGCAGCAGTAATAGTCAGAAACTTCAATTACCCTAGTATAGACTAGGGAAGAAAAACAAAGTAAAGGGGAAGGAAGGTAAAGAAGTGTGTAGGAGAACTTCCTGAATCAGCATATTTCCAGCCCTATGAGGAATGAAGCAGTGCTAGATCGAGTTAAGGGGAATGAAGTAGGGCAAGAGGAGTGTATTCAGGTGGAAGAACATAGAGTCATAACAGCATAGAAGGAGACCATTCGGCCCATTGAATCCATGTAGCTCTCTGTAGAAAAATCCAGTTAGTCCCATTCCCCTGCTGTATTCTCCCTAGCCCGGCAAGTTTATTTTCTTCAAGTGCCCAGCCGATTTCCTTTTGAAATCATTGATTGTCTCTGCTTCCACCACCTCATAGGCAGCAAGTTCCAGGTCATTACCACTGTCTGCGTTATAAAGTTCTTTCTCACGTCCCCCTGCATCTCTTACCCAAAACCTTAAACCTGTGCCCCTTAGTCCTTGTGCCATCAGCTAATGGGAACAGCTTTTCTTTGTCTACCTTATCTAATGCTGTCATAATCTTGTACACCTCTATCAAATCTCCCCTCAACTTCATTTGCTCTGAGGAGAACAATCCCAGCTTCTCTAACCTAACCTTGTAGCTAAAATCCCTCAACCCTGGAACCATTCTCTGCACCCTCTCAAGGATTCTCACATCCTTCCAAAAATGTGGTGACCAGAACTGGATGCAATACTCTAGTTGTGGCCTAACCAGAGCTTTATAAATGTTCAGCATAACTTCCCTGCGTTTGCACTCAATACCTCTATTTATGAAGCCCAAGATCCCATATGCTTTGCTAACTACTCTCTCAATGTGTCCTCCACAAGGGATAGGCACCAACATGTTATACACAGACATTTGACTAAATTATTGACTCAGCCATGGACGTGGGGACAATTAATCTGTGTACAAAGTGTATAGCCAACCTAATGCCATCAAAACACAGTCTAATTTACACATTTCTCCCT
Source organism: Heterodontus francisci (assembly GCF_036365525.1). Taxonomy (NCBI): domain Eukaryota; kingdom Metazoa; phylum Chordata; class Chondrichthyes; order Heterodontiformes; family Heterodontidae; genus Heterodontus; species Heterodontus francisci. The sequence continues at coordinate 57,411,231 of NC_090393.1, forward strand.
ATTTATTGAGATACCTGACACTGCTTTTGCTTGCACCAGTAGTCGATGTCTTCCCACACACTTGATCTAGCTATTACGGACAGGTGGTAAGTGGTGAGGGTGGTTTCCACTTTTTAACTCACAACTGACCACAGATTGTGTTTTGTTAAAACAAAATGGAGTGTTAGTCCCTGAGTGTATTAAGGGTCAAATAAATAGACGAACTACAGGTTTTCTCATAGGTTTAAAAAAAGGGTTAAATTCTTCATTTAAACAGCAAAACCTGAATTGCTCACAACCTTCACCCACTCTTGCATTCATGCACACGCATACACAAGAGTAGATAGAGAGAAAAAGGGTAGGATGCAACTAAAGTCCAAAGTGATGTAAGAGTTCGTGGTTCACAGAAACCTGTTGTATCTTCTCAGGAGGAAAGTCTTTTCAAAGGTACAGGCCTGGATGTTGTAGTCATGAACTTGCTGAGATGTTGTAGATTTCTGGCGGTTAAAACTTCAGACCGGAGGCGGTGGTCACTTTTTTTCTTTTCTCTGCTGTAGCAAGTTGAAGTATAGTATCAGGAGCAGGGCTTCTTCCTTAGCAGGACTGATCTCTCAGTCTTTTGCTGGCACTGGCTTTCTGTGGTCTTTTCTTGATCTTGTTCTCTCCAGAGGGCTATCTTTTAAGGTAAAAATCCATCACATTTGAGTCTGTCAGGTGACACAGGACCCGCTCCCCTGGTGTGAGCACACAATGGTCCAGGATACGGAAACCATTGCATCTGGATGGGAACCATTTTATACATGGTGCAACTTCACACATATTCATCTTTGTTTGGGCTATGGAGTCAGTCTGTCTTACAGAATCTTTGTTAGTTCATTCCCTGTAGATAGGAGTCATTAACATGAAATGGGCTCCTTTCAATTTCAATGGGTTCTCCCCAGAGCCAATTCTAATGTAGTCAATGAGTTTCATCTTTGCAGACGGGTCTGTTGGTTGACAGTACTGGTGGGGTCACCTGACCTCTACTCCATTTTGTCTGGGTTACAAATGTGCCCATTTTCTAATGGTTCAGTTTAACAGTTGACTTTTTATTATCGTAATTCCTCTAGTTCATTGTTTATTTCATCACAGCTCCTTGCAAGTATGACATAGTGATGCAGAGAATTTAGATATATGTCCATCTGTCCTGAGTGATCTTGATCTCTTTCTCTCCCCTCTCTCTTCCTCTCTGTGTCCATCCCTCTTCACTCTCTGTGTCCATCTCTCTCCCTGTGTCCCTCTCTCTTCCTCCCTCTCTTCCCCCCCCCTCCCCCTCTCTCTTCACCCCTCTCTCCCCCTCTCTCTTCACCCTCTCTCTCCCTCGTCTGTATTCATCTCTCTCTCTCCCCTCTTTCCTCTTTCTGCATCCCTCTCTCACCCCTCCCCTTTTCCCCTCCCCCTCTGTGTTCCCCACTTTCTAACCCATCTCTCTTCCTGCCTTTCTCCCCCCTCTCGGTGTCCCTCTCTCCCCCTCTGTTCCCCCCCCCTTTCACCCACCATGCACCAGGAACGGAAACACATTGCCACTTGATGCCAGCCCCGTACTTTGAGAGAAACCAGGGCCTTTGGAGTGAGAACGTGGACTTCGTTTTTTATTCGTTCGGGGGATGTGGGTGACGCTGGCTGTGTCAGCATTTATTGCCCATCCCTAATTGCCCTTGTGAAGGTGGAGGTGAGCTGCCTTCTTGAACCCCTGCAGTCCATGTGGGGTAGGTTAGGAAGGTTGTTAGGAAGGGAGTTCCAGGATTTTGACCCAGCGACAGTGTAGAAGCGGCAATATAGTTCCAAGTCAGGATGGTGTGTGGCTTGGAGGGGAACTTGCAGGTGGTGGTGTTCCCATACATCTGCTGCCCTTGTCCTTCACGGGTTTGGAAGGTGCTGTCAGAGGAGCCTTGGTGAGTTGCTGCAGTGCATCTTGTAGATGGTACTCACTGCTGCCACTGTGCATCAGTGGTGAAGGGAGTGGGTGTTGAACGTGGTGGATGGGATGCCAATCAAGTGGGCTGCTTCATCCTGGATGGTGTTGAGCTTCTTGTGTGTTGTTGGAGCTGCATCCATCCAGGAAAGTGGAGAGTATTCCATCACAGTCCTGACTTGTGCCATGTAGATGGTGGACTGGCATTGGGGAGTCCGGAGGTGAGTTATTCGCTGCAGAATTCCCAGCCTCTGACCTGCTCTTGTAGCCACAGTATTTATGTGGCTGGTCCAGTTCATTTTCTGGTCAACGGTTACCCGCCCCCGCCCAGGATGTTAATAGTGGGGGATTCAGCGATGGTAATGCCATTGAATGTCATGGGGGAATGGTTAGATTCTCTCTTGTTGGAGATGGTCATTGCCTGGCATTTGTGTGGCACAAATGTTACTTGCCACTTATCAGCCCAAACTTCTTGTTGTCCAGGTCTTGCTGCATATGAACACGGGCTGCTTCAGTATCTGAGGAGTCGCGAATGTGCTGAACATTGTGCAATCATCAGCGAAGATCCCCACTTCTGATCTTATGATGGAGGAAAGGTCATTGATGAAGCAGCTGAAGATAATTGGCCCTGGGACACTACCCTGAGGAACTCCTGCAGTGATGTCCTGGGACTGAGATGATTGACCACCAACAACCACAACCATCTTCTTTTGTGCTAGCTATGACTCCAACCAGGGGACTGTCTGCCTATATTTAAAAAAAAACAGCATTCTCTGGCTCAAAGAATTCTTCCCTTTCCTGTGTGCTATCCGATCTGTTCTACTCACACCAACATTCTCCAGAGCTGATTCCGCAGATCGGTCTCGGGCAGGGAGCACTTGCCAGGAAATCGCAGGCCCCACTGCCTGATATCCCATCGGTTTAACGGCATGGACAGAAAATCATGCAGGCTGGTGATGTTTCAACTGGCTCTCTCTGCAAGCGATCCGCTGCACTGGGAGTGCAGAACCACAGAATTAGTCCAACAATCATCTCCCTCTGCGACTTAGCCAACAGCACCCCCTGCCCTGCTCCCATTGATCAGTGCCCCCTGATTGACGGCACCAGTCTTCCCAGTGAGTCCCACCTCCCCCGTGCTCCTGTTCGACGGATGTCCCCACATGGGCAAACCATTCGCGCTTTTCCTTGGTGGATTGGCAGGCTGGATACAAACCTTTGGTGGGCCGGATTCTGGCCTGCGGGCTGTAGGACCTAGCCCAATGGCTTGATGATCCTGATCCTTTCTAATTGCTGTCGCTCCTGGTAATTTTAAATGTCTTGATCTAAGCCTTTAAACTTGTGTTTTAAAACAACCTAGCCACTAGGTTTTTTTTTACCACGGACACATTGTTAACCCCTGCCTGCCAACTTTCAAGGATCTGTGTGCATGGACCTGAGGTCCCTCTGTCCCTGCACACTCTTGGTATCATCCTCGCTGTTTGCCATAGCTACAAGTTTGGTATCATTGGCAAATTTTTATATTTTATTTTCTATTCCAAAATCCAAGTAGTTTTGTGGTCCTAGCACTAACATCACTGTCTACCGTCCTCCAGTCTGGAAAACCATTTACCTTGACTCGCTGTTTTCTGATAAGCAGTTTTTATATTATATAAGCTATATGTTTATATGCTTTTCTGATCTGGGGTTTTAATACATCAGTAAGGAACTAAAACACCAAGTTAACCAACCAACAGAGAATGAATCCCATTTACATTAGTCTGGAGAGGCAGAGATGCCATAAGTCAACCTGGTGCACACACCAGTCACAAGAATTTCCGTTGAAGAAGAGCAGGGAATTTTCCCAGTGCCCTGGTCAACTCTGCTCGTCTTATGTTTGCCCATCTCTGTATTCCCCATGTATCCTTGTTGTTATGACCGGGTGAGGAAGTGGTCTTACAATATCCTCTGGCCCCTTTCCTGGTTTGGCCATAACAGGGTTTAACTTTTAAAACACAGTGTTTTTAGCTTAACACCTCAGTGAGTCCTCACTCAGGTGTTAAACTAAAAAAACTGCGCTTTAAATTGTAATTGTAAATGAACAAACCAGACATGTTTTCTCAGGTTTAAACAAGAAAGATGTAAGTTTATTAACCTTACCACTCTAACTCGGTTAAAATTACTAAAATACGCAACGCACCACGCTAGCATGCTTACGAGATAAACACACATTGAGGGGGAGAAAGAATTAGGGGGGGTGCAGTTTGGAGTAGTAAATGGAATTCAGTTACTGTCTTTCATTTTGCTGTAAAGTCCTTAGTTGAAATTGTGGTCTTGTAGTTCTCCCTGGGGCCCAATGTATGCTTTCAAGCTTGCTTCTGTGGTACCAGAAGGTTGAAGAGGTGCTCTGTCTTGAGGCTCAAGTTGCTGCCTTGGGTCCCTGGGACTTTGCTGGAGAGAGAGACAGGGAGAGATCTTCCTTCTCTATTGTCTTCAAATTGCAGTCTGCTCAAACCTTTCTGTGAGGCACAATTTAAACAGTTCCCAGTCTGGCCAACAGGTAAGTCAGTTGACCAGCTCTTTGCTTGAAACAGCATCGTCTGTGAGGGTTGTTGATTCTCAAAGTTCTCCAGTCACACTCGGTGGGGTGTGGAGCTCTGGCTCTTACACAGACAAAGAATGTTGATTATTATGATTGCCCAGACCAATCTTGTTAATTGAATCAGTGAGCACTCCCATTGACTCTCTATTCAACTGTCTCTCAGAATGTAAATGTGCAGCCATGTTTCAGCTGTTCAACTCTGTGGTCTTTTTTAAACAAGTTCTGTGCAATGTCCAGCAAAAGGGTTCAAGTAGTGTTCCATCTGACGAAATTAATATGTTTCCATTTGGCATGTGTGGTTTCTGTCACATTGTGTTTGCCCATCTCTTGGTATTCCCCTGTATCCTTGTATTTGTCTATCTCTCTCTGTGTTCCCCACATATGCCATGCAGCATGATAGTAGATTCTTCACTGCTGTAAGTAAATGTGACATCTTGTTTAGCAAGGTCCCACAAGCAGCAAATAAGATGAATCACCAGTTAGCCTGGTTTTTTTTGTTGGTTTTGGGTGATTGAGCAGAGTTGACCAGGACACTGGGAAAATTCCCTGCTCGTCTTCAAATCCACTAACACCCCACCCCCAGGACAGAACATAATCTAAGTTTATTATCTCGTCTGTAGTATGTCACCTCACCTCCTACAGTGCAGCACTCCCTGAGTGCTAAGATCCTTGAGTAAAGCTTGAAGCCACGATCTGACTCAGGGTGAAAGTACTTTCCAACTAAGCCATTATGAACATGAGTAATCCAGTGAGCAACATGCTTCCCTATCAGTGACAAATCTTGACTTCACAAGCTTTTGAATATCTTTGCATGAACATGTTATTCAGTTAGGGTGTTCCCTAGACATTAAGGAGAAAGTCTAAATTACAATCGGAAGGTTTGGCGATCAATTTCATGACTATAACTTAAATTTCTAAGAAAATCCAAATCCTCATTAATGTCTCTAAAACTATGAAGACATTTGTGATTATTTTTCCTGTATAGAATTGTAGCATTATCCTCAGAGTATTTATTCTGGTCTTTCCCTAGCTCTCTGTGTCCACCACATATCTTTGTGTTTGCCCATCTCTGTGTCTCCATGTATGCCTGCCTTTGTTCATACTCTGTGTTCTCTACACATGGTATAAACAGAAGCTAGTTCCCTGGTGGGGGAATCCAGAGCAAAATCCCAGGTCCTGATTCTGCCCCCGGGGGAAGCAGTCATAGCCCCCAATTTTCACGGGGGCAGGCTGCTAAATAGTTCGGAGGGTTGGTTGGGTGGCCAATTCGTGGTCACAGGGGCAGAAACGGAGGCGGGTCAGAAAGAGAGTGGGTGCAATTTAAACCAGATATGGCAACCGTTTCATGAAACAATTGCTGTATTACTGATTGAGCAGGAGAGGCAGAGGGCTGGAACCCAGGGAAGGGCTGCCCCTTGCTTTGCTGATGCAGATCTGGAGGTCCTCCTCAAGGCAGTGAGTGAGGGGAAGGAGGTTCTCTTTCCAGAGGGTGGCAGGAAAAGGCCCTCCTAGATAAAGCAAGTCTGGATTGAGGTGGCAGAGACCATGAGCAGATAGAGTGTGGTCTGGAGGAACTGGCTGCAGAGCAGGAAGAGGTTCAATCACCAAGTTGAGTGCAACGCCAGACCCTCATGACAGGCATTTGGGTATTCAACCTCCAGCACACAAACCAGCTGAGGAACCTGAGGGTGCATGCTGCTCCTGAACATGGAAGAAGTGTGTGCCCAGGATGCTTACAGACCCTTTAGCATGGCTTAGAGCCCTCGTGCTGTTGAGCAGCTGATACATGCAGCTTCTTATGGCAAGGAGCCATTGGCATTGGCCATAGAGGCCAGTAATGCCTTATATCGCTCTGTCCCTTTTGTTCTTGCAGGAGAAGCGGGATCACAATGCCTACAAAAGGGCCCAGACGGGAGGAGGGGTCTGATCCTTCACCTCATCATCACCATGAAAAAGGGAGCACTGGAGATCCCCAGGGTTGCTGACCATGAGCAAATCGGGTAGGCAAATTGGCATCCCTGGTGGCGATGGTGAATGGAAATTGCAATGTTTAGATTAAGGGGGTGCACTGCAGAGGTTTCTGCTCTCCAAAGTTAATTCTCATGATCTCTTGTTTCTCTCACGGGTTCAGACACAAGGCACCGGGCCGAATGCAGCCAGAAGACACCTCAGAACAAGCACTATCATACCTTACAAGTGCACCATCCACCAACTCAGATACAGTCACCTCAGTAAGTCCTTGCACGTGCTGGATAGGGTGGCACTGGGTGAGGAGCATGTCACGAGTGAGCAGGAGAAGGTGACAGAGGCAGAGACAGATGTGGGCATTCCCCCTCAGAGGATGAAGGACTGACACAGTCCTGCTCAACCGCGTGCAGATGCAGGGTCTTGGGAGTCACAAGAAAGGAGGCTGTACTTGGATCAGCTGCAACAGATGTGTTTCCACATGTCAGAATTCCCTGAGGCAGTGCCGGCAGAATGGAGGAGTCCATTCAGCTCGTGCACCACTGTGGATTAGGGCTTTGAGTGCCTGAGCTCCTCCATGGAATAAGCTGCTAACCTCATGGAGAGCCATGTACAGCAGCACTCAGTGCATGCAGGAACTGTGCACTGATGTCCACAGAATGTGTGCTATGCTATAAACCGGTCAGTGGCGCTGATGGTGCAGTGATGCTTGGAGAGGATGCCAGTTGCAACCCAGCTGGTGCTTCCCTCAGCCATTCAGAGCACCAGCCAAGGGCTAAGGCAGTCACCGAGAAGGATGAGGGTGCCACCCCTCATGGGACACCATCATCAGCCTCCTTAGCCCTTCTCACTTAGGGTCCATCAGTGCAGCAGGGCCCAGTGACAAAGGCTGCCCCTGCAAAGATGCCAGTGAAGCAGCCTCTAAAGATACCTCCACAATGAGGATGACTGCCACGTGCATCTTAGCCATGAACAGAGAGAAGTGAGGAGGCTGCCTGCACTTCTTCCGAGATCACAAGGGGAGCACCTTATCGAAGTGTCCGAGAGTGGAGGCCACCACGCCAGGAAGAGCACTGAGTCAGTCACTGGCATTTCTTTCACCTGTAACTGAGCACTTTTCCTATTTTTCAAGACAATGTAAATATTGACACACAATGCCAGACCTCTGAGCTTCCATTTTTTAATGTCAGAACAAGAAGAGAGATGAAGTGGTGAAGGGGAGCAAGGGTCCTTCCATGGGCACAGTGAAACCTTTGGACAGATGTGCATCCTGGCCATAATAGTGGATCTATTCCATACTACGTCTTCAGTGAAAGTGTTCTCACCAGCAGCTCAAAGTGAGTTCCAGACATGCCGTCCTCCTGAGTTAGAAGGGCTCAGCTGCAACGTTTCAGGATCGGATGATCCCTGACATTGATGACATCCTGAAGAGACCCTCAAGTCCCTCGCCTGTCCTGGGCACCTCCCTGTGCAGCTGGGGCACCTCTGTTCTGCATCTTCCTCCTCGTCTTCTTCCACATCCTGCTCCTCCACTTTCTCCGATGAGCTGTGTTGTTCCAGGGCCTCACCCTCTTCCAGGTCCATATCTCTCTAGTAGGCCGTGTTATGGAGAGCACAGCAGACCACAGCCATGCACAAGACCTTTGCAGGAGTGTACTGAAGAGTGCAATCTGACTGGTCCAGGCACTGGAACCACTTCATCAGAAGCCTGGTGGCTTCAGTTGCAGTGCCTCGCTGGCTCTGTCTCGGGTCTTTTAAAGGGGTGAGTAACTATCTCTTCAAGGGATATCCCTTGTCTCCTAGAATCCAACCCCCTCTGTAGCCACACTAAGGCCCTGACATCCTTCCTAAAGGATAATGTTCAGAATTGTATGCTACAGGTCCAGCTGAGGCCAAACCAGAGATTTATAAAGGTAAATAAAAACAAGAAATGCTGGAAATACTCAGCAGGTCTGGCAGCATCTGTGGAGAGAGAAGCAGAGTTAATATTTCAGGTCAGTGACCCTTCTTCAGAACTAGCAAAGATTAGAAATGTAAAAGGTTATAAGGAAGTAAAGTGGGGGTGGGGCAAGAGATAACAAAGGAGAAGGTGTAAATAGGACAAGGTCACAGAATAGCTGACCAGAAGGTTGTGGGGCAAAGGCAAACAATATGTTAATGGTGTGTTGAAAGACAAAGCATTAGTACAGATAGGGTGTTAACGGAATGAAAATTGAACAGCCGCAAGTACAAACATGAAAAAAAAACGTGGGTAAGCAAACTGAACAAACTAAGATGAAATAAAATAAAATAAACACAAAAAAAATATTTTAAAAAAGGAAAAAGAAAAAAATAACTAAAAATAAAAGACACTGCAACCGAATCCACCATCGAGCAGGCCATCAGGCTTCTGAAGATGTGATTCCAGTGCCTGGACCGGTCAGGTTGCACTCTTCAGTACACTCCTGCAAAAATAAAAGTAAAATCCGCCGCCATTTCCGCCACCTCCAGCGTGATGCCACCACCATACGCATCTTCCCCTCCCTTCCCCTGTCAGCATTCCGAAGGGATCGTTCCCTCCGTGACACCCTGGTCCACTCCTCCATTACCCCCACCACCTTGTCACCTTTCCCTGCAATCGCAGGAGGTGTAATACCTGCCCATTTACCTCCTCCTCACTATGCCAGGCCCCAAACACTCCTTTCAGGTGAAGCAGCGATTTACTTGTACTTCTTTCAATGTAGTATACTGTATTTGCTGCTCACAATGTGGTCTCCTGTACATTGGGGAGACCAAATGCAGACTGGGTGACTGCATTGCGGAACACCTCTGCTCAGTCCGCAAGCAGGACCCCGAGCTTCCGGTTGCTTGCCATTTCAACACTTCCCCCCGGCTCTCATGCTCACATCTCTGTCCTGGGATTGCTGCAGTGTTCCAGTGAACATCAACGCAAGCTCGAGGAACAGCATCTCATTTACCGATTAGGCACACTACAGCCTGCCGGACTGAATATTGAGTTCAATAATTTCAGAGCATGATGGGCCCCCCATTTTACTTTTATTTTTAGTTATTTTTTCTTTTTCCTTTTTAAAGATTTTTGTTGTGTTTATTTTATTTCATCTTAGTTTGTTCAGTTTGCTTACCCACTGTTTTTTTTTCATGTTTGTACCTGCGGCTGTCCACTTTTCAGTCCATTAATACCCTATCTGTACTAATGCTTTGTCTTTCAACACACCATTAACATATTGTTTGCCTTTGCTCCACGACCTTCTGGTCAGCTATTCTGTGACCTTGTCCTATTTACACCTCCTTTGTTATCTCTTGCCCCACCCCCGCTTTACTTGCTTATAACTTTTTACATTTCTAATATTTGCTAATTCTGAAGAAGGGTCACTGACCTGAAACATTAACTCTGCTTCTGTCTCCACAGATGCTGCCAGACCTGCTGAGTATTTCCAGCATTTCTTGTTTTTATTTCAGATTTCCAGCATCCGCAGTATTTTGCTTTTATTTATCAAGGTAAAGACTTCCTTGTTTTTGCATTAAATGACCCTGTTTACAAAGTATCCCATACACTTTCTTAACCACCTTATCAACTTACCCAGATCCCTCTGTTCTTGCATCTCCCTCAGAATACCACCATTTCGATTATACTGCTTCTCCATGATGTTCTTCCCAAAGTGCATCACTTCACACTTATCCACATAAAATTGCATCAGTTTTTTAAATTCTATCATGGGATATGAGCATCGCTGGCAAGGCCATCATTTGTTGCCCAACCCTAATTGCCCTTGAGAAGATAGTGGTGAGTCGCCTTCTTGAACCAGGGTAGTCCATATGGCATAGGTACACACAAAGTGTTGTTAGGAACGAGGTTCCAGGTATGTCTGCCCATTTCACCAGTTTGTCTTTGTCCTCCTGAAATCTGCTACTATCCTGCTCACTATTTGCTATGTTGCCGAGTTTTGTATCATCCGCAGACTTCAAAATTGTACTCCCTATACCCAAATCAAGGTCTTTTATATAACAAGAAAAGGAATAATCCTAATATCAACCCTTGGGAACCCCAGTGCATACTTCTATCAAGTCAAAGAAACATCCGTTCACCACTACTCTTTATCGCCTATCGCATAGCCAGTTACCTATCCAAGTTATCACCGTTCCTTTAATACCGCGTGCTTCTGTTTTCCGAATACATCTATTATTTGGTACTTTATTAAATGTCATTGAAAGTCCATATATACATTACCCCACTACCTTCATCAACCATCTCCGTTACTTCATCAAAGTAACTTGTTCAAATTCCTCAGACATGATTTGCCTTTCACAAATCTACACTCGCTGTTTCTTATTAACCCCTACTTCTCCAAGTGAAAACTAATTTTGTCCTTGAAAATGGTCGGTAGTAGTTTTCCCACCACTGTTGTTAGACTGATTGGCTGTAGTTAGCAGGTCTATCTGTCTCCCCATTTTTGAACAGAGGTGTAAAATTTGTAATTCTCCTGTCCTCTGGCACCACTCCTATATCCAAGACAATTGAAAGATTGTGTTCAGAGCTTCTGTTATCTCCACCCTAGCTTCCTTCAGCAACTTCGGATTCAGCTGATCTGAACTTGGTAACTTGTTAACCTTGAGTGATGCCTATCTATTTAACACCTCCTTTCTATCTATTTTTATTCTATCCTATGTCTCTAATCCCCCCACTCCTTTGCTGCGATGACATCTGCTTTTGTGAAGACAAATGCAAAGTATGAACATCCGAATTAGGAGCAGAAGTAGGCCATTCAGCCCCTCTAGCCTGCTCCGCCATTCAATAGGATCATGGCCGATCTGCGTATGTCTCGAACTCCACACTCCAGTCTACCCCGATAACCTTTGATTCCCTTGCCTAGCAAGAATCTATCTACCCCGCCTTAAAATTATTCAGTGACCCCATCTCCACCACCTTCTGAGGCAGAGAGTTCCAAAGTCGCACAACCCTTGGAGAGAAAAAATTTCTCATCTTTGTCCTAAAAGGGTAACCCCTAATTTCAAAACAGTGCCCTCTAGATCTGGACTCCCTCACAAGAGGAAACATCCTTTCCACATCCACCTTCTCAGGACCGTTCAGGATCTTGTATACTTCAATCAAGTCTCCTCTCACTCTTCTAAACTCCAGTGAAAACAAGGGCAGTCTGTCCAACCTTTCCTCATAAGACAACCCGCTCATTCCAGGTATCAATCTAGTAAACCTCCTCTGAACCGCCTCCAACGCATTCACATCCTTCCTTAAATAAGGAGACCAAAACTGCTCACCGCATTCGAGATGTGGTCTCACCAATGCCCTGTATAACTGAAGCATAACATCCTTACTTTTATTTTCAATTCCTTTCATAATAAAAGAAAGCATTCCATCAGCCTTCTTTATTACTTGCTGTACCTGTATACTAACTTTTTTGTGACTCATGCACTAGAACACTTAGATCCCTCTGCACCTCAGAGTTCTGCAGTCGTTCTCCCTTTAAATTATACTCTGCTTTTTTATTCTTCCTGCCAAAGTGAACAACTTCACATTTTCCCACATTATACTCTATCTGCCAGATTTTTGCCCACTCTCTCAACCTATCTATATCTGTCTGCAAGCTCCTTATGTCCTCTTCCCAACATACTTTCCTCCCTATCTTTGTCTCATCTGCAAATTTAGCTACCATGCCATCGATCCCCTCATCTGAGTCATAGATATAAATTGTAAAAAGTACTTCCTCAGAACCTCAGTCATGCCCTCTGCCTCCAGAAGATTTCCTTTTGTTTCTCTAATCAACCTCAACTATCCTTTTACTTTTTCTATGTTTATTATATAAATAAACTCTATGTTTATTATATCATATAAAAGCGGCAGGAATTCTTTAAATAGTGAATAAGGTATTCAGTGACCTGAAGTGCAGCTTTGCACTGAGCAGTAAAGTTAACAATTACAATATAGGACCTTATATCTTCTACGAGGAGATAATCAATCACACTTCTACTCCACAACAGTTTCTAGTAAAAAAAAGCTCATGTCGTGTCTATACAGGATGCAAGAATGCATGACATCAATAGGCACAGCCTAATATAATATGCATTCCGAGGTCTCCCACTACACAGGCCTCCAAAGCCAATGGAGACACGTTCAGTGAAGCAGCTGCCTAGCCACACAGAATGTGTTACTAGGAGACATTTTGGAAAACAGTTGTCACCTGATCATATACAGTATGGGCTGTATGGAGGGCAAAGCATTCTATCCCAGCAAGCAATCTCAGCTCAGATGTAATGAGAACTGGAAGTGCCAGAAATACTCAGCAGGTCTGGCAGTATCTGTGTAGAGAGAAACAGAGTTAACGTTTCAGGTCTGTGACCCTTCATCAGAACCCTTATTTCAGCTCAAATATACACAGGATAGATAGAGAACATTGCTCTCTGCAGTCAAGATCAGCATTCTCAGATCAGATGTACACAGGTTAGATAGAGGAAAATGCTCCCTGCCATCTCTGTTCAGAGGTATACAGGTTAGATTAAGGGTAAGACAAAGTGTAGCTGAACAACAACCTCTGCAGACTATTCCCCTACTATAATTTTAACCATCAGCCTAGCTTAGTTTGTAGCACATTCTCATTTGAGTCAAATTGTTGTGGGTTCGAGCCCCATTCAGAGCACATAATCTAAGCTGACTATTGAGGAAGTACTGTAGTGTTGGAGGTGCTGTCTTTCGAAGGAGACTTTAAACTTGGGCCTGTCTATCTGTGCAGGTAGATGGAAAGAGCAGGGAATTCTCCTGAGGTTGTGGCACATACGCTTCCTTCACTATCAAACAAACTGGTCATTTGTCTCAATAGCTATTGAGGGACCCTGCTGTATGTAAATTGGTTATCACAGTTGCCTATGTAATAACCACAAGTGCATTTCAAAAAGTAATTCACTGGGTTTGAAGTGCTTGAGGACATGTTAAAAAGATGTAAGAAGTACTTTATCATCTTTACCTGGAGTCCTTTAGCTCTCAAGTACATTTATCCTTGTCTTGAAATCCAGGTAAGCTTTTTGCTGGTCAGGACACCATTAAGGTTTAACATGAAAGGAGATTTGAGGAAAAACAGCAGTAAACATCATGTGAAAGGGACATTAATCAGACATTTCCCTGAAGTCAGCAGCCAGCCACATTTCTAAGTATTGGCTGTCAAACTGAAAATAGGAGAGAAAAGTTTACCTTCTCCCATGTCTGATGACACTGAATTTGCAATCATTAGTCCAGTGCCTTCAAAAAGGTACTACATTAACAACGACAGAGCTTGGCATATATTCACGTGGGCTCTGCTAATCCAGCATTAATTCTTCAGTCTGCTTTACTTTGAGTGCAGATTCCGTTCAAAACATGGGATTGGTGAAGTTTTCTGTTATTTGTTGCCTTGTTGCAATAAATTCCTTCTCTGCCACCAAACTGTACCCAGCACTCCACACAAACCAATTAGGAAGTTTGCCATGTGCTGAGCAGAGGCAATGCTCAAACATTAGCATTGGATACAAGAGAGGATATTTGGGTATAATTGTACAGCATTAACACCCAGTTTGTGCCCCAAGGGTCTTGACACCTGGAAATCTAAAATACATGTTTTGTATCATTTGATGCAACACTGTAACTCTCTGAAACACAGATATTACTCAGTCCATTAAATATTTATTTCACAGGATGCTTAATGCAGTTACAAGGTAACACTCACTTTAAACCTGATATGATCAGTGAAATAATTTGCATATATTACTTTATTTTTATGAGCTGCTTGTGTATGACAGCATCATCTATCATATCCTCTATGGGTATCACTCTTACCAAGAAAATGGCAATGATTTACATCATGACAAAGATATGAGTTCTGAATCTGGAAAGGTAGTGAGAAAAGATGGTGCATGAAAAATACTGCTCACCTGCCCTGATTTAAATTGGAATGTCTGGAATTTGCTGGTGAATTTCAACCCTGTCCCAGCAATATTCCACCAAACTGTCAGTCAACTAAACTTTATTTTGGTAGCTGCAAATATTGGAGGATAAATCAGCTCTGAAACGCATTTAATTTTTAAAATCATAGTAATTAATTTATGTCTTAAATGATCATCAAAATACAACAAAGGCACTGAATATATATTGTGGGATACTAACAAGTAACTGTTTAATTAATTCATCTAAATTCCTCTGCCATATTTTAGTGGTAGTGTTCACCCATTTATTTTAAATGGTCCTGGCTAGCTTTATGCCTCTGGAAAGCAGCAAAGAATTTCAGATGAATGAGTTAAGCATTCAAATGTTAGTTTAATTCCAGGGTCAAAAAGTTAAATGTGATAAATGTGGAAAGATAGTAAGGACATACCAGATCAAAACTCCCCAAAATCTGTTCATGTATTTGTGGAAACCGTAACGATGCTTCAAACTGATTAGCAGCACAGAAATAGTGGAACAGCAAAAACCACAGAACAAAAAACTGGGATCTGAGAGGAACCCAATAAAATGAATAGTTCAGAAAACCACATGAAAGCTAGGTAAGTATATAAGAAAGAAATAGAAGATATGCAAATAGGGTTCATTGAAGTATGGTGGGAGATGACTCATGCAATGTAAACACCGGCATGTAACTGTTGGGCTGAATGGCCTGTTCTCTGCTGTAAAATTCTATGTAATTCTATAGTGTTTAAAAGGTGAGAGACTGGGAATTTTTTTTTTAATTCATTCATGGGATGTGGGCGTCGCTGGCCAGGCCAGCATTTATTGCCCATCCCTAATTGCCCTTGAGAAGGTGGTGGTGAGCTGCCTTCTTGAACCGCTGCAGTCCGTGTGGGGTAGGTACATCCACAGTGCTATTAGGAAGGGAGTTCCAGGATTTTGACCCAGCGACAGTGAAGGAACGGCGATATAGTTCCAAGTCAGGATGGTGTGTGACTTGGAGGGGAACTTGCAGGTGGTGGTGTTCCCATGCATTTGCTGCCTTTGTCCTTCCAGTTGGTAGAGGTCGCGGGTTTGGAAGGTGCCGTCGAAGGAGCCTTGTTGCGTTGCTGCAGTGCATCTTGTAGATGGTACACACTGCTGCCACTGTGCTTCGGTGGTGGAGGGAATGAATGTTTGTAGATGGGGTGCCAATCAAGTGGGCTGCTTTGTCCTGGATGGTGTCGAGCTTCTTGAGTGTTGTTGGAGCTGCACCCATCCAGGCAAGTGGAGAGTATTCCATCACACTCCTGACTTGTGCCTTGTAGATGGTGGATAGGCTTTGGGGAGTCAAGAGGTGAGTTACTCGCCTCAGGATTCCTAGCCTCTGACCTGCTCTTGTAGCCACGGTATTTATATGGCTACTCCAGTTCAGTGTCCGGTCAATGGTAGCCCCTTGGATGTTGATGGTAGGGGATTCAGCGATGGCAATGCCATTGAATGTCAAGGGAAGATGATTAGATTCTTTCTTGTTGGAGATGGTCATTGCCTGGCACTTGTGTGGCGCGAATGTTACTTGCCACTTATCAGTCCAAGCCTGGATATTGTCCAGGTCTTGCTGCATTTCTACACGGCCTGCTTCAGTATCTGAAGAGTCATGCATGCTAGTGTGGGGCGTGGCGTGTATCTGAGGAGTCACGAATGGGGCTGAACATTGTGCAATCATCAGCGAACATCCCCACTTCTGAGCTTCTGATTAAAGGAAGGTCATTGATGAAGCAGCTGAAGATGGTTGGGCCTAGGACACTACCCTGAGGAACTCCTGCAGTGATGTCCTGGAGCTGAGATGATTGACCTCCAACAACCACAACCATCTTCCTTTGCGCTAGGTATGACTCCAGCCAGCGGAGAGTTTTCCCCCTGATTCCCATTGACCTCAGTTTTGCAAGGACTCCTTGATGCCATACTCGGTCAAATGCTGCCTTGATGTCAAGGGCAGTCACTCTCACCTCGCGTCTTGCGTTCAGCTCTTTTGTCCATGTAATGAGGTCAGGAGCTGAGTGGCCCTGGCGGAACCCAAACTGAGCGTCACTGAGCAGGTTATTGCTAAGTGAGTGACACTTAATGGCACTGTTGATGACGCCTTCCATCACTTTACTGATGATAGAGAGTGGGCTGATGGGACGGTAATTGGCCGGGTTGGACTTATCGTGCTTTTTGTGTACAGGACATACCTGGGCAATTTTCCACATTACAGGGTAGATGCCAGTGTTATAGCTGTACTGGAACAGCTTGGCGAGAGGCCCGGCAAGTTCTGGAGCACAGATTTTCAGTACTATTGCCGGAATATTGTCAGGGCCCATAGCCTTTGCAGTATCCAGTGCCTTCAGTCGTTTATTGATATCACGCGGAGTGAATCGAATTGGCTGAAGTCTGGCATCTGTGATGCTGGGAACTTCAGGAGGAGACCGAGATGGATCATCAACTCGGCACTTCTGGCTGAAGATTGTTGATAAGGCTTCAGCCTTATCTTTTGCACTGATGTGCTGGGCTCCCCCATCATTGAGGATGGGGATATTCGTAGAGCCACCTCCTCCAGTTAATTGTTTAATTGTCCACCACCATTCACGACTGGATGTGGCAGGACTGCAGAGCTTAGATCTGATCCGTTGGTTATGGGATCACTTAGCTCTGTCTATCGCATGTTGCTTACGCAGTTTGGCACGCAGATAGTCCTGTGTTGTAGCTTCACCAGGTTGACACCTCATTTTGAGGTATGCCTGGTGCTGCTCCTGGCATGCTCTCCTGCACTCTTCATTGAACCAGGGTTGGTCTCCTGGCTTGATGGTAATGGTAGAGTGGGGGATATGCCGGGCCATGAGGTTACAGATTGTGGTTGAGTACAATTCTGCT
The DNA here is from genome assembly GCF_036365525.1 of Heterodontus francisci. Classification (NCBI taxonomy): domain Eukaryota; kingdom Metazoa; phylum Chordata; class Chondrichthyes; order Heterodontiformes; family Heterodontidae; genus Heterodontus; species Heterodontus francisci. The sequence continues at coordinate 57,428,523 of NC_090393.1, forward strand.
GATGCTGATGGCCCACAGTGCCTCATGGATGCCCAGTTTTGCATTGCTAGGTCTGTTCGAAATCTATCCCATTTAGCACAGTGGTAGTGCCACACAACACGATGGATGGTATCCTCAATGTGAAGGCGGGATGTCGTCTCCACAACGACTGAGCGGTGGTCACTCCTACCAATGCTGTCATGGACAGATGCATCTGCGGCAGGCAGATTGGTGAGGATGAGGTCAAGTATGCTTTCCCCTGTTGTTGGTTCCCTCACCACCTGCCGCATACCCAGTCTAGCAGATATGTCCTTTAGGACTCGGCTAACTCAGTCAGTAGTGGTGCTACCAAGCCACTCTTGGTGATGGACATTGAAGTCCCACACCCAGAGTACCCTCTGTGCCCTTGCCACCCTCATTGCTTCCTCCGTGCTGTACAACATGGAGGAGTACTGACTTATGAGCTGAGAGAGAGCGGTAGGTGGTAATCAGTAGGAGGTTTCCTTGTCCGTGTTTGACCTGATGCCGTGAGATTTCATGGGGTCCAGAGTCAATATTGAGGTCTCCCAGGGCAACTCCTTCCCTACTGTATACCACTGTGCCGCCACCTCTGCTGGGTCTGTCCTGCCGGTGGGACAGGACATACCCGGGGTTGGTGATGGTGGAGTCTGGGACATTGTCTGTAAGGCATGATTCCATGAGTATGACTATGTCAGGCTGTTGCTTGACTAGTCTGTGGAACAGCTCTCCCAACTTTCGCACAATACCCAGATGTTAGTAAGGAGGACTTTGCAGGGTCGACAGGGCTGGGTTTGCCGTTGTCGTTTCCGGTGCCTAGGTCGATGCCGGGTGGTCCGTCCAGTTTGATTCCTTTTTATTGACTTCATAGGTTAGGTACAACTGAGTGGCTTGATAGGCCATTTCAGAGGGCATGTAAGAGTCAACCACATTGCTATGGGTCTGGAGTCACATGTAGGCCAGACCAGGTAAGGACAGCAGATTTCCTTCCCTAAAGGACATTAGTGAACCAGATGGGTTTTTACAACAATCAACAATGGTTTCATGGCCATCATTAGACTAGCTTTTTAATTCCAGATTTATTAATTGAATTCAAATTCCACCTTCTGCTGTGGTGGGATTTTAGGACTTTAAACTAGTGACTCGGGGGGAAGGAAAAGGGAAAACTACAGGGAGTATGATGATAAATAAAAAGGTAAGCAGCAGGCAAACGTGTGCAGGAGGGTTTAGGTTCAAGGCAGACGATGAAAGAAGCAGAAAGGAAGGATAACTCAGGAGATATTATTAGAGATGTTGGAAATCATGAGGGTAAGAAAGCTAGCATAAAGGCACTTTACCTGAATGCTCGTAGCATTCGTAACAAGGTTGAGGAGTTAACAGCACAAATCATCGCGAATAAATATGATTTGGTAGCCATTACGGAGACATGGTTACAGGTTGGTCATGACTGGGAGTTAAATATCCAGGGGTACCAGACTATTCGGAAGGACAGACAGGAAGGTAAGGGAGGTGGTGTAGCTCTGATACTCAAGGATGACATCAGGGCGCTGCTGAGAGATGATCTAGGTTCTATGGAGAATGAGGTTGAATCCATTTGGGTGGAAATTAGAAACTCTAAGAAGAAAAAGTCATTGATAGGCGTAGTCTATAGGCCGCCAAATAATAACATCACATTGGGGCTGACAATAAACAAAGAAATAACTAATGCCTGTAAAAATGGGACGGCAATTATCATGGGGGATTTTAATCTACATGTAGATTGGTCAAACCAGCTCAGTCAGGGTAGCCTTGAGGAGGAATTCGTTGAGTGTATCCGTGATAGTTTTCTTGAACAGTATGTAATGGAACCGACGAGGGAGCAAGCTATCCTAGATCTAGTACTGTGTAATGAGACAGGAATAATTAATGACCTCATGGTTAGGGATCCTCTTGGAAGGAGTGATCACAGTATGGTTGAATTTAGAATACAGATGGAGAGTGTGAAAATCCAATACCAGGGTCCTGTGCTTGAACAAGGGGGACTACAATAGAATGAGGGAGGACTTGGCTAAAGTGGACTGGAAACAAAGATTTTACGGTGGGACAGTTGACGAGCAGTGGAGGACTTTCAAAGCAATTTTTCAAAGTGCTCAGCAAAAGTATATTCCAGTGAAAAGGAAGGACTGGAAGAAAAGGGGTGTCTAAGGAAATAAGGGAGGCTATCAAATTGAAAAAGAAGGCATACAAAGTGGCCAAAAGCAGCATGAAACTAGAAGATTGGGAAAACTTTAAAGGTCAGCAGAAAGCTACAAAAAGAGCCATAAAGAAAAGTAAGATGGAACATGAGAAAAAGCTAGCACAGAATATAAAGACAGATAGCAAAAGTTTCTATAAATATATAAAACGAAAAAGAGTGGCTAAAGTAAACGTTGGTCCTTTAGAGGATGAGAAGGGGAAATTAGTTATGGGATATGATGAAATGGCCGAGGCATTGAACAGGTATTTTGTATCGGTCTTCTCAGTGGAGGACATTAATAACATGCCAGTAATTGACAAAGAGACGAACGTAGGTGAGGACCTGGGAACAACCATTATTACGGAAGAGGTAGTGTTGGGCAAGCTAATGGAGCTAAGGATTGATAAGTCTCCTGGCCCTGATGGAATGCATCCCAGGGTTCTAAAAGAGATGGCGGGAGAAATAGCAGGTGCACTGACGGTAGTTTTCCAAAATTCGCTGGACTCTGGGGTAGTCCCAGCAGATCGGAAAACAGCAGATGTGACACCTCTGTTTAAAAAGGGAGGTAGACAAAAGATGGGGAATTATAGACCGATTAGCTTAACCTCTGTAGTGGGGAAGATGCTTGAGTCTATCATCAAGGAAGAAATAGCAGGGCATCTCGATAGAAATTGTCCCGTTGGGCAGACGCAGCATGGGTTCATGAAGGGCAGGTCATGCTTGACAAATCTTTTGGAATTCTATGATGACATTACGAGCAAGGTGGACAATGGGGACCCAGTGGATGTGGTGTACCTAGATTTCCAAAAGGCCTTCGACAAGGTGCCGCACAAGAGGCTGCTGCATAAGATAAGGATGCATGGCGTCAGGGGTAAAGTATTAGCATGGATAGAGGATTGGTTGATGAACAGGAAGCAGAGAGTGGGGATAAATGAGTGCTATTCTGGTTGGCAATCAGTCACTAGTGGTGTGCCTCAGGGATCGGTGTTGGGACCGCAATTATTTACAATTTATATAGATGATTTGGAGTTGGGGACCACATGTAGGGTGTCAAAGTTTGCAGATGACACTAAGATGAGTGGCAGAGCAAAGTGTGCAGATGACTGTGAAACTTTGCAGAGGAACATAGATACATTGAGTGAGTGGGCAAAAGGTCTGGCAGATGGAATACAATGTTAGTAAATGTGAAGTCATTCATTTCGGTAGGAGTAACAGGAAAAAAGATTATTACTTGAATGGTAAAAAGTTGCAGCATGCTGCTATGCAGAGGGACCTAGGTGTCCTTGTGCATGAATCGCAGAAGGTTGGTCTGCAGGTACAGCAAGTAATTAGGAAGGCAAATGGAATTTTGTCCTTCATTGCTAAAGGGATTGAGTTTAAAAGCAGAGAGGTTATGTTGCAGCTGTATAAGGTACTGGTGAGGCCACACCCGGAGTACTGTGTGCAGTTTTGGTCTCCTCACTTGAGAAAGGATTTACTGGCACTGGAGAGGGTGCAGAGGAGGTTCACTAGGTTGATTCCGGAGTTGAGGGGGTTGGCTTATGAGGAGAGACTGAGTAGATTGGGATTATATTCATTGGAGTTCAGAAGAATGAGGGGGGATCTTATAGAAACATATAAAATCATGAAGGGAATAGATAAGATACAAGTAGAGAGGATGTTTCCACTGGCAGATGAAGCTAGGACAAGAGGGCATAGCCTCAAGATTAGAGGGAGCAGATTTAGGACTGAATTAAGAAGGAACTTCTTCACCCAGAGGGTTGTTAATCTATGGAATTCCTTGCCCAGTGAAGTAGTTGACGCTTCTTCAGTAAACATCTTTAAAGCTAAGGTAGATATCTTTTTCAACAATAAAGGAATTAAGGGATACTGTGGGAGCGCGGGTAAGTGGATCTGAGTCCACGAAAAGATCAGTCATGATCTTATTGAATGGCGGAGCAGGCTCGAGGGGCCGGACAGCCTACTCCTGCTCCTAGTTCTTATGATCTTATGATTTGAACCCGTGTCCCCAGAGCAATACCCTGGGTGCAGCTCCAACAACACTCAAGAAGCTCGACACCATCCAGGACAAAGCAGCCCACTTGATTGGCACCCCATCCACAAACATTCAGTCCCTCCACCACTGACGCACAATGGCAGCAGTATGTACCATCTACAAGATGCACTGCAGCAACGCACCAACGCTCCTTAGACAGCACCTTCCAAACCCGTGACCTCTACCAACTAGAAGGACAAGGGCAGCAAATACATGGGAACACCACCACCTGCAAGTTCCCCTCCAAGTCACACACCATCCTGACTTGGAACTATATCGTTCCTTCACTGTCGCTGGGTCAAAATCCTGGAACTCCCTTCCTAGCAGCACAGTGGGTATACCTAATTCCCATGGACTGCAGCGGTTAGAGAAGGCAGCTCACCACCACCTTCTCAAAGGCAATTAGGGATGGGCAATAAATGCTAGCCTGGCCTGCGATGCCCACATCCCATGAATGAATAAAAAAAGGAACAGGAGTAGGCCATTCAGCCCCTTGAGCATTCTCCGCCATTCAACTAGATCACAGTTGATCTTCTACCTCAATGCCATTTTCCTGCACTATTCCCATATTCCTTGATATCTTTAATATCTGGAAATTTATCGATTTCTGTCTTGAATATACGCAATGACAGCCCTCTGGGATAGAGAATTCCAAAGATTCACCACCCTCTGAGTGAAGAAATTCCTCCTAATCTCAGTCCTAAATGACTTAGCTGTTATTCTGAGACTGTCTCCTGGTTCCAGATTCCACCCCCACCCTCCGCCAAGCCAGGGGAAACATCCTTCCTGCATCTACTCTGTCGAGCCCTGTAAAAATTTTGTATGCTTAAATGAGATCACCTCTCATTCTTCTAAACTCAAGAGAATATAGGCCCAGTTTCCTCAATCTCTCCTGATAGGACAATTCTGCCATCCCAAGGATCAGTCTGTTGAACCTTCATCGCACTCCCTCTATGGCAAGTATATCGTTCCTAAGGTACTCCAGGTGTGGTCTCACCAAGGCTCTATACAATTGCAGCAAGACTTCTTTACTCCTGTACTCAAATCCTTTTGCAATAAAGGCCAACATATCATTTGCCTTCCCAGTTGTTTGCTGCACCTGCATGTTAGCTTTCAGTGACTCATGAACAAGGAGACCTAGGTCCCTTTGGACATCAACACTTTCCAATCTCTCACCATCTAAGAATTACACTGCCTTTCTGTTTTTCCTACCAAAGTGGAAACATCACATTTTTCCACATTATATTCCATCTGCCATGTTCCTGCCACTCACTTAGCCTGTCTAAATCCCCTTGAAGCCTTGTTGCATCCTCCTTACAACTCACTTTCCCACTGAGTGTTGTGTCATTGTCAAACTTGGAAATATTACATTTGGTCTCCACATCCAAATCATTGATATAGATTGCGAATAGCTGCCCAAACACAGATCCTTGCGGCACCCCACTAGTCACAGCCTGCCAACCTGAGAATCACCCGTTTATTCCTACTCTCTGTTTTCTGTCCATTAACCAATTCTCAATCCATGCCAGTATACTACCCCCAAACCCATGTGCTGCAATTTTGCTGACTAACACCCTGTGTGGGACCTTATTGGAAGCCTTCTGAAAATCCAAATAGACCACATCCACTGGTTTCACCTTGTCTATTCTGCTAGTTACATCCTCATGTTACGACCAAGGCAGGAGTAATGCACTATTAATTCAGTCCCACTACTGTACAGGTCATAGCATATTAATAAAGTTTCCCACCTTCCGGAAAATAGCCGAATTAAACACCCTATTTGCCTCCCAGAATAAAGCACACCAAACCAGGTTTCTTTAAACAACAACAAAATTAACTTTATTAATAAACTAAATTTTAAACAATAATGAGATACATCATATATGAAAAGATGTTATAACTCCTTATTCTTCCTACCCCTCATGCACACATACATACATTTTTAAAAAATGGTTAACCAGTTTTAAAAGGATGTTTTCGGATTACAATGATTAGGAATAATAAAATAACTGGGTTGTAATGTTCTGGTCAAATATTTTGGGGGTTGGTGAGGTGTCCCAGAGTCGAATAGCCGGATGCCACTCGAAGTCTCTCCAGGCGAGGTTAATGAATGGTCTGTGACAGTTAGGCGTTCACGGCACTTTGTCTACAGCAGGCATCACACAGATCTTTCAGCAAAGGGTGTAGCAACAGGTCTACTTGGGTTTTGAAATAGCAATCTAGCAAAAGAAGCTTTCTTGAGATTTGAGAGAATCTCAAATTATAGGCAACAGGAATCACTCCTGAGGCAGAGATTTTTCCAACACTGGAGGCAATAGAAATTTGCTACCTTTTAAAATGCAGGGCTTCCTCCCAGCAAAGGAGCCTTTCTCCACAGAGAGCAGCAACTCCTCTTTTCCTGGGTCTTTTCCTCTCCAAGAGTCTTTTCTGTCTCCAGCAGACCACATCCAGCATCTCAAATGTAGGAATTCTTTTTCCAAGAGAAGTAAATATTTTTAGAGAGTAGGTCTTTTTTTCCTCTGGCCTGCAAACATAGGTCCCAGCCAGCTCATTGCTAGCTGCTTCCAGCTGCCTAGTCTTTTCACACTGCAAAACTGAAACTAAAACCCTAACAATAAGTCATGTGACAGTCCTAAATCTTCTTGTCATTTCCCTGTTGAGTTGCTTGGAAACAAATTCCTTGCAGTCTGGGTCACTCCGTTCAAACACCAAGTTTAAGCATTCAATGTTCACAGAAAATCCTTTTCCTCAGTTTTAAAAACACACAGAATTCTTAGCTTTCAAATTAAAAAAAACAAAACTCTTGTGACACTCAAAAAACTAGCATTTTCCCTACTACTGATGGTGGCTGAGTGCTGTTCTGAACAAGTAGATTTGTAATTCACTGCTGATGAGAATCTCTATTGGAATACTGGCGGCCTGACATGAACTGAGATGTATCTGCTGATAAAATCAGTTTCTATTCTTAGAATACTGAGAGCACTGCCAGGGAGCTAGAGGTTTTCGTAAGCTCCTGAGAAGCTTCTAAAATATATAATTGCTAGGGTAGCCAAACTAAAATCCACAATAATGGGAGTTTCTAACACAGCACCACTGGAAAGAGTGAAGACTGCTTTATCTGTTAGCATGGAAGGTATTAGTGAGCCCTCAGTGTGTACAGTACAAGCAGGCAGTACTACCTGATTGCCCAGCACACTTAATTATTTAGATTAAGTTTCCTTGCAATTTTTGATGACTGAGGGGATTAGTGTGGACCCGTTTCCACGGGTCTGCGTGCCCCTTTGTTGATGGGTAGGTGCATTTTTTATTCAGTATATTGTGGAATTTTACTTGGAGCTGGCATTTAATTGTGGAGAGAATAAACATTACTTTGTGTCCGTCTTAGAACCATAGAAAAGTTACAGCACAGAAAGAGGCCATTCAGCCCATCGTGTCTGCGCCGGCTGAAAAAACTAGCCACCCAATCTAATCCTACCTTCCAGCACCTGGTCCTTGCGGGTTACAGCACTTCAGGTGCAGGTCCAGGTACCTTTTAAATGAGTTGAGGGTTTATGCCTCCGCCACTGATTCGGGCACTGAATTCCAGACACCCACCACCCTCTGGGTGAAAACGTTTTTCCTCATGTCCCCTCTAATCCTTCTACCAATCACCTTAAATATGTGGTCCTTGGTAATTGACATCTCCACATGTTCACAATCTATATAAATGATTTAGATGTGGGGACCAAATGTAATATTTCCTAATTTGTTGATGACACAAACTAAAAGGGAATGTAAGTTGTGAGTAGGCTGCAAGGAGGCTTCGAAAGGACTTGGACAGACTAAATGAATGGGCAAGAACATGGCAGATGGAATATAATGTGAATAAGTGGGAAGTGATCCACTTCAGTAGAACAAACAGAAAGGCAGGGTATTTCTTAAATGGTGAGAGGTTGGAAAGTATCAATGTTCAAAGGGACCTGGGTGTCCTTGTTTGTGTGTCACTAAAAGCTAGTATGCAGGTACAGCAAGCAATTTGGAAGGCAAATAGTATATTGGCCTTCACTGCAAGGGGATTTGAGTACAGGAGTAAAGATGTCTTGCTGCAATTGTATAGAGCCTTGGTGAGACCACACCTGGAGTACTGTGTACAGTTTTGATCTCCTCACCTAAGGAAGGATATACTTGCCATAGAGGGCGTGCAACGGAGGTTCACCAGACTGATCCCTCGGATGGCAGGATTGTCTTGTGTGGAGAGATTGCATAAACTGGACCTGTATTCTCTAGAGTTTAGAAGAATGAGAGGTGATCTCATAGAAACTTACAAAATTCTTACAGGGCATGATAGGATAGATGTGGATTGGATGTTTCCTCTGGGTGGTGAGTCTAGAACAGGGTTGTCCAACATACGGACCGCAGACCAGGATCCGGCCCGTCAAAGGTTTTCATCCGGCCCGCGGATGCAAACAATACCTGGGGCTGTTCCTCACCCTCCCCAGGGCTCCTTGACTGGAGATGGGAAATTTCCCATTTACTTCTTCTTGCAGAGCGGCCTTTTTAAAAACATCGCGCTGTCAGTTTCACAGCTCAGCTGCTGAAGCAGGAATGCGCTTCGTAACTTTGACAGATTTGGGGTTTTCGACTTTTTTTTTAAAAGCCCGCCGGAAATTCCCGAATCTGTCCGATGTTGGGAAGCACATTCCTACTTCGGTTGCTGACCCATGAAACGCAGCGCAATGTTTTTAAACAAATTGACCAAGCACAAAGCTGCTGTGCTGAGCACTCCCGCTCAGTGCAACTGTCAGAGAGAGAGGGAGAGAGAGATGGGGGTGGGGGCGGGAGTCGGAGGAAGCAGAGAGATAGGGAACGAGGGGGAGCAGAGAGAGAGGGGGAAAGAAACAGAGGGGGGGGACAGAGAGTGAGAGAAAGGGGGAGAACAGAGGGAGTGGGACAGAGAGAGAGAGTGAGGGGAGAGAACAGAGAAAAGGGGGGAAAACAGAGAGTGAGGGGGGAAACAAAGAGAGAGGGGAACAGAGAAAGAAGGGGGAAAACAAAGAGAAAAAGGGGGACAGAGAGAGGGGGCAGAGAGAGGTGGGGAAAAAAGAGAGAGGGAACAGAGAGAGAGAGGGAAAACAGAGAGAGATAGAGGAACAGAGAGAGAATCAGGGACGGTGGGGGGGGGGGGGCGGCAGGAAGAACACAGAGCGAGGGGAGAACAACACAGAAGGGGGAACACAGGGGGAGAGAGAGAGAGAGACGGAGAGAAATCAAGATCACTCCTGACAGATGGATATCTATCCAGAATACTCTGCATCACTACATCAAGTGTGCAGGCAGAGATCGACTACTTATGCAAGCAAAAACAATGCCAGGTATGTGACTAAATCAGTTTTCAATATAGTGATGAGAAAGTAAGTTAATAAAATAGTCTTTTCATTTCAAGGTTCTTCACAAAAATGCACATTTGTTGTTAATTTTATTAGTAAGATAAATTTTTTATGCCTTTATTTTTCAAAATTTGCTCACGGGCGCCCCCACCCCGGGCCGAGCAAAAATCATAATGCTGCCCTCCGTTCGGAAAGGTTGGACAACCCTGGTCTAGAACCAGGGGACTCAGTTTCAGAATAAGGGGCAGGCCATTTAAGACTGCGATGAGGAATTTCTTTACACAGAGAGTTGGTGATCTGTGGAATTCTCTACCCCAGAAGGCTGTGGAAGCTCAATCATTGAGCATGTTCAAGACAGAAATTGATAGATTTCTGGATACTAATGATATCATGGGATATGGGATTATGGGGAAAAATGGAGTAGAGATAAATGATCAGCCGTGATCTGTTTGAATGGCTATGCAGGCTCGAGGGGCCGAATGGTCTACTCCTGCTCCTATTTCCTATGTACCTATGTACCTGGCCACAACCTTTTGTCCCTTCCAACACAGCCAGCTCTCCCAGGCAGCACTAGAGTATGGCATAAAAACAAATGCTGGAAATCCTCAGCAGGTCTGGCAGCATTTTTGGAGAGAGGAGCAGAGTTAACGTTTCAGGTCAGTGACCCTTCTTCAGAACTGGCAAATGTTAGAAATGTAATAGATTTTAAGCAAATAAAGCGGGGTGGGGCAAGAGACAACAAAAGGTAGGACAGAGGGTCACAGAGAATAACTGAACAGAAGGTCATGGAGCAAAGGCAAATAGTATGTTAATGGTGTGCTGAAAGATAAAGCATTAGTGCAGAGAGGGAGTTAACTAACAGAAATATGAACAGCCCTGGCCAAAGCACAAATATGAAAAAAAAGTGGATAGGAACATGGTAAAAACAATGAATGATGAAACAAACTAAAATAAAATAAACAAATAAAAAATAATAATTTAAAAAAATCTAAAAATAAAAAGGGAGGCCCATCATGCTCTGAAATTATTGAACTCAATGTTCAGTCCAGCAGGCTGTAGCGTGCCTAATCCGTAAATGAGATGCTGTTTGGGGGAGGAGGGGGTAGTGGTGATGAAATGGCAAGCAATCAGAAGCTTGGAGTCATGCTTTCGGACTGAGCAGAGGTGTTCTGCAAAATGGTCACCCAATCTGCGTTTGGTCTGCCCAATGTAGAGGAGACCACATTGTGAGCAGTGAGTACAGTATACTAAATTGAAAGAAGTACAAGTAAATCGCTGCTTCACCTGAAAGGGGCCTTGGATAGTGAGGAGAGAGGAGGTAAAAGGGCAGGTGTTACACCTCCTGTGATTGCATGGGAAGGTGCTGTGGGAAGGGGACAAGGTGTTGGGGGTAATGGAGGGTGTCGCGAAGGCAACAATCCCTTCGGAATGCTGACAGGGGAGAGGAAGATGCATTTGGTAGTGGCATCACACTGGATGTGGCAGAAATGGCGGAGGATGATCCTTTGGATGTGGAGGCCGGTGGGGTGGAAAGTGAGGGCAAGGGGAACCCTGTCGCGGTTCAGGGAGGGGAAAGGTTGAGGGTAGAGGTGTGGGAAATGGGCCGGACATGGTCGAGGGCCCTGTGAACCACAGTGGGAGGGAATTCTCGGTGAAGCGCTGTCGTGGAAGGTTGCATCATCAGAGCAGATGTATCGGAGATGGAGAAACTGGGAGAACAGAATGGAGTCCTTACGGGAGGCAGGGTGTGAAGAAGTGTAGTTGAGATAGCTTTGGGAGTCAGTGGGCTTATAATGAATATTAGTAGACAGCCTATCCCCAGAGATGGAGACAGAGAAGTCAAGGAAGGGAAAGAAAGAGTCAGAGATGGACCATGGGTGGAAATTGAAAGCCAAGTTGATAAAGTTTTCCAATTCGGGGCGGCAGCATGAAACGGCACCGATATAGTCATCAATGTACTGGAAAAAGAGTTGGGGGAGGGGGCCTGAGTAGGACTGGAACAAGGAATGATCGACATATCCCACCAAAAGACAGGCATAACTAGGACCCATGTGGGTACCCATAGCAACACCTTTTACTTGAAGGAAGTGAGTGGAGTTGAAGGAGAAGTTGTTCAATGTGAGAACAAATTCAGCCAGGTGGAGGAGGGTGGTTGTGGATGGGGACTGGTTGGGCCTCTGTTCAAGGAAGAAGCGCAGACTCTTCAAACCGTCCTGTGGGGGATGAAGATGTACAGAGATTGGACGAGATTGGAGGCGGTTGGGGCCAGGAAACTGGAAATTGTCAAAATGATGTAGGGCGTCCGAAGAGTCACGGATGTAGGTGGGAAGACTGGACCGGGGAGAAAAGATAGAGCCAAGATAGGAAGAAATAAGTTCAGTGGGCCAGGAACAGGCTGAAACATTGGGTCTGCCGGGACAGTCCTGTTTGTGGATTTTAGGAAGGAGGTAGAAGCGGGCTGTCCGAGGTTGCGGGACTATGAGGTTGGAAGCTGCAGAGGGAAGATCTCCAGAGGAGATGAGGTCAGTGACAGTCCTGCGGATAGTAGCTTGATGTTCGGTGGTGGGGTCATGGTCCAGGGGAAGTAGGAAGAAGTGTCTGAGAGTTGACGCTGAGCCTCTGCAAGGTAGAGGTCGATGCGCCAGACAACAACAGCACCACCTGTGTTTGCAGGATTGATGACAATATTGGGGTTAGACCTGAGAGAACGGAGTGCAGCAAGTTCAAAGGGGCACAGGTTAGAGTGAATGAGGGAGGCAGAGAAAATGAGACGTCCGATATCTCCCCGACATTTTGCAATGAAAAGATCAAGAGTGGGTAAGAGGCCAGAGGGAGGGGTCCAGGTGGAAGGAGAATGCTGGAGGCGGATGAATGGGTCTGCTGGTCGCGGGCAGGACTCCTGGTCAAAGAAGTGAGCTCGGAGGCGAAGGCAACGGAAGAAGAGCTCAACGTCATGCCGAGCGCTAAATCTATTGAGGTGGGGGCGTAAGGGGATAAAACTGAGTCCTTTGCTGAATACAGAACGTTCATCGTCAGAGAGGGGAAGGTCAGAGGGTATAGTGAATATATGGCAAAGTGTCAGATCAGAAGGTGTGGGGTCAGAGGGAAGTGAAGGGGAAGAAGGATCTGGAGGGGCATTAATCCACATCAGCTGCTGGAGCCTGTGTTCCTTAACACCTGAGAGGAAGAAAAAAAGTTTTTTCCCGCACCTCTACCCTCACCCCTTCCCCTCCCTCCCAGAACGGCGACAGGGTTCCCCTTGGGCGGCACAGTGGCGCAGTGGTTAGCACCGCAGCCTCACAGCTCCAGGGACCCGGGTTCGATTCTGGGTACTGCCTGTGCGGAGTTTGCAAGTTCTCCCTGTGTCTGCGTGGGTTTCCTCCGGGTGCTCCGGTTTCCTCCCACATGCCAAAGACTTGCAGGTTGATAGGTTAATTGGCCATTATAAATTGCCCCTAGTATAGGTAGGTGGTAGGGAAATATATAGGGACAGGTGGGGATGTGATAGGAATATGGGATTAGTGTAGGATTAGTATAAATGGGTGGTTGATGGTCGGCACAGACTCGGTGGGCCGAAGGGCCTGTTTCAGTGCTGTATCTCTAAATCTAAAAAAATCTAAATCTTAAATCTAAATCTTGTTCTCACTTTCCACCCCACCAGCCTCCACATCCAAAGGATCACTCTCCACCATTTCCACCACGTCCAGCGTGATCCACAACCAAACGCAACTTCCCCTCCCCGTCAGCATTCCGAAGGGATCGTTCCCTCCGCGACACCCTCCATTACCCCCAACACCTCATCCCCTTCCCACCGCACCTTCCCATGCAATCGCAGGAAGTGTAACACCTGCTCTTTTACCTCCTCTCTCCTCACTATCCAAGGCCCCAAACACTCCTTTCAGGTGAAGAAGCGATTTACTTGTACTCTTTCAATTTAGTATACTGAATTTGCTGCTCACAATGTGGTCTCCTCTACTTTGGGAAGACCAAACGCAGATTGGGTGACCGCTCTGCAGAACACCTCCGCTCAGTCCAAAAGCATGACTCCAAGCTTCCGGTTGCTTGCCATTTCAACGCACCCCACTGCTCTCATGCCCACATATCTGTCCTGGGCTTGCTGCAGTGTTCCAGTGAACATCAACGCAAGCTCGAGGAACAGCATCTCATTTACAGATTAGGCATGCTACAGCCTGCCGGACTGAACATTGGGTTCAATAATTTCAGAGCATGACGGGCCTCCCTTTTTATTTTTAGATTTTTTTCTTTTTTATTATTTATTATTTTTTATTTGTTTATTTTATTTTATTTTTTTTACCATGTGCCTACCCACTTTTTTTCATGTTTGTGCTTTGGGCCAGGGCTGTTCATTTTTCTGTCAAATAACACCCTCTCTGCACTAACGCTTTTGACTTTCAAACATACTGTTTGCCTTTGCTCCATGACCTTCTGGTCAGTTATTCTCTGTGACCCTCTGTCCTATCAACACTTTGCCTTTTGTTATCTCTTGCCCTCCCCCCACCCCGCTTTATTTGCTTCAAACTTATAACATTTCTAACATTTGCCAGTTCTGAAGAAGGGTCACTGACCTGAAACATTAGCTATGCTTCTTTCTCCACAGATGCTGCCAGACCTGCTGAGTATTTCCAGCATTTCTTGTTTTTATTTCAGATTTCCAGCATCTGCATATTTTACTTTTGTACTAGAGCATGGCAATCTGGATCTCCTGGGAACTGATGGTCAAGTGCCCGCTGTAATGGGCCAGGTGGGAAGCTTTACCCATGATACTGTCGAAAATATCGTTCATGATGTTAGTTCATGATGATACGACCGAGGCTAGAGTGATGCACTGTCAATTCAGTCCCATCACTCCACAGGTCGCAGCATATTATTACATTTTTCCCACCCACCCGAAAAACAGCCAAATTAAACACTCTAGTAACCCCCAGAAATAAACAGATCAAAAGAGGTATCTTTAGACAACAGCAAATTAACTATTTATTAAACACTAAATCTTAAACACTATTAAGATAAACCTATGACTAAAGACCTTATAACTTGTTTTAACCTAACTCCCCCATTCACACAAATACACTCAAAAATCAATGGTTAACTGGTTTTAAAAAGAATGATGTTTTTAAAAATTAGCTGTTTCTTAAGAATAAATAAATAAATGGGTTGTTAGTCTTTGCAGATTACATTCCTGATGGGTGAGGTATCCTAGTGTAAAAATAATCAAATGGCACTCGAAGTGTCCATGTGGATTTGATGAAACAGTCTGTTAGTAGATAGGCATACAGAGCACTTCGGCTGCAGCAGGCATCACACTGTTCTTTCAACGATGAGCACAGCAATAGGTCTACTTGAATTTTTAAAAATCAGCAGCCTCATAGTCGAAACTTTAATGTGAATTCTAGCAAACACAATCAGTCAAGAGAGAGTCAATCATGAAGCAAAGACTCTTAGATTAAAAGTAAAGAAAAGGATTTTTGCTACCTCCAGCAATACAAATGGTCTCTTCAAAGGGTTTTTTTCCTCCTTAGGCAATTAACATGGCCTGTAGCTCATTGTAGAATTTCTGCTGTGAGATATAGACAGCTCTTTCCTTCAGTAAGCACGCTTCGCTGGTGTCTCTCAAAACTGGTTTCAGGTGGTTTTTCCATACAATTAAATTGAAACATTATACCATGTGACCTCCTCACTCCTGCTGTCGTCCAGTTAACAACTGCAGCTGGCACAATGTGCCTCAGAAACCTAACACTTCTCTGTTTTAAAGATACACTGTTTTTAACAGAGTCTTAAAGGCACATCAATTTTTATCCGAGCAGAAAATACATACAGTTCCCTGACAATAATACACATGACCTTATGAGATACTGGTGTCAGAGTGATCCTCCTTCATCATTTTGTAGATGCACATCGTAACTCGTCATCCATAACCTTCGCTGCCTCTTGACACCCTTTGCTGATGCTTTACTCACTGCTTTCTTGCCATCCTTCTCCACGCTGGTTTCCGTTCCTCTGGTATTGCCATATTGATTTTCAGAAAATTTGTGTCTTATTCAAGAAGGGTGGAAAGATAAACTGGGAAATTATATGCCTAATTGTCTAACGTTAATTTTGGGGAAGTTACTGAGCATTTGGACAAATAAGCTACAATACAGCACTACGTGCATGCTAAACAACAAAAGCAGCATGTGATAGACAGAGCTAAGTGATCCCACAAGTAACACATCAGATCAAAGCTCTCCAGACCTGCCACATCCAGTCGTGAATGGTGGTGGACAATTAACTAACCAGAGAAAAAGGCGCTACAAACATCCCCATCCTCAATGATGAGGGAGTCCATCACATCAGTGCGAAAGACAAGGCTGAAGCATTTGCAGCCATCTTCAGCCTGAAGTGCCGAGTGGATGATCCACCTCAGCCTCCTCCTGAGGTCCACAGCGTCACAGATGACTTTCTTCAGCCAATTCGACTCACTACGCATGATATCAAGAACAGGCTGAAGGCACTGGATACTGCAAAGGCTATGGGTCCTTCCTTCAGAAGAAGGAATTTTCCTCCACACAAGATCAGATGGCAGGTTGTTCAACCTTGCCCATCTTAAAGCGAAGACCAAAGTACGGAAGGTCCTCATCAGGGAACTCCTCTTTGCTGACGATGCTGCATTAACATCCCACACAGAAGGGTGTCTGCAGAGACTCATCGACAGGATTGTGGCTGCCTGCAATGATTTTGCCCTAATCATCAGCCTCAAGAAAACAAACATCATGGGACAGGATGTCAGAAATGCTCCATCCATCAATATTGGCGATCATGCTCTGGAAGTGGTTCAAGAGTTCACCTACCTAGGCTCAGCTATCACCAGTAACCTGTCTCTCGATGCAGAAATCAACAAGCGCATGGGAAAGGCGTCCGCTGCTATGTCCAGACTGGCCAAGAGAGTGTGGGAAAATGGCGCACTGACACGGAACACAAAAGTCCGAGTGTATCAAGACTGTGTCCTCAGTACCTTGCTCTACAGCAGCGAGGCCTAGACAACGTATGTCAGCCAAGAGCGACGTCTCAATTCATTTCATCTTGGCTGCCTCCGAAGAATCCTTGGCATCAGGTGGCAGGAACGAATCTCCAATGCAGTATTCCTCGAGGCAGCCAACATCCCCAGCATATACACCCTACTGAGCCAGCGGCGCTTGAGATGGCTTGGCCATGTGAGCCGCATGGAAGATGGCAAGATCCCCAAGGACACATTGTACAGCGAGCTCTTCACTGGTATCACCGGCCATCCATGTCTCCGCTTTAAAGACGTCTGTAAACGCAACATGAAATCCTGTGACATTGACCACAAGTCGTGGGAGTCAGTTGCCAGTGATCGCCAGAGCTGGCAGACAGCCATAAAGACAGGGCTAAAGAGTGGCGAGTCGAAGAGACATAGCTGTTGGCAGGAAAAAAGACAGAAGCGCAAGGAGAGAGCCAACTGTGTAACAGCCCCGACAACCAATTTTATCTGCAGGGCCTGTGGAAGAGTCTCTCACTCTAGAATTGGCCTTTATAGCCACTCCAGGTGCTGCTTCACAAACCACTGACCACCTCTGGGCGCTTACCCATTGTCTCTCAAGACAAGGAGGCCAAAGAGAAGAGAAGAGACAAAGAGAAGAGATGGTCCTGACAACATCACAGTGTTCAGTACCATTTTTGAATCCTCAGATACTGCAACGGACTGTGACCACATGCAGTAAAACCTGAACAACATTCAAGTTTGTGCTGATAAGTGGCAAGTAATATTCATGCCACAGAAGTGCCAGGCAATTACCATCTCCAATAAGAGAGAATCTAACTGTCTCTCCTTGACATCCAACAGCATTACCATTGCTGAATCTCCCATCATCAACATCCTGGGGGTTACCATTGATCAGAAAATTAACTGGACCTTCCATATAAGTACTGTGGCTACACGAGCAGTTGAGAGACTGGGAATTCTGCAGCAGGTAACTCATCCCCTGACTCCCCAAAGCCTGTCCACCATCTACAAGGGACAAGTCAAGAATGTGATGGAATACTTTCCACTTGCCTAGATGAGTACAGCCCAAACAACACTCAAGAGGCTTGACACTATCCAGGACAAAGCAACCCGCTTGATCGGCAGCCCATCCACCATCTTAAACAATCACTCTCTCCACCATCGGCGCATTGTGGCAGTGTGCACCATATACAAGATGCACTGCAGCAACTCACCAAGCCTCCTTTGACAGCACATTTCAAACCTGCGACCTCACCACCTAGAAGGACAGGGGCACCAGATGCATGGGAACACCACCGCCTGGAAATTTCTTCCAAGCCACACACCATCCTGACTTGGAACTATATTACTGTTCCTTCACTGTTGCTGGGTCTAAAACCTGTTACTCCCTTCCTGAAAACACTGTACCTACACCAGATGGACTGCATTGGTTCAAGAATGCAGCTCACCACCACCTTCTCAAGGGCAATTAGGGATGGAGAAAAAATGCTGGCTTTGCCAGTGACTCTCACATCCTATGAAAGAATTTTTAAAAAGAGCTGATCAGAGAGAGAGCCAGCATGGAAATGTAAATAGGAAGTCATGTCTAATGAATGAGTTGAATTTTTTTAGGAGATAACCAAAGGGATAAGGGAACATCTCTGGCTTTTTATTTATATGGACTTCCAGAAGGCATTCCAAAAGGTCCCACATAAAATATTGTTAACAAAAATGAGAGTGCTTGAAACTGGTGGCAATCAATTGACATAGATGGGAATTGGTAGGAGACAGAGAATATGAATAATGGTGCGAGGCCCCTTGGGGATGAGCGACCATAACATGATAGAATTCTTCATCAAGATGGAGAGTAATGTAGTTGATTCTGAGACTAGATTCCTGAATCGTCGTAAAGGAAACAATGAAGGTATGAGGTGCGAGTTGGCTATGACGGATTGGAAACCATTGCTTAAAGGGATGACGGTGGATAAGCAATGACAAACATTTAAAGAGCACATGGATGAACTGCAACAATTGTTTATCCCTGTCTGGTGCAAAAGTAAAACAGGAAAGGTAGCCAAACCATGGCTTACAAGGGAAATTAGGGATTGCGTTAGATCCAAGGAAGAGGCATATAAATTTGCCAGAAAAAACAACAGACCTGAGGATTGGCAGCAGTTTAGAATTCAGCAAAGGAGGACCAAGGGATTGATTAAGAAGGGGAAAATAGAGTAGAGAGCAGGCTTGCAGGGAACATAAAAACTGACTGTAAAAGTTTCTATAGGTATGTGAAGAGAAAAAGATTGGTGAAGACAAATGTAGGTCCCTTACAGTCAAACAGGGGAATTTATTATGGGGAACAAAGAAATGGCTGACCAACTAAATGCATACTTTGGTTCTGTCTTCACAAAGGAGGACACAAATATCATACCAGAAATGTTGGGGAACACAGGGCTTAGTGAGAGAGAGGAACTGAAGGAAATCACTATTAGTAGAGAAATGGTGTTGGGGAAATTGATGGGATTGAAGGCCGATAAATCCCCAGGGCCTGATGGTATGCATCCCAGAGTACTTAAGGAAGTGGCCCTCGAAATAGTGGATGCATTGGTGGTCATCTTCCAAGATTCTATAGACTCTGGAACAGTTCCTACAGATTGGAGGGTAGCTAATGTAACCCCACTATTTAAAAAGGGAGGTAGAGAGAAAGCAGGGAATTATAGACCAGTCAGCCTGACGTCGGTAGTGGGGAAAATTCTAGAGTCCATTATCAAAGATTTTATAGCAGAGCACTGAGAGAACACTGGTAGAATCGAACGGAGTCAGCATGGATTTACGAAAGGGAAATCATGCTTGACAAATCTACTAGAATTCTTCGAGGATGTAACTAGTAGAGTTGATGAGGGGGAGCCAGTGGATGTGGTTTATTTGGACTTTCAGAAGGCTTTCGACAAAGTCCCACATAAGAGATTAGTATGTAAAATTAAAGGGCATGGGATTGGGGGTAGTGTAGAGCGTTGGATAGAAAATTGGTTGGCAGACAGAAAACAAAGAGTAGGGATAAATGGGTCTAAATCCGAATGGCAGGCAGTGACTAGTGGGGTACTGCAGGGATCGGTGCTAGGACTGCAGCTATTCACAATATACATTAATGATTTAGATGAGGGAACTAAATGTAATATCTCCAGATTTGCAGATGACACAAAACTGGGTGGGAGGGTGAGTTGTGAGGAGGATGCAGAGAGGCTTCAGGGTGATTTGGACAAGTTTACCAGACTGATTCCTGGGTTGGCAGGACTGACGTATGAGGAGAGATTGAGTCGGTTAGGATTATATTCGCTGGAGTTCAGAAGAGTGAGGGGTGATCTCATAGACACCTATAAAATTCTAAAAGGACTTGACAGGGTAGATGCAGGAAGGATGTTCCTGATGGTGGGGGAGTCCAGAACCAGGGTCATAGTCTCAGGATACGGGGTAAACCTTTCAGGACTGAGATGAGGGTAGGCGGTGATGTAGTGGTATTATCACTGGACTAGTAACCCAGAGACCCAGGGTATTTCTCTGGGGACATGGGTTCGAATCCCACCACAGCAGAAGGTGGAATTTGAATTTAATTAATAAATCTGGAATTAAAAAAGCTAGTCTAATGATGGCCATGAAACCATTGTCGATTGTTGTAAAAACCCATCTGGTTCACTAATGTCCTTTAGGGAAGGAAATCTGCTGTCCTTACCTGGTCTGGCCTACATGTGTCTCCAGACCCACAGCAATGTGGTTAACTCTTACATGTCCTCTGAAATGGCCTAGCAAGCCACTCAGTTGTACCTAACCACTACGAAGTCAATAAAAAGGAATCAAAACGGACCTACCACCCGGCATCGACCTAGGCACTGGAAACGACAACGGCAAACCCAGCCCTGTCGACCCTGCAAAGTCCTCCTTACTAACATCTAGGGGCTTGTGCCAAAGTTGGGAGAGCTGTCCCACAGACTAGTCAAGCAACAGCCTGACATAGTCATACTCATGGAGTCATACCTTACAGACAATGTCCCAGACGCTGCCATCACCATCCCCGGGTATGTCTTGTCTCACCGGCAGGACAGACCCATCAGAGGTGGTGGCACAGTGGTATACAGTAGGGAGGGAGTTGCCCTGGGAGT
The DNA here is from genome assembly GCF_036365525.1 of Heterodontus francisci. Lineage (NCBI taxonomy): Eukaryota > Metazoa > Chordata > Chondrichthyes > Heterodontiformes > Heterodontidae > Heterodontus > Heterodontus francisci. The sequence goes on from NC_090393.1 coordinate 57,449,290, forward strand.
CCTCAACATTGTCTCCGGACCCCATGAAGTCTCATGGCATCAGGTCAAACATGGGCACGGTAACCTCCTACTGATTACCACCTACCGCCCTCCCTCAGCTGATGACTCAGTAATCCTCCATGTTGAACACTGCTTGGAGGAAGCACTGAGGGTGGCAAGGGCACAAAATGTACTCTGGGTGGGGGACTTCAATGTCCATCACCAAGTATGGCTCGGTAGCACCACTACTGACCGAGCTGGCCGAGTCCTAAAGGACATAGCTGCTAGACTGGCTCTGTGGCAGGTGGTGGGGGAACCAACATGAGGGAAAAAGATACTTGACCTCGTCCTCACCAATCTGCCTGCCGCAGATGCTTCTGTCCATGACAGTATTGGTAGGAGTGACCACTGCACGATCCTTTTGGAGACGAAGTCCCGCCTTCACATTGAGGATACCGTCCAACGTGTTGTGTGGCACTATCAGGAAATTATAGGCCGGTGAGCCTTACGTCAGTGGTAGGGAAACTATTAGAGAGGATTCTTCGGGACAGGATTTACTCCCATTTGGAAACAAACGAACTTATTAGCGAGAGACAGCATGGTTTTGTGAAGGGGAGGTCCTGTCTTATTAATTTGATTGAGTTTTTTGAGGAAGTGACGAAGATGATCGATGAAGGAAGGGCGGTGGAGGTTGTCTATATGGACTTTAGTAAAGCCTTTGACAAGGTCCCGCATGGCAGACTGGTGCAAAACATGAAGTCACACGGGATCAGAGGTGAGCTGGCAAGATGGACACAGAACTGGCTCAGTCACAGAAGACAGAGGGTAACAGTGGATGGGTGTTTTTCTGAATGGAGGGATGTGACTAGTGGTGTTCCGCAGGGATCAGTGCTGGGACCTTTGCTGTTTGTAATATATATAAATGATTTGGAGGAAAATGTAGCTGGTCTGATTAGTATGTTTGCGGACGACACAAAGCTTGGTGGAGTTGCAGATAATGATGAGGATTGTCAGAGGATACAGCAGGATATAGATCGGTTGGAGACTTGGGCGGAGAAATGGCAGATGGAGTTTAATCCGGACAAATGTGAGGTAATGCATTTTGGAAGGTCTAATGCAGGTGGGAGGTATACAGTAAATGGAAGAACCCTTAGGAGTATTGACAGGCAGAGAGATCTGGGTGTACAGGTCCACAGGTCACTGAAAGTGGCAATGCAGGTGGATAAGGTAGTCAAGAAGGCATGCGGCATGCTTGCCTTCATCGGTCGGGGCATAGAGTATAAAAATTGGCAAGTCATGTTGCAGCTGTACAGAACCTTAGTTAGGCCACACTTAGAATATTGCGTGCAATTCTGGTCGCCACACTACCAGAAGGACGTGGAGGCTTTGGAGAGGGTACAGAGGAGGTTTACCAGGATGTTGCCTGGTCTGGAGGGCATTAGCTATGAGGAGAGGTTGGATAAACTCGGATTGTATTCACTGGAACGACGGAGGTGGAGGGGCGACATGATAGAGGTTTACAAAGTTATGAGCGGCATGGACAGAGTGGATAGTCAGAAGCTTTTTCCCAGGGTGGAAGAGTCAGTTACTAGGGGACATAGATTTAAGGTGCGAGGGGCAAAGTTTAGAAGGGATGTGCAAGGCAAGTTTTTTACACAGAGGGTGGTGAGTGCCTGGAACTTGCTGCCAGGGGTGGTGGTGGAAGCAGATACGATAGCGACGTTTGAGAGACATCTTGACAAATATATGAATAGGATGGGAATAGAGGGATATGGGCCCCGGAAGTGCAGAAGGTGTTAGTTTAGGCAGGCATCAAGATCGGCACAGGCTTGGAGGGCCGAATGGCCTGTTCCTGTGCTGTACTGTTCTTTGTTCTTTGTATCACTGTGCTAAATGGGATAGATTTCGAACAGATCTAGCAATGCAAAACTGGGCGTCCATGAGGCGCTGTGGGCCATCAGCAGCAGCAGAATTGTACTCAACCACAATCTGTAACCTCATGGCCCGGCATATCCCCCACTCTACCATTACCATCATGCCAGGAGACCAACCCTGGTTCAATGAAGAGTGCAGGAGGGCATGCCTCAAAATGAGGTGTCAACCTGGTGAAGCTACAACACAGGACTATCTGCATGCCAAACTGCGTAAGCTGCATGCGATAGACAGAGCTAAGCGATCCCATAACCAACGGATCAGATCTAAGCTCTGCAGTCCTGCCACATCCAGCCGTGAATGGTGGTGGACAATTAAACAACTAACTGGAGGAGGTGGCTCCATAAATATCCCCATCCTCAATGATAGGGGAGCCCTGCACATCAGTGCGAAAGATAAGGCTGAAGCATTTGCAACAATCTTCAGCCAGAAGTGCCAAGTTGATGATCCATCTCGGTCTCCTCCTGAAGTTCCCAGCATCACAGATGCCAGACTTCAGCCAATTTGATTCACTCCGCGTGATATCAAGAAACGACTGAAGGCACTGGATACTGCAAAGGCTACGGGCCCTGACAACATTCCGGCAATAGTACTGAAGACCTCTGCTCCAGAACCTGCCGCGCCCCTAGCCAAGCTGTTCAAGCACAGCTACAACACTGGCATCTACCCTACAATGTGGAAAATTGCCCAGGTATGTCCTGTACACAAAAAGCAGGATAAGTCCAACCCGGCCAATTACCGCCCCATCAGCCTACTCTCAATCATCAGTAAAGTGATGGAAGGTGTTATCAACAGTGCCATCAAGCGGCACTCACTTAGCAATAACCTGCTCAGTGACGCTCAGTTTGGGTTCCGCCAGGGCCACTCAGCTCCTGACCTCATTACAGCCTTGGTTCAAACATGGACAAAAGAGCTGAACTCAAGAGGTGAGGTGAGAGTGACTGCCCTTGACATTTAGGCAGCATTTGACCGAGTATGGCATCAAGGAGCCCTTGCAAAACTGAGGTCAATGGGAATCAGGGGGAAAACCCTCCGCTGGCTGGTGTCATACCTAGCGTAAAGGAAGATGGTTGTGGTTGTTGGAGGTCAATCATCTGAGCTCCAGGACATCACTGCAGGAGTTCCTCAGGGTAGTGTCCTAGGCCCAACCATCTTCAGCTGCTTCATCAATGACCTTCCTTCAATCAGAAGGTCAGAAGTGGGGATGTTCGCTGATGATTGCACAATGTTCAGCACCATTCATGACTCCTCAGATACTCAAGCAGTCCTTGTAGAAATGCAGCAAGACCTGGACAATATCCAGGCTTGGACTGATAAGTGGCAAGTAACATTCGCGCCACACAAGTGCCAGGCAGTGACCATCTCCAACAAGAGAGAATCTAACCATCTCCCCTTGACATTCAACGGCATTACCATCGCTGAATCCCCCACTATCAACATCTGGCTAATGTCAACTGCTACACTGAAATAAAAATACAATTCATTAGAGGTTGCATTTCACCAACTTTAACTTTCATTATACATTATACAAAAGTAGCAAAATAATATCATCCAGTGAACCCGGAGTACTAATTTTTTAAAATTCGTTTGGGGGATGTGGGCGCTGCTAGTCCATGCATTTAGGCGCATGCTTATGGTAACTTCTATGGGGTGGTCTCCCTGCACCTTGAGTTGATGTGGAGGCAGGCTGCTTCCTTTTTGGCTCCGGTTCATTAGATGGTCGGGGCCTGGCACATTTGGGGCCATCTGCATCTGTGCAGGGGCTGCCTCAATTATCAGAGTAGGATCTAGCAAGTGTGTCATTGTCGACGGGGCTGAAGATGTGTCTTCAGCTGTGGAAATGCTTTGAGTGGAGTCCCCATTGCCTGAAGCCTGCCCCTCCCTGCCCTCTGAGGCCTCACATTCATTCATTCATGTGGTTGCCTGGAGAGGTTGAGCTCCTGGCAATGGGGAGCTGCGTGGCTGGCCCATCTCGCCCATGCATCGCTCCGTTGATCTCATGGATGAGGCTATGCTCTGGATGTTTGCTTGCAACCCCTGCATTCACTTGGTGCTACACTCCATGTCTGTTCATGACAGTTGCCGCTCCCTCAGTGGAGGATGCCATTCATTCACAAGCCAGAGAAATGGAGCCACTCATGTCATGGATGGACTCCTCCATTTTTTATGTATGAGACTTCACTGCCTCTGGAAATTCCGACAGATCTTCACACATTTGATGTAACAGCTAGAGCCTCTGCTGCTTTGATGTTGACCCCTGAGGCTTGCCATCTGCATGGAGCTGCACATTGGTGGGCTTCTCCTCACTCCTCCAAGGGGAAGTGGCTGCCGACATCACTGCCTCCACTACCTCCTTCTGCACACCTGTGAAGTGCTTACCAGATTGTACCACCCGCTGTACATGCACAACGGAGTCCACTGACATGTGTATTTCTGCGCTGCTGGAGATTGTACAGGAATGAAGTGATGCAGTGTCTTCACATGGCATTGAATCCTGCGAACTTTCAAGTTTCCCTGAGTTGCCTCTGATCTGCTGCTGGACCTGGTGGAGAGAAAATATTAAAGTGAAACATATGGTCCTTCAACTGAGGCCTCTTGCCTCTCCTTAGTCAAGAGCTTCCAGTAGCAGAAATGCCCAAACAGATCCCACATGCCAGAAATGGTGAAGGGAATGTTGCACGCATCCAGACTTTACACACTCTCTACACCTGCCTCACCCTCAGTGACAGGCTGCCCTGCAGTGACCCATCCGATGTGCATGGCCTCTTCCTCCATCGACGTCAACACGATGATAACAGCAACTCCACCTCCGGTCTGTTGGCACTCCCTGGCATTGAGCGTGCTTCTCCTGCAAGCATGAACATAGGCAATGTCAGTATTATCTCATGGTGCCTATGTGCTGGTCACTCCGGGACACTGTCAATGTGCAATGAGCTGATGGGATGGCATAGTGAGGTGACCATGCAGCCACCTCAATGCAGCATTCACCCATGCCTGAGCATGGGTCTTGGGTGCATGACAACAGGATGCCTCAATGTTAACATTGGTGCCTGGTGTTGCCCTATGCATGAGTCTACCACCTGGCTTTGTATAGCATGGTCGCCGTTCAATTACTACTGGGCTTCCATTTGCCAAATGTAAACACCACTCACCTTTCCAGACCATATTAGGTCATTAAATCTTTTCCTGCACTGGATCCAGATTCTGGCAAAAACACTTTGGCTGCTCACAACTCCCACCACTTCCAGCCATGCCTTCATGATGACACTTGCTGGCCTGTTCCTCCCGTCTTCTGGAAAGAGGTCCTGCCTAAATTCGCGGACTGCTTCCTCAAATGCCTGAAGGGAGGTGTTGCTGAAGCTTGGGGAAATCCTTCCTGTTTCTGCCGCCATCTGTATACTGCCATCTCAGCTGTCCACCCCTCATTCTTGCCTGTGGGTTCAAGCTTGCTGACTGCTGCAGAGGCAACTTTAAAACTCCCAGCTGCGTACGAGCTGCAGGCACTAGGACCCCCCACCCCCCAACCACCACCACCACTGTGAATTGGATGGCACCCTTGCCAGCAGTGCCATAATTGGATGTTAATGGTAAAATGAGGGGGGAAGCCCCACTACTTGCCTGTGCATCCCAGCACCATACATTTCTGTCCAATGTCAGGACCTCCGCACAAATGGTAAAATCCTGGCCTCTATCTCTACTCCTGTAACTCATGCACCGCTCCCCGCAGCCCCCCACCGCCACCAACGGCTGCAATGTATCTCTATCACCGTAAATCACCTCCAGCCATCTATTTCTGTGCCTGTAATTCACTCCTGGCCATCTATCTCTCTTCATATAACTCACTCCTAGCTGTCTGTCTCAATGCCAGTGACTCATTCCCTGCTGTCTATCCCGGTAACTCAGCTCCAATGTAATACTGAGTCATGTGTGGTATATCTGTACTTTATTAGATGATACAACTCGAACAGTGGCGCAGGTGCTTCAATTAACCTCATCATCTTTGAATAGTAGGAAACGCAGCACATGGGGGGTTTCCTGTTAAGTATTATGGGTGAATCAAGCGTTGCTGCTGGTGACATGACATCAGAAACTTTTGAACTATAAGGGAATCAAAGGTTAAGGGGGACAGGCAGGAAAGTGGATTTGCGGCCAAGATCAGATCAGCCATGATCTTATTGAATGGTGGAGCAGGCTTGAGGGGCCGCATGGCCTACTCCTGCTCCTCTTCCTTATGTTCTTGCGAAAGACTGTTCCCAGTATAGATAGAACTTGCAATTGAATAACAAATTTTCATGAGCTCAGGATATTCCAAAGTAATTTGCAGCCAATAAACTACTTCTGAAGTGTAATCACTGTTGTAATGTAGTTGAAAGCAGTAGAAATTTCTTCACACAGAGTTGTGTGACTGTGGTATTCACTTCCAAGCTTAGTGGTGGAGGCACATATTGTGTAAAAATTGGATTGGAATGGTGGATGAAGGAAAAGTGTTTGCAGAGACAATAGAACAGATTGGGTAAAAGTGATTGGAAGTGTTTTCTTGTATGGACGTTAAACGCCAAGTCGGTCTGGTTGGGCAAAATTGCCTGTTACTGTGTTGGATCTTCTATGTGATTCCAAATAATTGCTCCTCAGATGAAAATTGGGAAAACAGGCCTGGTATCTGCTCCGGATTTCCATCCAGTCACCATTTCTGAGAACACTGGCTCAGGAGCTGGGCTTCTCCATCATTTGTCGAAGACTCACCTGCATCCAGGGTTCCCATTTCCTTCCTTTATTTCCTGCTACCTCTGGATCTCCTGCCCATCACCCTTGGAAAAGGCTGTTGATGAAATTGCAGTACTCCTTAAGGCTCAGAAACTGAACTGGAGTAGCCATATAAATACAGTGGCTACAAGAGCAGGTCAGAGGCTAGGAATCCTGCGGCGGGTAACTCACCTCCTGACTCCCCAAAGCCTGTCCACCATCTACAAGGCACAAGTCAGGAGTGTGATGGAATACTCTGCACTTGCCTGGATGGGTGCAGCTCCAACAACACTCAAGAAGCTCAACACCATCCAGAACAAAGCCGCCCACTTGATTGGCACACCATGCGCAGACATTCACTCCCTCCACCACCGACGCACATTGGCAGCAGTGTGTATCATCTACAAGATACACTGCAGCAACACACCAAGGCTCCTTTAGACATCACCTTCCAAACCCGCGAACTCTACCACCTCGAAGGACAAGAGCAGCAGATGCATGGGAACATCACCACCTGCAAGTTCCCCTCCAAGTCACACAGCATCCTGACTTGGAACTGTATCGTCGTTCCTTCACTGTCGCTGGGTCAAAATTCTGGAACTCCCTTCCTAACAGCACTGTGGGTGTACCTACCTCACATGGACTGCAGCGGTTCAAGAAGGCAGCTCACCACCACCTTCCCAAGGGCAGTTAGGGATGGGCAATAAATGCTGGCATAGCCAGTGATGCACACATCCCATGAATGAATAAAAAAAAAATCCCCACTTCTGACCTTATGTTACAGGGATGGTCATTCATGAAGCATACATGAACCACACTTTTTGGGATTTTCTTCTCCCTGCTGCTTTCACATGCGTTCAAGTCTTCTGAAGAAGGAATTTTCCTCCACACAAGATCAGGGGGCAGGTTGTTCAACCTTGCCCGTCTAAGAGCGAAGTCCAAAGTACGGAAAGTCCTCATCAGGGAACTCCTCTTTGCTGACGATGCTGCTTTAACATCTCACACTGAAGAGTGCCTGCAGAGTCTCATCGACAGGTTTGCGGCTGCCTGCAATGAATTTGGCCTAACCATCAGCCTCAAGAAAACGAACATCATGGGGCAGGCCGTCAGAAATGCTCCATCCATCAATATTGGCGACCACGCTCTGGAAGTGGTTCAAGAGTTCACCTACATAGGCTCAACTATCACCAGTAACCTGTCTCTAGATGCAGAAATCAACAAGTGCATGGGAAAGGCTTCCACTGCTATGTCCAGACTGGCCAAGAGAGTGTGGGAAAATGGCGCACTGACACGGAACACAAAAGTCCGAGTGTATCAAGCCTGTGTCCTCAGTACCTTGCTCTCTGGCAGCGAGGCCTGAACAATGTATGTCAGCCAAGAGCGACGTCTCAATTCATTCCATCTTCGCTGCCTCCGGAGAATACTTGGCATCGGGTGGCAGGACCGTATCTCCAACACAGAAGTCCTCGAGGCGGCCAACATCCCCAGCTTGTACACACTACTGAGTCAGCGGCGCTTGAGATGGCTTGGCCATGTGAGCCGCATGGAAGATGGCAGGATCCCCAAAGACACATTGTACAGCGAGCTCGCCACTGGTATCAGACCCACTGGCCGTCCATGTCTCCGCTTTAAAGACGTCTGCAAACGCGACGTGAAGTCCTGTGACATTGATCACAAGTCGTGGGAGTCAGTTGCCAGCGATCGCCAGAGCTGGCGGGCAGCCATAAAGGCGGGGCTAAAGTGTGGCGAGTCGAAGAGACTTAGCAGTTGGCAGGAAAAAAGACAAAAGCGCAAGGGGAGAGCCAACTGTGTAACAGCCCCGACAAACAAATTTTTCTGCAGCACCTGTGGTAGAGCCTGTCACTCTAGAATTGGCCTTTATAGCCACTCCAGGCGCTGCTCCACACACCACTGACCACCTCCAGGCGCTTACCCATTGTCTCTTGAGATAAGGAGGCCAAAGAAGTGTGCATGTCTGTGTGAACAATAGGTGCAATTACAACCGCAGTACAAGCACTTTCTGCAATTCCTTTTCAAAATATCTTTTCTTTGTTTTAATAAAAGAGGTACTCAAAATGCACAACTCTGTGTTTCAATTAATGATATGTGTGATTCAGAGAGCCTCACCGACCAGTACTGAGAAATTTCAAATGTTTACCGCCCATTCTCAGTGATCATATAGGAGTGAGGTTAATATAAATAGAGACCAGGGCCAATACCATCACTGTACACTGATCATCAGCAACAGTGACCAAACTCGCGCACAGCCTGACTCTTTCAATTTTTGAACTCCCAAGCATGGCCCTAAAGATTAAGGTAAGGCTGGTTATATTATTTCTTCGAGGTGATCTAACTGACGTTTTCAAAACTATGACAGGAGATTGAGAGAAGACTGCTCAAGGTGGTGAAGGATTAAATTATAATGGGTCTTGCACACTGTGTCAATGCCAGTGACCTTTGCCCTCGGGACCTTGGGCTCTCAAATTCAAGGTTCTGTGGCGACTGGCCTGACATAAATTGATACCTTTCTTAGATTTAAAAAACTTTATCAACTGTGAAATAAAATTGAATCAGAACACACCACTTTACCTACTAACGTTCCCAGCAATGTACACTATAGGAGAGAACACATATTTTTAACTTTGCTGCCAACTTCACAGTGTCAACAGGGGTCACTGAATAGTATTGAGGAATTTCTGGATGATACCCTCGCACTCCTTCCTCTGCCAAGCCCATAGGTGTCTGAGCCATTTAGAGCGAACACACTTAGGGAAAGAACTGTGTGATTTACTGAGATTTAAATCTGTGACAGTATGGTGAGATTTATCATTAATGTTATTTTAGTAAACAATTTAGATCACAATGAGATCTGTAAAGATATTGGGGGAAACTTGGCTGGCAATGAACAATAGCCTTTTTAGACTGCAACATTTGTGTCATTGGGAGGTGGTTCCTTAGACAACTTAGAGTTCCACACAAGTGTATAGGTAGGTACTCAGAGTTGTCAGCCGAGAGGGAACTCTGAACCCAGTAGCTGTCACAGACTAGTAGTTTCAATTTAAATATACTCTTAATCTTTCGGCAATAACTCAGGGGAATTGCTGCAGAGATAGTGGATGTGCTGGTTATGATTTTCCAAAATTCCCTAGATTCTAAAACAGTCCCAGAGGATTGGAAGTTAGAAAAACTAACACTGCTATTTAAGAAAGGAGGGAGAGAGAGAACAGGGAAATACTGGCCAGTTAACCTAACATCAGTTGTTGGGAAAATGCAGGAATCTATCATTAAGGAAATCTTAACAATGCACTTAGAAAATCATATTATGATCAGATAGAGTCAACATGGTTTTGCAAAAGGGAAATCATGTTTGACAAGTTTATTAGAGTTTTTTGGGGATGTAACTACTAGGATGGATAAAGGACAGTCAGTAGATCTGGTATGCTTGGATTTCTACAAGGCATTTGATAAGGTGCTACACAAATGGTTAACATGCATGATGGGGTGGCGGTGGCGTACTGGTATTGTCACTGGACTAGTAACCCAGAGACCCAGGTATTGCTCTGGGGACATGGGTTCGAATCCCAACACAGCAGAAGGTGGAATTTGAATTCAATTAATAAAATCTGGAATTTAAAAAAGCTAGTCTAATGATGGCCATGAAACCATTGTCGATTGTTGTAAAAAGCCATCTGGTTCACTAATGTCCTTTAGGGAAGGAAATCTGCTGTCCTTACCTGGTCTGGCCTACATGTGACTCCAGATCCACAGCAATGTGGTTGACTCTTACATGCCCTCGAAATGGCCTAGCAAGCCACTCAGTTCAAGGGCAATTAGAGATGGGCAATAAATGCTGGCCTGGCCTGCGACGCCCACATCCCATGAATGAATAAAAAAAAATAAAGGCTTCTGGAGTTGAGGGTAATATATTAACATGGATGGAAGATTGATCAATGGACAGAAAGCAGAGTAGGGATAAATGGAACATCTTCAAGTTGACAGGTTGTAACTAGTGGAGTACTGCAAGGGTCAGTGCTGGGGCCTCAGCTATTTACAGCCTATGACAATCTCTACAATCTATATTAATGACTTAGACAAAGAGACCGAGAGTAATGCATCCAAGTTTGCTGAAGATACAAAGCTAGGTGGGAATGTAAGCTGTGAGGAGAACACAGAGAGATATAGACAGGTTAAGTGAGTGGGCAACAAGGTGGCAGATGGAGTATAATGTGGGTAAGTGTGAGGTTGTTCACTTTGGTTGTAAGCAGAATATTTTTTAAAAGGCATGAAACTTGTAAATGTTGATGTTCTAAGGGACTTGGGGGTGTACTCGTACAAGGAACACAGAAAGTTAGCATGCAGGTACAGCAAGCAATTCGGAAGGCAAATGGCATGTTGGCCTTGAATGCAAGGGGATTGAAGTACAAGAAAAATGCAGTCTTGCTAGAATTGTACTGGGCTTTGGTGAGACCACATCTGGAATACTGTGCGCAGTTTTGGTCTCCATATTTAAGCAAGGTTATACATGCATTGGAGGCAGTACAGCAAAGGTTCTGTAGATTGGTTCCTGGGATGAGAGGGTTGTCCTATGATGAGAGGTGATCTCATTGAAATATACACGATTCTGAAGGGGCTTGACAGGGTAGATACTGACAGGTTGTGTCCCCTGGCTGGGGAATCAAAAACATGGGGGGGGGACTGTCTCAGGATCATTTAAGACTGAGATGAGGAGAAATTTCTTCACTCAGAGGGTTGTGAATCTTTGGAATCCTCTATCCCAGAAGGTTATAGATGTTCCACCATTGACTATATTTAAGGCTGAGATATACAGAGTTTTGGTCTCTCAGGGAATTAAGGAATATGGGGAGCAGACATGCAAGTGGAGTTGACACAGAAGATCAGCCATGATTGTATTGAATGGAGGGGCCGTATGGTCTACTTCTGCTGCTATATCATATGTTCCTATGTTCTTATAACCATATTCTGGGAGTAGAGATTGAAGGTTGGAGATAGATTCTGTACCACTGGGGTTAGAGACTGTACCTCTGGGGTATTGTATTTGTGGAGATGAAGATCATCGTTGGTGATGGAAACTGTATGGTGGGGTAGAAACTGCAATTCGGGGTAGCATCAGTAGTTCTCCTAGGTTAGTTTAGCTCGCTTACACTGTATGTATCAGAAATTTTGCCAAGGATTCCTCCTGATGATGTCAAATATCTCAGAAAAATATTCCAAAAATCATCTGAAATGGATCAAAGAGTGGCCACACACTGAATGTTTGAAGTCACTGTAATTTTATTCTTAAATCCTGAATATGAAGTTTCTTCTTTAAAGTGGTGAAGCCCTTGAAACTCTTTCGTTAGAGAGCATCTTTCATCATGATTACAAATTTCCTTATATTAGAGAAAGAAAGTCGAAAGGAGACAAGATCGAAGTTTTTGAAATGTTTCAATTGAATGGAAAGTATAAATGTGAGCCAGGACTAGAGGCAACCAGTAAAAAATTAGCAACCCTCAACCAAGACATGAGATTAGAAGGACTCCCACTAAAAACTATGAAAGATGTGTTGGTTAACACAATTAAACAAAGAGCTGGATAAATAGTTGTCTTGAAAGGGAAGGCAAATGGCAGGTCTGGTACAGAAAGGGACAGTTGAACACTGTAAAATTATGGTATCTAGGTAGCTGGAACCGTTGAAATGTCATTTTAAGAAAGCAGCTGATCAAAGAGGAATATCAGATGGGAGCTGAACATTTCTGCTCAATTTGCCTTTGGGTTGGGGGTGGGTGATGGGGGAGGGGGTGGGGGGGGGGGGGTTGGTGGATAATGGCAAGGAAACAGCAGCAACTTGCATTTATACAGAGCTTTTTTAACAGGGAGAAACATCCCAAGGCACTTCATTGATATGTAATCAGTCAAAAAAAGACTCTGAGCCAAAGCAGGAGATATTTTGACCAAAAGCTTGGTCAAAGTGCTGTTTTGTAAGAAGGAGCAGAGGGAGGTGGGGAGACAGAGAGGGAATTCCAGGTTGTGGAGCTTATAAAGCTAAAAGCACGGTCCCCACTGGTTGGACAGAAGTGGGGAGGACATACACGAGGCCAGAGTCGGAAGAACAGAGTTCAATGTGGGGGTGGGGGTTGCATAGTTGTAGTGCTACAGGAGGTTACAGAGATGGGGGAGCGTTTGAGTCCATGAAGAACAAACGCAAAGATGAGAATTTTAAATTTGGGATGTTGGCAACTAGGTTGTCAGTGGCAATGAGTGATTGGAGAGATATAATAGATAATACTGGTTAGGAATGGGGAATGCATACAGAGATAATAAAATACTCTGTGCAGGAAGGTTGTTCTTTTGCTGATGAGGCCAAGAAAATGTCATTTGTAGAATACACCTGGTAGGGTTGAACCTTGGAGATTTGGAGATAAGGATGATATGAAATTGAACAACTTTTTCAATCTGAGAATGAGAGTGATTGAGTTCGGCTGAGCTACAACCCAGATGCTAACGACAGTGTCTAATCCGTCGATCTGGGTGAACTGAAGCGTGGGAAGAAATATGATACCTGCCTGCCTGGCTCAATGAGTTTGTGAAGTACCTGCATGCCTGCAGAAGTAAGTGTGCATAATGCTTAATCACAGATAAATTATATAAGAGAAATGCATATACATGAAGGGAGAGGTCCCACTGCATGATGATCAATCTAACACCGATGCAGGAATCTGTCCAGTAATGTGGACACTCACTAGTCTCCCAGTCCTGGATATGAAAGGGCGGCAAACCCACTGAGTTCAGAAACAGTGAGACACCAATGAGTGATGCTGGCGATGGATTTTTTTCTTTTATGATGCCTTTTCACTATTAATTGCATTGAGGTAGATCTTGGATAAGATACTGGTGGCATGTAATGAGGAGGTTTATTGATGTATTGTGTCTGTTTCTTGAAGGTCACCTATATCATCATGCTGCTCGCAATTTCTACCAAACACCATCTAGGAGCATTAGGGAAACTGACTAATTCCCATTCCAGCTTTCATCGCAAGGACATTGAGAACTGGATTCAGAAACTGAACACGCAGCCTGTTAGTCTTTCACATGCTGAGCAGAGCAGTGTGGCTCAGTGGACTTACAGGTAAAAGGCACAATTCTTTTAAAGTCAACCAACACATGCCTGAAGGCTACCAACAATATTCTTGGCAATGCTTGTTCTACAACATTATTACCTTTTAAAATTATTTGTTCTTGGGATATGGGCATCACTGACCAGGCCACATTTATTGCCCACCCCTAGTTGCACTAAAAGGCGGTAGTGAGCCTTCTCCTTGAACTGCTGCAGTATTTGTGATGATGGGTGATGATGCTCCCACAATGGCGTGAGGTAAATTTGTAGAGATTGTTTACAACTGGGCCATTTAAAAGGCATTCATCAGCCATATAATGTGGGACTGGAGTTAAGTCTAAGCCAGATCAGGTATGGGATAACATTAGTGAACCAATTGGATTTTTACAAGAATCTGGAAGCCTTCGTTGTTTCTTTCCCCTCTGGTGCAAGCCCATAGATTTTATTGAATTCAATACCAATACTCACTATGATGGGTTTTGAAGACATACCTAACTGCGATACACTAGGGCTAGAATTTCTGTGGAGTTTGCCTGCTAACATTTCTTCAGAATTTTCCACTGAAGTGGTGGGAAATTGGGGGAAATTCTACCCCAAGGACCCAAGCTAACTTACCTGATGGCTCAGTGCGTGAGTACGTCATTTATGTGGTATTCAGCTACATGACCCAAAAATCTCCCCAGTTCAATCTCTGAAGGGCAACATAAACTGATTTTAGCTGAAGCAGCAGTCAGCATGATAATCTGGATGCTGGGGATTAATCGAAGTTGTCAAGACTGAGATTGATAGATTTATGTTGGGTATGAGTATCAAGTGATATTGGAACAAAGGCAGGTAAATGGAGTTGACATACAGATTAGCCATGATCTGATTAAATGCAAAACAGTGTAGGGACAAATGATTCAATGTGATATTTATTCCTTAATTTAGGGAAATGCCTTTTTATTTCCATACAAATTAAATTTTTGTTTAATTTAATGGGCTCTTTATCCTAATACAAAAACTCCAGATAAAATCCATGGCTTGAAATGATAATTTATTTTTAGATTTAGATTTAGATTTAGATATACAGCACTGAAACAGGCCCTTCGGCCCACCGAGTCTGTGCCGACCATTAACAACCCATTTACACTAATCCTACACTAATCCCATATTCTACCACACCCTCACCTGTCCCCTCTATTCCCCTACTACCTACCTATACTAGGGGCAATTTATAATGGCCAACTAAATCTAATATTGCCTGTCCCCTTGTTACATCTCGGACATATTGCTGTCGGAAACTATCCTGGACACATTCCAGAAATTCACTACCTTTCTGACATGTGCTAGTCTGCCTCTCCCAGTTTATGTGTAAGTTAAAATCCCCCATCAATACTACTCTGCCTTTGTTACCCACTTGCCTAATTTGTGCATTTATACAATCTAACACCTCAGAACTGCTTCCAGGGGGTCTATACACAACACCTATTAGTTTTAGATCATTTTCTGTTCCTCAGTTCCACCCACAAGGTCTCCACTGGATGCTTTCCCCTCATTATATCCTCCCTCATCAATGAGGTGATATTATTTCTAATCAGTAAGGCTACTCCACCCCATTATATCAGATGACCAAGGATCTAGAGTTAAACAATATCTACAGTTCATAGAGTCATACAGTTATACAGCACAGAAACAGGCCCTTTGGCCCATCGTGTCCGTGCCAGCTATCAAGAACCTATCTATTCTAATCCCATTATCCAGCACTTGACCCATAGCCTTGTATGCTGTGGCGTTTCAACTGCTCATCTAAATACTTCCTGCCTCCACCACCCCTTCAGGCAGTGTGTTCCAGATTCCAACCACCCTTTGGGTGAAAAACCTTTACCTCAAATCCCCTCTAAACCTCCTGCCCCTTACCTTAAATCTATGCCCCCGGTTATTGACACCCTCCACTAAAGGAAAAAGTTTCCTCCTATCTACCCTATCTATGCCCCTCATAATCAGATTCCCCATCAGCCTTCTCTGCTCTAAGGAAAGCAACCCCAGCCTCTCCAGTCTCTCTTCATAGCTGAAATGCTCCAGCCCAGGCCACATCCTGGTGAATCTGTTCTGCATCCTCTCCAGTGCAATCACATCCTTCCTATAGTGTGGTGACCAGAACTGTAAGCAGTAAAGGCCTGCTTCCTGACCCGAACCTGACGGGACCCGATGACATGTGTCGGGTTCAGGTTGGGCTGAACATACACGGTAAGTGCTCTGCCAGTAAGTATTAAAAATAAAAAACTTGCCTGAGCTGAGAGTCCAGGACGAAACTGAATCTGCACAGTGAGTGAGTGCGTGACATCACTACGACATCATCACGCATGTGCTGCAGTTTCCTGGAGCTTCCTAGTCAGAAGGTAAGGAAAAGGATGCTCGAGTCAGGCCGTGTGGGGTCAGGCTCAGGGCAATTTTGGAGGGACTCGAGCCGGGTCGGTCTCGGGTCCGCTGTGGATCGGTCGGGTTCGGGTTCGGGTTCGGGTCGGGTTCTTTTTCCTGACTTAAGCAGGCCTTTAGTACACAGTACTCCAACTGTTCGTTTTCTTGAGGCTGATGGTTAGGCCAAATTCATTGCAGGCAGCCGCAAACCTGTCGATGAGACTCTGCAGGCACTCTTCAGTGTGAGATGTTAAAGCAGCATCGTCAGCAAAGAGGAGTTCCCTGATGAGGACTTTCCGTACTTTGGACTTCGATCTTAGATGGGCAAGGTTGAACAACCTGCCCCCTGATCTTGTGTGGAGGAAAATTCCTTCTTCAGAGGACTTGAACGCATGTGAAAGCAGCAGGGAGAAGAAAATCCCAAAAAGTGTGGGTGCAAGAACACAGCCCTGTTTCACCCCACTCAGGATAGGAAAGGAAAACGAACATCATGGGGCAGGACGTCAGAAATGCTCCATCCATCAATATTGGCGACCACGCTCTGGAAGTGGTTCAAGAGTTCACCGACCTGGGCTCAACTATCACCAGTAACCTGTCTCTAGATGCAGAAATCAACAAGCGCATGGGTAAGGCTTCCACTGCTATGTCCAGACTGGCCAAGAGAGTGTGGGAAAATGGCGCACTGACACGGAACACAAAAGTCCGAGTGTATTAGGCCTGTGTCCTCAGTACCTTGCTCTATGGCAGCGAGGCCTGGACAACATATGTCAGCCAAGAGCGACGTCTCAATTCATTCCATCTTCGCTGCCTCCGGAGAATACTTGGCATCAGGTGGCAGGACCGTATATCCAACACAGAAGTCCTCGAGGCGGCCAACATCCCCAGCTTGTACACACTACTGAGTCAGCGGCGCTTGAGATGGCTTGGCCATGTGAGCCGCATGGAAGATGGCAGGATCCCCAAAGAGACATTGTACAGCGAGCTCGCCACTGGTATCAGACCCACCGGCCGTCCATGTCTCCGCTTTAAAGACGTCTGCAAACGCGACATGAAATCCTGTGAAATTGATCACAAGTCGTGGGAGTCAGTTGCCAGCGTTCGCCAGAGCTGGCGGGCAGCCATAAAGACAGGGCTAAAATGTGGCGAGTCGAAGAGACTTAGTAGTTGGCAGGAAAAAAGACAGAGGCGCAAGGGGAGAGCCAACTGTGCAACAGCCCCGACAAACAAATTTCTCTGCAGCACCTGTGGAAGAGCCTGTCACTCTAGAATTGGCCTTTGTAGCCACTCCAGGCGCTGCTTCACAAACCACTGACCACCTCCAGGTGCATATCCATTGTCTCTCGAGATAAGGAGGCCCAAAAGAAAAAAAAAAGAACTCCAGCTGTGGCCTAACTAGCGTTTTATACATCTCCACCATAAGCTCCCTGCTCTTATATTCTGTGCCTCAGCTAAGAAAGGCAGGTATCCCATATGACTTCCGAACCACCTTATCTACCTGTGCTGCTGCCTTCAGTGATCTATGGACAAGTACACCAAGGTCCCTCTGACCCTCTGTAATTCCTAGGGTCCTACCATCCATTGTATATTCCCTTGCCTTGTTAATCCTCCCAAAATGCATCACCTCATATTTCTCAGGATTAAATGCCATTTGCCACTGCTCTGCCCATCACCCTCTGCCGCCTGCCACTAAGCCAATTTTAGATCCAAATTGCCCTGGATCCCATGGGCTTTTACCTTCTTGACCAATCTCCCATGCGGGACCTTATCTAAAGCCTTACTGAAGTCCATGTTTTACCCTTATCTACACACCTAGTCACCTCCTCGAAAAATTCAGTCAAATTTGTTAGACATGATCTCTCCCTGACAAAGCCATGCTGACTATCCTCGATTAATCCCTGCCTCTCCAAGTGGAGATTAATCCTGTCCCTCAGAATTTTTTCCAATAGTTTCCCTACCACTGATGTTAGACTCACTGGCCTGTAATTACCTGGTTTATCCCTAATACCCTACTTGAATAATGGTACTACATTCGCTATCCTCCAGTCCTCTGGCACCTTCTGCTGTGACCAGAGAGGATTTGAAAATTTGTGACAGAGCCCTGCAATCTCCTCCCTTGCCTCACATAGCAGCCTGGGATACATCTCATCTGGGCCTGGGAATTTATCCACTTTTAAGCCCGCTAAAACCGCTAATACCTCCTCCCTTTCAATGCTACTTTGTTCAAGTATATCACAATCCCCCTCCCTGATCTCTACACCTACATCGTCCTTCTCCATAGTAAACACAGATGAAAAGTAATCATTTAAAACCTCATCTACATCCTCCGGCTCCACACACAGATTGCCACTTTGGTCCCTAATGGGCCCTACTCTTTCCCTGGTTATCCTCATGCCCTTAATATACTTAGAAAATGCCTTGGGATTTTCCTTTATCTAGCCCGCCAGTGTTTTTTCATGCCCCCTCTTCGCTCTCCTAATTTCTTTTTTAAGTACACCCCTACGCTTTCTATACTCCTGTAGGGCTTCCACTGTTTTCAGCCCTCTGAATCTGCCATAAGCCTCCTTTTTTTCTCTTATCCAATCCTCTATATCCCTTGACATCCAGGGTTCCCTGGACTTGTTGGTCCCCTTCACCTTTAAGGGAACATGCTGGCCCTGAACTCTCACTATTTCCTTTTTGAATAACTCCCACTGGTCTGATGTAGACTTTCCTACAAGTAGCTGCTCCCAGTCCACTTTGGCCAGATCCTGTTTATCATATTGAAATCGGCTTTTCCCCCATTCAGTACCTTTATTTCCGGCCCATCTTTGTCCTTTTCCATAACTACCTTAAATCTTACAGAGTTATGGTCACTATCTCCGAAATGCTCCCCCACTGACACTTCTACCACTTGTCCGGCTTCATTCCCTAAGATCAGGTCCAGTACCGCCCATTCTCTTGTAGGACTTTCTACGTGCTGGCTCAAAAAGCTCTCCTGGATGAATTTTAAGAATTCCGCCCCCTTTAAGCATTTGCACTAAGTCTATCCTAGTTAATATTGGGGAAGTTGAAATCCCCTACTATTATTACCCTATTATTTTTACACTTCTCTGAGATTTGCCTACATATCTGCTCCTCTATCTCTCCCTGTTTGTAGTACACTTCCAGCAAAGTGATTGCCCCCTTTTTGGTTTAATGTTCTACCCATATGGCCTCATTTGAGGAACCTTCTAAGATATCATCCCTCCTTACTGCAGTATTTGACTCCTTGATCAATAATGCAATGCCACCTCCTCTGTTACACACCCCCTGTCAAGTCTGAAGATTCCATACCCTAGAATATTGAGCTGCCAGTCCTGCCCTTCCCTCAACCATGTCTCTGTGATAGCAATAATATCAGCTTCCCATGTGTTAATCAATGCCCTCAATTCATCTGCATTACTTGTAAGATTCCTTGTGTTAAAATAGATGCAATCAGCCTTGCCTTATTTGTTTGTGCCTTAACAGGTCTATATTTGCTCTGCCTTCCAGACTGACTTAGTTTCTCTTCTATATTTGGCTGTGCATCACCCCCTACTGTACCTCCACTCGGTATCCCATCCCCCTGCCAAATTAGTTTAACCCCCCTCCCCCCAACAGCACTAGCAAACCTCCCTGCAAGGATGTTGGTCCCGTTCTGGTTCAGGTGCAACCCGTCCGACTTGTACAGGTCCCACCTTCACCAGAAACAGACCCAGTGATCCAGGAAACTAAAGCCCTCCCTCCTGCACCATGTCTTCAGCCACGCATTCATCTGCTCTATCCTCCTATTCCTATACTCACTAGCATGTGGCACCAGGAGTAATCCAGAGATTACAACCTTTGAAGTCCTGCTTTTTAATCTGCTACCTAGCTCCCTAAATTCTTGTTGCAGGACCTCAACCCTCTTTTTACCTATGTCTTTGGTACCAATGTGAACCACAACCTCTGACTGTTCACCCTCCCACTTCAGAATGTCCTGCATCCGCTCCGTGACATCCTTGACCCTAGCACCAGGGAGGCAACATACCATTCCGGAATCACGTTTGTGGCCACAGAAACGCCTATCTGTACCCCTTACAATAGAATCTCCTATCACTATAGCTCTCCCTTTTTCCTCCCCTCCTGTGCAGCTGAGCCAGCCGTGGTGCCACAGACTTGGCTTTTGCTGCATTCCCCTGAGAAGCTATCTCCCCCACCAGTATCCAAAGCGGAAAATCTGTTAGAGAGAGATATGGATCCAGGCGACTCCTGCATTACCTGCCTAGTTCTTCTACTCTGCCTGGTGGTCACCCATTCCCTTTCTGCCTGAGCAGTCTTTACCTGTGGTGTGACCACCTCCCTGTACGTGCTATCCACGATGATCTCAGCCTCGCGGATGCTCCACAGCGCCTCCAGCCACTGTCCACAGATCCGAAACGCGGATTTTGAGTAGCTGCAGCTGGAGACACGCGTGTCTGCACACGTGTTCACCCTGGACACCGGAAGTGTCCCTGATCTGCCACATTGCTCATGAGGATCACTCCATGCTGCCAAACGGCCCTGCCATGACTTACCCTTAATTTACTCCCTTAAATTACTCAAAAATTAGAGATTATTTACACTGGGGACCTTGATTCCCTAAAAAGCACTACTTACGATATAAAAAAAACTGTAGACCTTACCTTTCTCTTTACTTTAGTTACTAACCCAACTATTTACTGATACTCCCTATCAGCAGTTACTCACCAACCAATCACCTTATTAGTTCTAAGGTCGGTTTTGAGATTTATTAAAAAAAGAACTTTCTCTCCCCGATTTTTTTAAAGCTATTTACAGGCACTAACAGCTGTTACTTACCCAACCAATAAGCTTACAGATTTCCCATGATGTCACTGTAAGTCTTTTTTTCCTCTTTTGAAACTCAGCATGTGGAGACACAGAGAGACAATTTAGAGTTACTTCAACAACAAAAATAGGAAAACATTCAAAAGGCTAAATTCAACGGCCCCCAGAAGCGGGTGCGAGAATCATGATACAGGATTAACCTGTGCCCGTTGCTTCTGAGGAAGGCAATATACCAACTTCATGTTGCCTCCTAATTAACATGATTGCAGCATGCAGCCAGTGTTAAATGCACTGTTGAGTAACTGCCAGCACTTGCAGGGACCCAAAATTGAGAGAGACTAGCACAACATAAGGCTAGTGTGCACTACTTAAAACCAGCTTGCACTTCCTAAAGATTCTGGAAGTCATTGCACAAAGAAGGATGGTTATGATTGTTGGAGGCCAATCATCTCAGCCCCAGGACATCGCTGCAGGAGTTCCTCTGGGTAGTGTCCTCGACCCAAACATCTTCAGCTGCTTCATCAATGGCCTTCCCTCCATTATAAGGTCAAAGTGGAGATTTTCACTGGTGATTGCACAGTGTTCAGTTCCATTCACAGCTGCTCAGGTAATGAAGCAATCTTTTCCCGCATGCAGCGAGACGTGGGCAACCTTCATGCTTGGGCTGCTAAATAACATATAATATCTGTGCCACACAAGTGGCAGGCAATGACCATCTCCAGAAGAGAGTCTAACCATCTCCCCTTGACATTCAATGGCATTCCCATCGTCAAATACCTCAGCATCCTGAGGGTCACCATTAACAAGAAACTTAATTGCACCAACCATATTAATACTGTGACTACAAGAGCAAGTCAGAGGCTAGGCATACTGTGGCAAATGACTCATCTCCTGATTTCCCAAAGTCTTTCCACAATATACAAGGTACAAGTCAGGAGTTTGATGAAATACTCTCTACTTGCCTGGATGAGTGCAGCTCCAACAACACTCAGGAAGATTAACACCATCCAGGACAAAGCAGCCCTCTTGATTGACACCCCATCCACCATCTTTAAACATTCACTGTCTCCAACATCGGTGCCCGGTGGCAGCAGTGTGCACTGTATACAAGATGCACTGCAGCAACCCATCAAGACTTCTTCGACAGCACCTCCCAAACCCACAACCTCTACCACCTAGAAGGGCACAGCCTCAAGGGAGCACCACCACCTGCAAGTTCCCCTCCTCGTCATACACCATTCTGACTTGGAAATATATCGCTGCTCCTTCACTGTTGTTGAGTCAAAGTCCTGGAACTCCCTAACTAACAGCACTGTGAGTGTACCTACACCACACAAACTGCAGCAGTTCAAGAAGGCAGTTCACCACAACCTTCTCAAGGGCAATTAGGGTTGGGCAATAAATGCTGGTCTTAACAGTGACACCCCACATCCAATGAATGAAAAAATGGTCCTTCAGCACCTGCCACACCAATCCCTGTTGACTTCAACATCTTTAAAAAAAAACTCTAGAAAGCATAAAGCACTTGAACAATCATGGCAACAGCCAATAGATAAAAATCAGTAACTATCCTGAAAGTGGTTGATGGTCGCTTTAAATAGCATGTTCAGCTATGCTAGATTAAGGGACACTGTTAGCTGGAGTATTGGGCTACAAAATGGCAACACAAGCATCAAATCAGCATTACACGCTGACACATGTCATAATCTGCCTACACTGCATACTCCTGGCAGGTGCTCACTGCACACACACTAAAGCCTTCACCAGTTTGGTGTCTGGTGCAACTCAAAGCAGAAGTATGTGCACATGCTGTGGATGCCATATTGGACCTCTAAGGCTACTCATAGCTCCCAAAAAACAGGTGTTACACATCCGAATTTTGCATGGTCTGACTCCAAAATGCATTTCATGAGCAAAATGACCACTATTATACTAACCCTGGGATCAGTGGGTAGCACTCTCACCTCTGAATCAGAAAGTTGTGGGTTCAAGTCCCATTCCAGAGACTTGAACACAAAACCTAGGCTGACATTCCAATGCAGTACTGAGGGAGTGCTGCACTGTCAGAGGTGCCATCTTTCAGATAAAGACATTAAACTGAGACCCCACCTGTCCTCTCAGGTGGACATAAAAGATCCCACGGAACTATTTGCAGCTGAGCAGGGGAATTCTCACAGTGCCCTGGCCAAAAGTTCATCCCTCAACCAACAAATGAAACTGATTATCTAGTTGTCATCACATTGCTGTTTGTGGGAGTCTCCTGTCTGTTATGTTTCTCACATTACGACAGTGACTATGCTTCAAAAGTACTTAATTGGTTGTAAAGTGCTTTGGGACACCCTGAGGTTGTGTAAGGAGTTATATCAATGCAAGTTCTTTCTATAACCCCTTAAAGGAAAATTTCACATATATTTAGGTGTTGAACAGACTTTAAGGTTTGTTTAGGTCTTGTAGCTATTTTGGTGTTCATGGGTAGTTTGGGGTAATGGTGCAGGAAATGATCTGGAAGAAGCAGCGAGGCAAAGACAGGACTTGCTCCACATGCAGCTCACCACCACCTTCTCGAGGGCAATTAGGGATGGGCAACAAATGCTGGCCTTGCCAGCGACACCCACATTCCATGAACCAGATAATAAAAAAAAGCTAATTTTTATAGCCTCCTTAGTCGGGGGCACACCTTCAGGACAATAGGTTGCCACTACAAAGCCCAGTTCAAATACAGTTCAGGAACCAGTTGACACTGCCTTCATCACTGCATTTAATGTGGCTCAGTTACACAGGTTTCAATAACAATGTGCATTTATATAGTGCTTTTAATGTAGCATTATCATACAAAATTTGATACCGAGCCAAATAAAGAGATATTAGGACAGGTGACTGATTGGATGCTGCTAATGACACTGATCGATATCTTTTCTTTACAGTAATGACTTTGATGCTGGTCGAACTCCACAGATTCTAAGGCGAGCAAGCTGCAGCCAATCGTCTTGCTTCATTAATAATACCTACAATCCCCACTATGCCGCTGTCAATTTGGCCATCGAGTTACCAGTGTTGAGGCACATGCAAAATGGAACGCTGACCCTGGACTATGAGAATGTGGTGATTGCCTGTCTCTGTCTCCACGCAAAGATCTAGCTCCAGATTCACATATTCAGATTGCCATCTGTGAACTTCCTCTTATTTTTTGATGACAACATTTATATGAAGATGACAACTCTTAGACTGCCAATAGAAAGCTGCTTTAATGTGGAGAATGTGTCATCTACTTATCTAGCTTTCCCTTAAGTAATTTTATTTAACTTTTATTTATATTCCTTATGTTAACTTTGTTAATGTTTTTTAAGTAATTTTATAATTGTGACTTTGTTTTCCATGTCCCATTACTTGGATTTGAAGTTTTTTTAATAGAAGGAATAAAACAAAATCTTCCCCTCTGTTCTGTTCCAATTTATTTAAATGGATGGTTCATGTTCTCTCATGCCTGGGTAACAGCTAGGCTGCCTCAGGGGCAGGTACTGGTGTAAAATGTAGTGAAAAATGCTTAAAGCTGGGTCGCGAAACAAAACTGTCAATGTTTCCAGATGACACAAAATTGGGAAGTTGGGGTGTTGAGAAATAGTTTTCAAACAGTTGGGTTGAGCCAAACTAAATGTTAAGAGATGTGGATAGGTCAGGAAAGTGGTCTGATGGGTGGCAAATAGCATTTCATATGGTGATGAGGATAAGGATTTAATAGAATAATGGCTGCCTGATCTAAATGAGACGTTTGAGATGATAAGATCTGAATGGGTAGACAGATCTCCTTTGGGGGGAGTCCAGGACAAGGAGGCATAACTAACCTTAAAATTAGAGCTGGGCCATTCAGGTGTGATGTCAAGAGGAACTTCTTCACACAAATCGTAGTGGAAATCTGGAACTTGAGGCTAGAGTCAATTAAAAATTTCAAAACTGCAATTGATAGATTTTTGTGAAGGATATTAAGGGATATGGAACCTAGGTGCATAAATGGAGTTACGATAGAGATCAGCTATGCCCTAATTTAACGGGCTCGAGGGGTGAATGGGCTACTCCTGTCCAATGCTTGCTGACCATGACATTGCCCTTAAGAAGTGCAGTGACTGGCGTCATGCTACCGCTACACAGGGAGTTGGACTATGTTTGAACAACAGTGAGCTGATTTCAGAGCAATGATCTCATGAGCTGCAATTAGACCAGACAAAATCTGGAAGTTAGGACACAGTGTCACTATTCACTTAAGAGAGTAGAAACTAAATGACTCCAGGCACTAGGGAGCAACACAGGAGAGGGATCCGGAGATAGTAGAAAGACTCATTAAAACCCAATGCAGTGGGGCAGCCGCACGAAAGCTGATGGGAACTTGGGATGTACCGTCATAAGGATAGAGAGCAAATCCCAGGTGGTAATGATGGGGTGGGCAACACCATGTGTACCTCTGTCTTTGAGGAGCTAAGGAGAGAAAAGATGGGCTGATCTGTGATGCCAAATTGTCCACTCTCATTCGTCTGTGACATACTACTTTGGCAGAGGAAGAAGCTTTTGCTTCAAATAGTGGGCGCCTTGTTATAATATTCAAATGAAGTGGGAGTACTCGTCAATGGCAACTGAAAGTAATACCCATTCTATTTGGGCGTCCTGGATCCCAGAACAGACGTCTATTTATAGAGACAAAAAGTTTATCTTTTATTATTTTGAGGCTTTTTGGCCCTTTTTTATTTTGTGGCTGTTCAATCAGATTCCACCATGTGGCAGTGCTGAGAATAGCGGCACATGACAGCTCGACACTACCACCAGCTGGTGGAGACTTGTACTGCAGCTGGGTGCACGAACTACATTAAAATAATTGATGAAAATTATTTTGAAAAACCAGGTTTAAATAACCATCTAATAGCTCCCGCTCACTCGGCGACTCCGCGCTGCTCTTAATGTTACTACTAGTATTACTACCTGAACAGCTGTGCATAATCGAGGTGACTAAATCTGAGGAGCTGGCTAAGATTCATCCAAGTATCCATAAGAAAATAAAGGGGGAATTTGCAGGAATTCTGGAACACATCTTCCAGAAATCACTGAATACTGGAGATGTGCCTGCTTCCACACAAACTTTCCCCGCAACTCCGGCTCGGCTCCCGGATCCTGATCCCAATCCCAGTCGTAGTACACCATTGTAAAAGGGACAATGGTGGGAGCTGATGCAATGTTTTATTACCTGCACCTCCCCCCATCCCCGCCCCCCACCCCACCCGCTCCCAGCTCACCCCCCTCGCACCCCCTTCCCAGTTCCCCCCTTGCACCATCTTCCCCTCGCACCCCCTCCCTCTGCACCCCCTCCCCCACCCTCTCAGCTCCCCCCGCACCCCCTTCCCACCGCACTCCTCCCACCGGCATCCACCTACCCCTGTGTAGGGGCCCCGACAACCTCACTGCCTTGTGGGCGTCTCGGGAGAGATCAAGGCTAAGGGAGTAAACCCTAACTGAAAATCCGGAGCGGAACCCCGAAGGCGGTCATGTTTCCGGCAGTTCCTGCAGCCATACCGGTGCCAAACGTCATGCTCTGCACTCCTTTGGACCCCACCAGGAAGGCCGAGAGGGGGGTTTTGACGCTTGGGCAACTCACAACCTCCATACATCTGCCCAGGCATGTGCCATGGAGAGGTCACTCCATAGTCGCATCACAGCGACCAAATCAACACGGAAGGCAGCAGTTACAGGTTATAAGTCCAGCTCAATTGGCGTAGAGATTGGGCGCCACGGGTTGCCTTTGTAGGTGGGAGAGGTCATCGTATCTCACTGGACAGCTACTGCCCGCCTCAAACCGGGCAGCCCCCGGTCAGTAAGGTTTTGTCCCGCCATAGTCCACCTGCTTCAATGGGTGCTTGGAGCTGAGGGTCATTGCCCGACAAGTGGACTGTAACACCGCACCAAACAGCACGACCAAAAAAGGAAAGAAGTTACCAGCCCTTCATTTTGCAAGCTGGAACGTCAGAACTATGTGTCCTGCCCTGTCAGATGACTTTACACAAATCAACGATTCTCGGAAGACCGCCATCATCAACAACGAGCTCAGTAGACTCAATGTGGACATTGCAGCACTTCAGGAGACACGCCTTCCTGCGAACGGATCTCTAAGAGAGCAAGACTACACCTTCTTCTGGCAGGGTAGGGATCCTGAAGAACTAAGACAGCATGGAGTGGGCTTCGCCATCAGAAACTCTTTGCTCAGCATGATAGAGCCACCCTCAAATGGCTCGGAACGCATACTGTCCATCCGACTGTTCACCACCTCTGGTCCAGTACACCTACTCAGCATCTATGCTCCAACACTCTGCTCCCCACCTGAAGCTAAAGACCAGTTCTACGAGGAACTCCATAATATCATTAGTCGCATCCCCAACACCGAACACCTATTCCTGCTGGGGGACTTTAATGCCAGGGTTGGGGCTGACCATGACTCATGGCCCTCCTGCCTTGGGCGCTTTGGCATTGGAAGGATGAATGAGAATGGACAGAGACTGCTTGAGTTGTGTACCTATCATAACCTCTGCATCACCAACTCGTTCTTTCACACTAAACCCTATCACCAGGTTTCTTGGAGGCACCCAAAATCATGTCATTGGCACCAGCTGGACTTCATCGTTACAAGGCGAGCCTCCATAAACAGTATCCAAATCACACGCAGCTTCCACAGTGCGGACTGCGACACCGACCACTCCATGGTGTGCAGCAAGGTTAGCCTCAAAGAAGCTGCATCACTCCAAGCAGAGGGCCGCCCGCGCATCAACACGAGCAGAATTTCTCATCCACAGCTGTTACGCAAGTTTCTAAATTCACTTGAAAAAGCCCTTCAAAACACTCCCACAGGGGATGCAGGGACCAAGTGGGTCCACATCAGAGACGCCATCTATGACTCAGCAATGACCACCTATGGCAATTGTGCGAAGCGGAATGCAGACTGGTTTCAATCTCACATTGAAGAGCTGGAACCTGTCATAGCCGCTAAGCGCATTACACTGCTGAACTACAAGAAAGCCCCCAGCGAGTTAACATCTGTAGCACTTAAAGGTGCCAGAAGCGCTGCACAAATGACTACTGGCAACACCTATGCAGTCGTATTCAGCTGGCCTCTGACACAGGAAATATCAGAGGGATGTATGATGGCATTAAGAGAGCTTTTGGGCCAACCATCAAGAAGATCGCCCCCCTCAAAATCTAAATCAGGGGACACAATCACAGACCAACGCAAACAAATGGACCGCTGGGTGGAACACTACCTAGAACTGTATTCCAGGGAAAATGTTGTCACTGAGACTGCCCTCAATGCAGCCCAGTCTCTGCCAGTCATGGATGAGCTGGACGTACAGCCAACAAAATCGGAACTCAGTGATGCCATCGATTCTCTAGCCAGCGGAAAAGCCCCTGGGAAGGATGGCATTACCCCTGAAATCATCAAGAGTGCCAAGCCTGCTATACTTTCAGCTCTGCACGAACTGCTTTGCCTGTGCTGGGCTGAGGGAGCATTACCTCAGGACATGCGCGATGCCAACATCATCATCCTCTATAAGAACAAGGGTGACCGTGGTGACTGCAACAACTACCGTGGAATCTCCCTGCTCAGCATAGTGGGGAAGGTCTTCGCTCGTGTCGCTTTAAACAGGCTCCAGAAGCTGGCTGAGCGCGTCTACCCTGAGGCACAGTGTGGCTTTCGAGCAGAGAGATCCACCATTGACATGCTGTTCTCCCTTCGTCAGCTACAGGAGAAATGCCGTGAACAACAGATGCCCCTCTACATTGCTTTCATTGATCTCACCAAAGCCTTTGACCTCGTCAACAGACGTGGTCTCTTCAGACTACTAGAAAAGATTGGATGTCCACCAAAGTTACTAAGTATCATCACCTCATTCCATGTCAATATGAAAGGCACAATTCAGCATGGTGGCTCCTCATCAGACCCCTTTCCTATCCTGAGTGGCGTGAAACAGGGCTGTGTTCTTGCACCTACACTGTTTGGGATCTTCTTCTCCCTGCTGCTCTCACATGCGTTCAAGTCTTCAGAAGAAGGAATTTTCCTCCACTCAGGATCAGGTGGCCTGATTGTTGTTCAACCTTGCCCATCTAAAAGCGAAGACCAAAGTGCGGAAAGTCCTCATCAGGGAACTCCTCTTTGCTGACGATGCTGCATTAACATCTCACACTGAAGAATGTCTGCAGAGACTCATCGACAGGTTTGCGGCTGCCTGCAATGAATTTGGCCTAACCATCAGCCTCAAGAAAACGAACATCATGGGACAGGACGTCAGAAATGCCCCATCTATCAATATCGGCGATCACACTCTGGAAGTGGTTCAAGAGTTCACCTACCTAGGCTCAACTATCACCAGTAACCTGTCTCTCGATGCAGAATTAAACAAACGCATGGGAAAGGTTTCCTCTGCTATGTCCAGACTGGCCAAGAGAGTGTGGGAAAATGGCGCACTGACAGAGAATACAAAAGTCCAAGTGTATCAAGCCTGTGTCCTCAGTACCTTGCTCTACGGCAGCGAGGCCTGGACAACGTACGTCAGCCAAGAGCGACGTCTCAATTCATTCCATCTTTGGTGCCTCCGGAGAATCCTTGGCATCAAGTGGCAGAACCGTATCTCCAACACAGAAGTCCTCGAGGCGGCCAACATCCCCAGCATATACACCCTACTGAGCCAGCGGCGCTTGAGATGGCTTGGCCATGTGAGCCGCATGGAAGATGGCAGGATACCCAAGGACACATTGTACAGCGAGCTCGTCACTGGTATCAGACCCACCGGCCGTCCATGGCTCCGCTTTAAAGACGTCTGCAAACGCGACATGAAGTCCTGTGACATTGACCACAAGTCGTGGGAGTCAGATGCCATCGATCGCCAGAACTGTCAGGCAACCATAAAGGCGGGGCTAAAGCGTGGCGAGTCGAAGAGATTTAGCAGTTGGCAGGAAAAAAGACAGAAGCGCAAGGAGAGAGCCAACTGTGTACCAGCCCTGACAACCAATTTTATCTGCAGCACCTGTGGAAGAGTCTCTCACTCTAGAATTGGCCTTTATAGCCACTCCAGGCGCTGCTTCACAAACCACTGACCACCTCCAGGCGCTTACCCATTGTCTCTCGAGACAAGGAGGCCAAAGAATAATATACAATGAGTGCTGTTTGATCTGCTGTTGTTAATCAACATAAAAAAATCCTGAAGGTGTGAGCGTAAGGAGATGAAGTCATTTAAAGGCCAAAAGCATTTAGTGTTTAAAAAAATGGGGCATTCAGAACAAGAGCAAAAATAAATTTGCACAAGGCAATGGTTAGTCCACAGTATTAGGTGCAGTTATGGGCACCCCCATTATCAAAACAATATTAAAGTCATGGAGAACATAGAATAATCCAGAGGCCCAGGCTAATGCCTTGGGGACACAGGTTCAAATCCCACCATGGCAACTGGTGGAATTTAAATTCAATTAACTAATAAAAGTCTGGAATTGAAAGCTAGTCTCAGTAAGGTTGCCATGAAATTATCATCGATTGTTGTAAAAAACCATGGCAGATGATGAAATTTGAATTCAACTAATAAATCTGGAATTTAAAAAAAGCTAGTAAAAACCCATCTGATTCACGAATGTCCTTTAGGGAAATGGAAATCTGTTGTTCTTACCTGGTCTGGCCTACATGTGACTCCATAGCCACAGCAATGTCTTTGACTCTTAACTACCCTCTGAAATGTCCTAGCAAACCACTCAGTTGTCAAGGGCAATTAGGGATGGGAAATAAATGCTGGTCTTGCCAGCGACATCCTCATCCCATGGAAAGAATTTTTGAAAACCTCCCGTTTTATCCCTGTAGCCCAGCAAATTTATTTCCCTCAAGTTCCCATCCAGTTTCCTTCTGAAATCATTCATTGTCTCTGCTTCCACCACCCTCAAAGGCTGCGAGTTCCAGCTCATTACCATTCGCTGCATAAAAAAGTTCTTCCTCATGTGCCCCCTGCACCTCTTGCCCAAATTCTTAAATCTGGGCCCCCTAGTCCGTGTACCAACTAATGGAAGCAGCGTTTCCTTATCTACCTTATCTAAACCTGTCATAATCTTGTATACCTCTATAAAATGTCCTCTCAGTGGAGTACAACCCCAGCTTCTCCAATGTAACCTTTTGTAGCTAAAATCCCTAATCCCTGAAACCATTCTGGTAATTCTCCCCGCACCCTCTCAAGGACGCTTACATCCTTTTTAAAATGTGATGACCGGAACTGAATGCAGTCGGAACCTAACCAGAGCTTTATAAATGTTCAGCATAACTTCACTTTGTGCTCAATACTTCTATTTATGAAGCCCAAGATCCCATCTGGTTTGCTAACTATACTCTAAATAAGTCCTGCCACTTTCAAGGATCTGTGCACATGGACCCCCAGGTCCCTCTGTTCCTGCACACTCGATATTGCCTCTCCTTATCCCTTCCTCCTAAATGCATCACCTCACACCTCTCTGTAATAAAATTCCATCTGCCACTTGTCTGCCTATTCTGCTAGCCTAAGTATGTTATGTTGCAGTCAATTGGTAACACTCTCACTGTTTGCCAAATCTCCAACTTTGATATCATTGGGAAAATTTGAAATTTAACTCTGTATTCCAAAATCCAAGTCACCTATATATATCAAAAAAGCAGTGGTCCTAGTACTGAACCTTGGGGAACATCACTGTTGACCATCCTCCAGTCTAAAAAACAACCGTTTACCACGACTCGCTGTTTTCTGTCCTTTAGCCAATTTTTTAATCCAAGCTGATACTGGTCCTCCAATTTCAAGAGCCTAAATTTTGTTAACCAGCTTTTTATGTGGTACTTTGTCAAACTCTTTATTAAAATTCATATAAACAACATCCACTGCATTCCCTTCATCAAACTTCTGTTAGTTCACCAAAAATTTCAATTGGATTAGTCAAGCATGATCTACCTTTTACAAATCCATGCTGACTCTCCTTAATTAACTCAAAACCTTTCCAAGTGCTTGTTGATCTTTTCCCTGATTATTGTTTCTAAAACCTTGCCAAACCTGACTAGTTAAAAGCAATGTCATTACACCCTTTCTTGAATAAGGGTGTCACATTTCACAGGAAACAAAGGGTACTAGTGAACGGATGTTTTTTGTGAATGGAAAGTGGTTTCCAGTGGCGTTCCACAGGACACAGTATTGGGTCCCTTGCTGTTTGTGGTATACATCAATGATTTGGACTTAAATGTGGGAGGCATGATTGGGAAATTTGCTGATGACACAAAAATTGGCTGTGTAGTTGATAGTGAAGAGGATAGCTGTAGACTCCAGAAAGATATCAATGGTTTGGTTGAGGGAGCAGAAAAGTGGCAAATGGAATTCAATCCGGAGAAGTGTGAGGTAATGCATTTGTGGAGGGCAAACAAAGTGAGGGAAAACACAATAAACAGGAGGATATTGAGAGGGGTAGAAGAAGTGAGAGACCATGGAGTGCATGTCCACAGGTCCCTGACCGTGGCAGGACAAGTAGATAGAGTGGTGAAGAAGGCATATAGAATGCTTTCCTTTATTGGCAGAGGTATAGAATACAAAAGCAGGGATGTAATGCTTGAAGAATCCACCTGACATGCATCATACACCCTCTTTTGTTATGTTCCATCACATTCTCTATCTCATTCATCATCCCCTACCTTTCACTCTTGTTGGAATATACCTGAAAAATCCCCTCCTTAAAGATCACCCATTGTTCTGTTACAGTTTTTCCTGTCAATCTTTAGTTTTATTTTACGCTGGCTAGATCCCTTCCTTCACACCCGTTAGACCTCTTTCAATTTAGAAATTCTACTTTAGATTGCTCCTTGCTCTTCTCCATTTCTAATATAAACTTTATAATACAATGATCACTCTTACTCAAGTGTTCCCCCACGGACACTTGGCCCACCTCATTTCCCAGCACCAGATCCAGCAATACCTCCTTCCTAGTTGGACCGAGAACATACTGGTCAGGGAAGTCCTACTGACTTACTTACCTGGAGACCGGAGCGGCGGCAGGCGGATCTGGGAGGAATTGCATCCTGAGCGGGATCTGAAAAGGAGAGCGGGACTCGAGGCCCTTACTTACCTGGAGACCAGAGCGGCGGCAGGTTCTCTGTCTCTCTCTGTGCCGGCGTGCGCTGAGATTCGAAAGAGGAATAAAAACTTAGGGACATCACAGGAAATCTGCAAGGAGATTGGTTGGGTAAGTAACACCTGTTAGTGCATTTAAATAGCTTAAAAAAAGGGAAAGTTTTCTTTTGAAAAAAACACAAGTGATAAGATGAGTACTACTAAAGTGTGTTTTTTTAAATTAGTGCAATTTATTAAGGACTTTAGATTGTAGCAGGTAGTGTTTGGAGTGGAACAAGGCCTATACTGTAATCAATATTTTTTATAGGAAGTAACCAAGTAATCTAAAGGTAAGTCATGGCACCCGTGAAATGCTCCTCCTGCGCTATGTGGGAAATCAGGGACGCTTCCCTGACGACCATGTGCGCAGGAAACGTATCCATCTGCAGCTACTGACTACCCGCATTACGGAGCTGGAGCTGTGGGTGGATTCACTGTGGAGCATCTGCAATGCTGAGGACGTCATGGATAGCACGTTTAGTGAGGTGGTCACACCGCAAGTAATGGCTGCACTGGCAGAAAAGGGATGGGTGACCACCAGGCGGAGTAGTAGGCACAGGCAGGTAGTGCAGGAGTCCCCACTGGCCATCCCCCTCTCAAACAGATATATCACTTTAGATAGTGTTGCGGCGGGGGGTGGGGGGTGGCCTCCCAGGGGAAAGCAGCAACAGCCAAGTTCGTGGCACCATGGATGGCTCTGCTGCACAGGATGGGGGGAAAAAGACTGGGAGAGCCATACTGATAGGGGAATTCAATCATAAGGGGAACAGACAGGCGTTTCTGTGGCCGCAAACGAGACTCCAGAATGGAATGTTGCCTCCCTGGTGCTAGGGTCAAGGATGTCTCAGAGCGGCTGCAGGACATTCTGAAGAGGGAGAGTGAACAGCCAGTGATCGTGGTATATGTCGGTACCAACAACATAGGTAGAAAAAGGGTTGAGGTCCTGCAAGATGAATTTAAGGAGTTAGGAGCTAAATTAAAAAGCAGGACCTCAAAGGTGGTAATCTCAGGATTACTTCCTGCACCACGTGTTAGTGAGGATAGGAACAGGAGAATAGACCAGATGAATGTGTGGCTGGAGAAATGGTGCATGAGGGAGGGATTTAGATTCCTGGGACATCGGGACCGGTTCTGGGGAAGGTGGGACTTGTACAAGCGGGATGGGCTACACCCAGGTAGGACTGGAGCTGATGCCCTCGCTGGGGCGTTTGCTAGTGCTGTTGGGGAGGATTTAAACTAGAATGGCAGGGGGGGTGGGAACCTGAG
The DNA here is from genome assembly GCF_036365525.1 of Heterodontus francisci. NCBI lineage: Eukaryota > Metazoa > Chordata > Chondrichthyes > Heterodontiformes > Heterodontidae > Heterodontus > Heterodontus francisci. Next base: position 57,483,730 of record NC_090393.1, read on the forward strand.
GGGGGAGACTGAGGAGGAGAAAACAAGGATAGAAACGAAAGAGTAAGAGAGTTGATTCCAAGACTAGGGTCCTGAATCTAAATAAAAGAAACTATGAAGGTATGAGGCACGAGTTGACAGATTGGGGAACGTTACTTAAAGGGTTGACAATGGATAGGCAATGGCTCGCATTTAAAGAGCGCATGGATGAATTACAACAATTGTTCATTCCTGTCTGGCTCAACCGTGGCTTACTAAAGAAATTAGGGATAGTATTAGATCCAAGGAGGAGAAATATAAAATGGTCAGAACAAGCAGCAAACCTGAGGATTGGGAGCAGTTTAGAATTCAGCAAAGGAGGACAAAGGGAATGATTAAGAAGGGAAAAATAGAGTATGAGAGTAAGCTTGCAGAGAACATAAAAACTGACTGTAAAAGCTTCTATAGATATGTGAAGAGAAAAAGATTAGTGAAGACAAATGTGGGTCCCTTACAGTCAGAAACGGGGGAATTCATAATGGGGAACAAAGAAATGGCAGACCAATTAAATACTTACTTTGGTTCTGTCTTCACAAAGGAGGACACAAATTACCTCCCAGAAATGTTGGGAAGGGTCTAGAGAGAAGGAGGAACTGTATGAAATCAGTATTAGTAGGAAAATGGTGTCAGGAAAATTGATGGGATTGAAGGCCGATAAATCCTTAGGGCCTGATAATCTACATCCCAGAGTACTTAAAAAAGTGGCCCTTGAAATAGTAGATGCATTGCTGGTCATTTTTCAAAATTCTATAGACTCTGGAACAGTTCCAATGGATTGGAGGGTAGCTAATGTAACCCCACTATTTAAAAAAGGAGGTAGAGAGAAAACAGGGAATTATCGACCGGTTAGCCTGACATCATTATAAAAGATGTAATAGCAGAGCACTTGGAAAACAATGACAGGATCAGACAAAGTCAACATGGATTTACGAAAGGGAAATCATGCTTGACAAATCTACTGGAATTTTTTGAGGATGTAATTAGTAGAATAGATAAGGGAGAACCAGTGAACATAAGAGATTAGCGTGTAAAATTAAAGCACTTGGGATTGGGGGTAAGGTACTGACATGGATAGAGAACTGGCTGGCAGGCAGACAGGAAACAAAGTAGGAATAAATGGGTCTTTTTCTGAGTGGCAGGCAGTGACTAGTGGGGTACTGCAGGGATCAGTGCTAGGCACAATATAGATTAATGATATAGATGAGGGAATTAAATGTAATATATCCAAGTTTGCAGATGACACAAAGCTGGGTGGGAGTGTGAGCTGTGAGGAGGATGCAGAGATGCTCCAGTGTGATTTGGACAGGTTGAGCGAGTGGGCAAATACATAGCAGATGCAGTATAATATGGATAAATGTGAGGTTATTCACTTTGGTGGCAAAAACAGAAAGGCAGGTTATTATCTGAATGGAGATATATTGGGAACGGGGGAGGTGCAGCAAAACCTGGGTGTCCTTGTGCACCAGTCTCTGAAAGTAAGCATGCAGGTGCAGCAGGCAGTTAAGAAGGCAAATAGTATGTTGGCCTTCATAGTGAGATGATTCGAGTACAGGAGCAAGGATGGAGGGAGTGCTATGGAGGGAGTGCAGGGATGGTTCACCAGACTGATTCCTGGGATGGCAGGACTGACGTATGAAGAGAGATTGGGTCAATTAGGCTTGTATTTGCTAGAGTTTGGAAGAATGAGAGGGGATCTCATAGAAACCTACAAAATTCTAACAGGACTGGACAGACTAGATGCAGGAAGGATGTTCCCGATGGTGGGGGAGTCCAGGACGAGGCGTCACAATCTAAAGATAAGGGGATAAGCCATTTAGGACTGAGATGAGGAGGGATTTCTTCACCCAGGGAGTGGTGAACCTGTGGAATTCTCTACCACGGAAAGCAGTTGAGGCCAAATCATTAAATATATTCAAGAAAGAATTAAATATAGTTCTTGGGGCTAAAGGGATCAAGGGATACGGGGAGAAAGCGGGAACAGGGTACTGAGGTTGGATGATCAGCCATGATCGTACTGAATGGCAGAGCAGGCTTGAAGGGCCGAATGGTCTACTCCCGCTCCTATTTTCTATGTTTCGATGAACACATTTTAGAAATTCCTCCTCTCCTTACCTTTTACTCTAACATTATCCCAATCAATATTTGGGTAATTAAAGTCCCCTAATATCACCACTCTATAGTTCTTGCACAGCTCTGTGTTTCGTCACTCCAGGATGTCCCAAATCACTTTCCAACCAATGAAATATTTTTGAAGTGCGGTCAGTGTTGGAATGTAGGAAACACGGCAGTCAATCTGTACACAGCAAAATCTCACATCCATGAGATAATGACCAAATAATCTGCTTTTAAGATGTTGTTTGAAGGATAAAACCATCCAGGAGACCAGGGAGAACTCCCTGGCTCTTTGAAAGTGCAAACTTCTTTTGTCTCTCAACCCTGCTTTTTGTGCATAACTCTAAGTTCCTCATCCTTAAGTAGTTACCTTACTCCCTTTAAAATTATTTATGGAATCAGCTTCCACCACTTTTTCAGGTAGAGCGCTCCAGATGCCGCAAACTCAGTGAAAACATTTCTCCTCATCTCCTCTCTAGGTCTTCTTCCAATGATTTTTGAATCTATGTCCTCTAGTTATGGATCCATTTGCCTAAAGGAACATTTTTCTCCATTTCCTCTATCGAAATCCTCATCATCTTAGAAACCTGTATTAGGTTACCAGGAATATTAAGAACACATTTCTAGCCTTACTTGAGCCATGGTTAATGCAACCATGCCATCAACCTGGATTATGTGCTCAAGTCTCTAGAGTGGGACCTGAACCCATAACCTTTTGACTTGAGGTAAGAATGCTGCCACCTACTGAGCCTTAGGAGAAGAGACATGAGATACTGAGGTAACCAGTGAAGCAGAGAGCTCGGAGGAGATTGAAGAGGTTTTAAATTTCTTAGTGAATATTCACAGCACTGTGTCAGGCAATGAGTTAAAGGTGGGACAGGACTTGTTTTCAGACTCAGTCTTTAAAGTTACAATGGTTATTGATACAGTTCAAAAGGGAACAATGTTCCTTTAGTTGGAGAGTCAGTGACGAGGGTTTATCCATTTAAAAATCAAAGAGCGAGGAGAGGGGAACCTATCTCAGAGAATTGGGAATGATTGGGCACTGACAGTAGTTGAGGTAGAAGCCATTGCATCTTTAAGGGAACAGTAGGTAAACGTTTGCAGTAGAGGATAGATACAGGACTAGAGAGAGAGAGAGAGAGAGAGAGAACAGGACAGTTGTTCTAGTTTAACAAAGAGATGGCACTGACACAATGGGCAGAATGGCCTCCTTTGGTCAGTGTTTCTGTGTCCAGTCATAGCAACGAGCTGATTACCAGACAGGGAACATGAATATGAATCGGTTTTGAACATTGGAATTTGTGGAAAAGCATGTGGTTGGTTTAAATTAATTTTCTGATGTGACGTGAGGGTTAGCTTTGCCCACACTTTGAATACCCATGACAAGCTTAATCCCCCAGCATTGTTCATGCTGAGTCAAAAGGTTTTATAAGACCTGGGGTGTTATGTCAAGTAGCATTATCAGCAACACTGAATTGTTAGTGTTTGGGATCTAGGATCATTGTCTATGGGTAGGGCCGTATCAAAGGCATGGACAAATTTTACGAATTTCACAATCATGGCATTTTAAGAATTGTGAATTTCACAATTTCACATATTTAAATCATAAATTTCACAGTCGCAACAAACCATGAAAACAATCTATTTAAAACAAAAAAAAGACAAAAGGAGGTTTCTGTTTTCAAATGGCATTTATTGTATACTCAGAAACTATTGTAAAATGCTGACTATAAACACTCTGAAGTCAGTGGTTGAATGTGAGCATGGAACAATCTGCGACTGCCTCTTCATTCCCTATCTCTGCACTATGAACACCTGTCTGTGTTTAGACATGGACACGTAGAAAATAGGAGCAGGAGTAGGCCATTGGGCCCTTCGAACCTCATGGCTGATCATCCAACTCAGTAGCCTGTTCCCGCTTTCGCCCCATACTCTTTGATCCCTTTAAACCCAAGAGCTATACTAACTCCTTCTTGAAAACATACAATGTTTTGGCCTCAACTGCTTTCTGTGGTAGCGAATTCCACAGGCTCACCACTCTCTGGGTGAAGTAATTTCTCCTCATCTCAGTCCTGAAAGGTTTACCCCGTATCCTTAGACTATGACCCCTGGTTCTGGACTCCCCCATCATCGGGAACATCCTTCCCGCATCTACCCTGTCAAGTCCTGTTAGAAAGCTATAAAATTCTATGAGATCCCCCCTCACTCTTCTGAGCTCCAGCGAATATAATCCTAATCGACTCTATCTCTCTTCATACGTCAGTCCAGCCATCCCAGGAATCAGTCTGGTAGACCTTTGCTGCACTCCCTCTATAGCAAGAGCATCCTTCCTCAGATAAGGAGACCAAAACTGCACACAATATTCCCAGTGTGGCCTCACCAAGGCTCTGTATAATTGCAGCAAAACATCCCTGCTCCTGTACTCGAATCCTCTCGCTATGAAGGCCAACATACCATTTGCCTTTTTTACCGCCTGTTGCACCTGCATGCTTACCTTCAGCGAGTGGTGTAGGAGAACACCCAGGTCTCGCTGCATGTTCCCCTCTCTGTTTATAGCTGTTCAGATAATAATCTGCCTTCCTGTTTTTGCTACCAAAGTGGATAACCTCACATTTATCCACATTATACTGCATCTGCTATGCATTAGCCCACTCACTCAACTTGTCCAAATCACCCTGAAGCCTCTCTGCATCCTCCTCACAACTCACCCTCCCACCCAGTTTTGTGTTATCTGCAAATTTGGAGTTATTACATTTAGTTCCCTCATCTAAATCATTAATGTATATTGTGAATAGCTGGGGTCCTAGCACCGATCCCTGCAGTACCCCACTAGTCACTGCCTGCCATTTGGAAAAAGACCTGTTTATTCCTACTCTTTCGTTTCCTGTCTGCCAACCAATTTTCTATCCAACGCAATACACTACCCCCAATCCCATGCCCTTTAATTTTACATGCTAATCTCTTATGTGGGACTTTGTCAAAAGCCTTCTGAAATTCCAAATAAACCACATCCACTGGCTCCCCCTCATCAACTCTATGAGTTACATCCTCAAAGAATTCTAGCAGATTTGTCAAGCATGATTTCCCTTTTGTAAATCCATGCTGACTCTGTCTGATTCTACCAGTGTTCTCTAAGTGCTCAGCTATAAAATCTTCTATAATGGACTCTAGAATTTTCCCCACTACTGACGTCAGGCTGACTGGTCTATAATTTCCTGTTTTCTCTCTACCTCCCTTTTTAAATAGTGGGGTTACATTAGCTACCCTCCAATCTGTAGGAACTGTTCCAGGGTCTATAGAATCTTGGAAGATGACCACCAATGCATCCACTATTTCTAGGGCCACTTCCTAGACACAGCTTTCTCTGAATCCACAGAGTTTGTTGAAATTCTCAAACAGCAATCCAGGGTAAGAATTATTAACTGGGGAAGGCCAACTTTAATGGTGTAAGAATTGAGCTGAGGCAAATAAATTGGAGTCAAAAGCTGGCAGGAAAACCAATAGATGAACAATGGGCTACCTTCAAAGAGGAGATAATTCGGGCAGAGTCAAAGTATGTTCCCTCGAAGTGGAAAAGTAGGGCAAACAAATCCTGAGCTCCCTAGATGACAAAAGAGGTGGAGATTAAGATAAAGAAGAAAAAGTGTGCTTATGACAGATGCCAGGTAGAAAATACTATTGAGAACTAGGCTGAATATAGAAGGTCCAGAAGGGAAATGAAAAAGCAAATAAAGAGAAGCAAAGAGAGAGCATGAAAAGAGACTGGCAGCTAGCATTAAAAGGAAATCCCGAAGTTTTCTATAAGCATATAAATAGTAAAAAGGTGGTAAAGAGGAGTAGGGTCAATTAGGGACCAAAAAGGGAATTTACACAGGGAGGCAGAGGTATTAATTGAATACTTTGCATCTGTCTTTACCAAGGAAGATGATGCAACCCAGGCAATGTTGAAAGTGGAAGTAAGTCAAACACTAGAGGCGTTTAAAATTGATAAAGAGGAAGTATTAGATAGGCTGTCTGTACTTAGAGTAGATAAAACACCAAGACCAGATGAGATGCATCCAAGGATACTGAGGGAAGTGAGGGTGGAAATTGCAGAGGCACTGGCATGAATTGTCATGTGGACAAAAGCAGATTAATTAAGAAAAGCCAACATGAGTTTCTTAGGGAAAATCATATTTAACTAACTTGCTGGAGTTTTTTTGAGGAGGTAACAGAGAGGGTTATGAAGACAATGCTGTTGATGTGGTGTACATGGACTTTCAAAAGGTATTTGATACAGTACCACACAACAGGCTTGTGAACAAACTTGTAGCTCATGGAATAAAAGGGACAGTAGCAACATGGATACAAAATTGGCTGAGTAACAGGAAACAAAGAGTAGTGATTAATACGTTTTTCAGGCTGGAGGAAGGTTTGTAGTTGCGTTCCCCAGGGGTCAGTGTTGGGACCCTTGCTTTTCCTGATATATATTAATGACCTAGACCTTGCTGTACAGGGCACAATTTCAAAGTTTGCAGATAATACGAAACTTGGAAGCATTGTGAACTGTGAGGAGGATAGTGTAGAACTTCAAAAGGACATAGACAAGTTGGCGGAATGGGCAAACAGGTGGCAGATGAGGTTCAATGCAGAGAAATGCGAAGTGATTCATTTTGGTAGGAAGAACATGGAGAGACAATATAGAATAAAGGGTACAATTCTAAAGGGGGTGCAGGAGCAGAGGGACCTAGGTGTATATGAGTGCAAGTCATTTAAGGTATCAGGATAGGTTGAGAGAGCAGTTAATAAAGCATACAGTATCCTGGGCTTTATTAATAGGGGCATAGAGTACAAGAGCAAGGAAGTTATGTTGACCTTGTATAAGACACTAGTTCAACCTCAGCTGGAGTATTGCATCCAGTTCTGGGCGCCGCACTTGAGGAAAGACGTACAGAAGAGATTCACGAGAATGGTTCCAGGGATGAGGAATTTCAGTTATGAAGATAGATTGGAGAAGTTGGGATTGCTTTCCTTGGAGAAGAGAAGGCTGAGAGGTGATTTAATAGAGGTATTCAAAATAATGAGGGGTTTGAACAGAGTAGATAGAGAGAGAAACTGTTCCCACTCGTGAAAGGATTGAGAATGAGGGCACAGATTTAAAGTATTGGGTAAGAGAAGCAAAGTGACATGAGGAAAAACTTTTTCAAACAGAATGTGGTTAAGGTCTGGAATGCACTGCCTGAGAGGGTTGGTGGAGGCAGGTTCAATTGAAGCATTCAATAGGGAATTAGACAGTTATATGAAAAGGAAGAATGTGCAGGGTTATGGGAAGAAGGAAGGGAATGGAACTGAGGGAGTTGCTCTTTCAGAGAGCCAGTGCCGGCCGAATGGGCAGAATGGCTTCCTTCTGCACTGTAACAATTCTGTGATTCTGTCAGCTAACCGTGCAAGGTGGGGAATCCTGCATTACACAGCGTTCCAAAACTGCAGCACAGGCAAAGTACAATCTGCTTCTTTTGCAATGCTTTCATAAGCAGGAATTTCCAGCCTTCAGTTCTTGTCAAAGCCAGTAATCGCATCAAACGAGTTTAAAACCACCATCAACAGGTGCACTTAAGCAGGGACAAAGATACACACAGCTTTCAGGAACACCGCAGAAGGTTGTTGAAACCTCAGCCACTTTTTCTTCACTGCTTGACTCTTCCCCGCAGCAGTGACATTGGGCTGGATTTTGTGGTGGCGGCGACAGGGCTCCCAGCACCAGGCCGAAAAGGCCGGGGGAATCCCCGCCTCGGCCTTTCCCCAACCCGATCTTGTGTAATTCCTGCACTCAAGTGGCTGGCACTGGGATCCCTGTCCCTTTAAAGAGGGCTGGCAACTCAGCAGTCTGGGCAGTGCCACCAGGAGCGGTGGCCACTACCAATATTGCAGATCCCTTGGACCCAGGCCCAGTGCTGGAGACCCGGACCAGAGGTAGGTGAGGCGGGGTTGCCAGGGTGGGTGTGGAGTGACGGGGAAGTGGAGGTCCAGGGAGTTGGAGATTTTCCCAATAGGGTCCTCCATGTGTCACAGATTGCCCAAGGAGGAGGGCCACCCCCACCACCCCCCCAAAGCCCGCAGGGAGGGCGCCTCATATTACTAAGTGACCTCCTCGCTTGACGGAGGTCCCTGCCACTGGTTAAACCCCAGCTGGAATAGTGTGTTCAATTCTGAGCACCACACTTTTGGAAGGAGGTCAAGGACTTGGAGAAGGTGCAGAAATGGTTTACTAGATTGGTAGCAGGGATGCAGGACTTCAGTTATGTGGAGAGACTGCAAAAACCGGGGTTGTTCTCCTTACAGCAAAGGAGAAGGGAGGATTTGATAAAGATGTTCAAAATTCATGAATGGTTTTGATAGAGTAAAGAAAGAGAAACTGTTTCCATTGGCAGATGGATCGATAACCAAAGGACAGACTTAGGGCATGGGAAAACAGAACCAGAGGTGACATGAGGAAACATAAAAAAAAGAGCAAGTTGTGATCTGCAATGCACTGCTTGAAAAGGGTGGTGGAAGCAGATAGTAAAATTCAGAAGACTGGATAAATACTTGAAGGGAAAAAATTACAGGGCTAAGGTGAAAGAGCAGGGATGTGGGACTAATTCGTTAGCTCTACCAAAGAGCCAACACAGACCCAATTAGCCATATGACCCTTTCAATGCTGCATAATTCTATGACACCCAAAGACTTGTGGCAAACAAGAAGCAAATGAGACAAAACTGAACACATACAAGCATAAGAGGATAATTTTCAAACAAAATCAAGAGACACAAGCATGAACACAAGTGGCATATCCCTTCCAGCCACCTGCCTGAACATTTATAGTACTACAGCATGTAAGTGTGTACAGACAAACATCGGGTGAGTACATGAGAGATGCAGGAACATACACACGAGGGATACATGCAGGTTAACAAACTCAAGTAATTTGTGAGCAGTAAAGACAAACGAGTCTTCACACAGATATGATGTACATAAAAGAAAACACACAAGACAAACCCTTGAGACAACCATATGCAAGAACCAGGCAGAAGATATGCACCTGAAGGCAAGAAATGCATACTGGGGCTGATTTCTGTCAGCTTTATGCCCTGCAAATGGTCAGAGAAAGGACCTTACAGAGTGGGAATCAATGGTTTTTTAGCCCAATGAATTTGTCGGTTGGATTTGGAATGATGTTGGAAGATCCAGTCTGAAGCAGACAGGACCTTTATTTCCAGATTGGGATGGGAACACATCTCTCTCAGCTAAACTAACACCCAGGAAACCCAGCATCCACAGCTGTTTAAGCCAGAGGCAGTTTAAAAGGCCAAGAACTGTACAGTAAGTGCTTTATTTATAATTGTTTTTTCCTGTTGTAACAAGCCTTTATGCCCATCGCCTTTAATGTTTTTGTATTTCACTGTATTTTCCTTTTGTCCCCAGCACCCTTACAGGCATCAAAATGAACCCTCCGAGCCGAGGTGTTCAGAAGGACCACCACCTACAGAGGGATGCCAGGCATTTCAGGTTGCCCGACAGGTACTTTGTGCCCTTGCACTGGCACACATACGCACCCGCAGTCATATGGCCCAACCTTTTCCAATGTAGCTTTGGGAGGGGAATGGGGCTGGTCTCTTCAAGGAAGCTGTGCCAGCAAAGCCCCCACTGGCCTTGCAAATTCTTCATCGACTGTTATCTGTAATAGCTAGATGGGACTTTGAATGTTAGAGAACTAAAAATGATCACTAGTGTGTGGAATGTTCAAAATGTAATCAACAGCTCAAGCCATTAATGGGCCTGCACAACAAATGGCAGCACTTAACCTTACCACTAAACGAGCTTGTGTCAACAGCATATGCACCGAACATGTGTGGAACCCATGTTTGTCCTTTATAATTAAACCTATATAAAAAGGAAACACACGAGTGGAGATACTTCAATCTAGTCTTGCTGAGGCTAGTGTAAGCAGTTGCTTGCAACCTCATGGAGGAGTCCATGATTTGTGAGCTATATTCATAAACGAATCTCATGCACTGCAAGCAAGGGGTTGTGCTTTAATAAATATTCTTCAGTAAAGAGTATTAATCAGATGTTTGATGTTTCCTAGGTCTTGAACTTGTGTTAGAAGAAAAAAATGTTTACAATATCCTATAACATCTCCATACAGGGCAATACGATATGAACTATCCTATATCAACCCAATGACAACATCCTATGTAAATCTAAGATACCAGCCATTTTTGTAGGCCCTGATACACACTTACCAAGGCAAAGGAATCTAGCTCCTTGGAGTCTGGGTGAGCAGGAAAGAGATACACAGCTTTGCCATCTGCTGCAGGGACACTTGCGATGACTATGTGGCATGGGGCTGGTGGATGCAGGGACAGTAATGGTCAACCCCTTGGCTGCCCCTCCTGTAAGCACATGGCAGGGGCTAATCCATGTGGAGGGTGCTGTGGAGTGGCACACAGGGAAATTCTCCTTCTGAACACATCACTCATTTCAGCAGTCAAACTGGGGGCTGGGCTGCTCGGACACTTGTCCGCAAACTCAAGCCTGCACAAAAGGCTTATTTTATTTGCCAATTCAATCCTGGCAACATGCTTTTATTGGGTTGAGATAGCCTTTGCAGAGCATCAAAAAGTTTCAGAATTTTTCTAACTCCCCTTTAAATGGGCGATCCCATTAAATTTCTCGAGCAAGCAATTTTACTCTCTTACCACTAAATCTGCTTTGGAACCTTTGGAGTTGGAGTGTCATGTTTACATAATTGCACCAGACAATTGAGTATTATTGGCAGGATTTGCGTTAGAATTGATCCCACCTCTCTATCTGCAGATGAGGTTCACAGATCAGATCCATGTATACTTAAGAGTACATGCAATGAGGCACTCAAATTGAGTTCAAACAGCCACAAGAGGCTCACGGGCAGGCCAAACTTAAATTATATACACAAGATGCATGCAGTGATGATCATACAGCCACACAAACTGATGATGGGGTATGGACACAAGTATCCCCTATAACTACTGGGCACATGTACAAATGAAAGGCACACACACACAATGCATAAGTTTAGATAACTTCCATCTGTGTGTATGCACATGCTAAAAACAAGTGGTATATACAAGAGGTGGCTCCACAAAGAATCCAATACAAGACGCACAGGAAAGGTGCACGCACACAATTGAGGCTAATACACAAACACAGAGCTACAGAAACGAGCCACGTGCATGTGGATTGGGTGCACATTAGAATTAGACAACAGAGTTTTGCAAGGTGAAACAGTGTGCATGCACTGCAAGCACATTTACACATCCTGCTGCCACCACTGCCCGTGTGCACCCACTCCCCCCATATAATCAGATGAGCAAGATGTTGATAGCCAAGAGACACACCAACAGCTGTACTGGTGTATGTGCTCAAGAGGTGCAAATATACGAATATTTAAGCCTCACTAAAAAGCATGACTACATAGGACAAATAAGAGAGACTCTTACATGGCACGCTGACAGAGAACATACAGATAAAGCAGCAAACTCACAAAGGAAAACAAAAAAAACCATGATGCAAAAGGTGTGCACGAGAGGTAAACGAGTGAGTGTTGCTACATGAAAAAGGGGCATAGATCTGCCACAGAAAACTTATGCAGGCACCTCAGTGTGGCACATGTATGTGCATTTTGCAGCTTATATCTACATGCCTTATGCAGGGAACATGCAAATTTAACCGAGGCATATTTGCATAGGACACGGGAACAGTCCACACTGTCCCTGTTTATTTATTCCAGACAGCCATCAGGTGAACAGCACTAACTGTCATTGCCACAGGCGTCAATTACAAGGGCATTGCTTAAACCATATTAAGACGATTCCAGGCAGTTCAGCAAGGGTCACCTACCACCTGCCCCCCGACCATTGCAGTGCTGGTATAATGTACATGTGTAAGAGTGTAATTGAGTATTTTTTTTTTTTAAAGAGAACTAAAGACTTTTACACCAATTGTACTCAGATGTATTTCCTTCTTTGGATCATCTCAAAAAATTAATTCTGAAAAACATTTACAAATGGCAACAGTGCAGGATCTTTGAAATTGAATAGCAGCTTTTGTGTCAAAGTTGCTTACGTCAGTTGTGATACTCTCTGCCGACCTATGGTGCTGGATAATGTTCCTTACTTAAAGTGGTTGTGCTGGCATTATTTTGGGAACTCACCTTAAAGTCTATCAAATGTTATACTGGTCACCATGTATAGCGGACAAATTGCATTTGCATGAACACACTTGCTATAGAGAGTGGGGACTGTATTTGTGGATGTACGATTCTCATTTGTATGCAAGTGTTAATACATGCTGAAGTGCAACTAATGCCTGCACACAATATGAAGTTCACAAATATCTTGTGGTACACGATGTGCATGTAATCATTTGGTGCCAAGTACAGAAGTGGCATACAGACATGTAAACCAAGGAAGCATATACATGAAGAGTGCATGCAGAGAAAGGAACTGCGGACAGCAACAACAGAAGTAAAAACAGGCACATGCACACAGGTGGTTGCAAACCTGACAACCGTATCCAAGTTACAAATACATAGGAACTCGATGGCGACAAAATGGTGAGTAATCTCATTTGTGCTCTCAACATGTACAATACTCACAGGCGAGTTAAGCACATGCACCAGTTTCAGCAAGGCATTAAGATAAAATAGACAATATGCACAGACAAAGAAAGCAACAATCCTGTACGTTTTCTTTGTTGTGTGTGGCCTGTTTATGTCAATGCACAGTACCTTGCTTTTTTTTTTGCAAAGCCCCACGTGCATCATCTTAAAAGGAGACGACCTGTGCGGTACCTTCATGACTGCTACACATGTGCACAGCTTACAGGGATCACTGACAAAGTATATTTTCACACGACATCTAACACAATCTTAGTGATATGCAAACCAAAACATGAGACGTAAACAAAAATACACATGCTCTAGTTAATGAGGTCTGGACATATAGAACACACAAGTGCATATACACAGATGTGTTGAAATTCATGCAGAAGCTAGGTATATCCACAGAACAAACATGAATTTGATGCACATGCACAATGTACATGTACACAAAATATGCATTACAAGCCAAGTAAGGTCTGAGTGCAAGAACATACATTTAAATTCAGGTCACGCACAAATCTTGCACACTTAAAGCATCAAGATACATGGATACACAAACAATGCAAATACACAACATGCAAAGTTCATTTGTACCAGTATCACGATACATGAACAAGGTATGCACACTTGGGTCTTCATGCACAAGCCTTGTAGGAAAGTCATAGAATCATACAACAATGCAGCACAGAAGGCGGCCATTTGGCCCATCATTCCTGTGCCTGCTCTTTGAGAGCTATCCAATTAGTCCCACTCCCATTTTTCACCACCATAGCCCCTGCAAATGTTTCCACTTCAAGTATTTATCTAGTTCCATTTTGAAAGTTATTGAATCTGCTTCCACCACCCTTTTAGACAGTGCATTCCAGATCATAAATGTGATAAGTGTGCAATTTTCCTCCGCCCCCTCCACCCCTGTTGCCTCTGGGTCTTTTGCCACTCACCTTAAATCTGCGTCCTGTGGTTACAGATCCTTCTGCCGCTGGAAAGTTTCTCCTTATATACTTTATCAAACCCTTCATGATTTTGAACACCTCTATCAAATCTCCTGTCAACCTCTCTACTCAAAATAGAACCACCACAGTTTCTCTATATAATGAAGTATTTCATTCCTGGTACCAATATTGTAAATTTCCTCTGGAACCTCCCTTGACATCCTTCGTAAAGTATGGTGCCCAGAATTGGTCACAATATTCCAACCCAGAATTATAATACATAAAATCTGAGACAAACACACACTGACGTGAGTACAGTCCACAGGCAAGCAAGACACAGGCACTCACTTCCAAATCACAGGTACACTTTTACACTTGTGTATGTAACGCCTACACCCAAACAAGTAACAAAAAGGTGCAATGCAGGACAGACACTCAGACGGAAACCCTGTATACACCCAAACCTGAGCACGACGGAAACACAAAACAAAAAGCACCTTACGTGGATGGAAGTTACACATGTAGGAAGTACGCATGTAGGGAGGTGAATCCGCCTTACATGCAGGTGGCACATAAGGGACAAACATATGACATTGCAACCTATACCACATTTTGCAATAATGTGTTTTAATACATAATTGTCATTACGAACAGTTGCATAACCAATTGCCACAAGATTTCAGATATTTTAAGATACACCTTTGAACAGAAGGGATTCTACAATATAATACCTTGCAAAGTAGGCCTTCTCCTTTAATGTACTGTCCGCCTTGTACACAAATAAAGGATACATTTTCTTTAAAATGTCAGTAAATGTTAACCCTTAAAATAGTTACTTTTTTTCAACATCCCATTAAAAATATTGGCATCCACTATTCCCAATCAAGCACTTGCCTGGCCAGGTACATCACAGTTCCGGTCCAGCATAGAACTCCCAGTGTAGTGACCAATGAGACTTCACTCTCCACCAGGGCGACCCTTCCATTCCCCACACTAGCTAAATCTGTGGCACAAGACTCTTGATTCAATGACAATTAGCACTTAATTATGTGTAGTTTTGTGCTGCAGGTTCCACCCACCCAGATTGCACTCAGAGTTCTTACAGCCAGTGACAATCCATCATCTCAGGAGGATTGGCTAGATTTCTACATAGATCAGGTGATCATTGACTGGTGTTCACTTTAGGGAGGTGGGGCTATGAGTTCATCGAGGTGTAGGATGTTACTGAAAGGACACTTCCGTTTCAGGCACCCAGTGTCAACATCAAGCAGGCCAGGTATAGTACGGTTAGACGCAAAGTAAAGCTCTCTATTTCTCCCTCTAGCACTCCCAGGTGAGGTACAGCAAGGGGCAGATATAGAGCAAAGCTCCCTCAACTTTGCTCCAACCTCAGAACAGCAAACTGTACTTCAACATGCCATTTTGTCCATTTCCCAGCCACCCTGTGGCTTCTCAGGGTGTAGGTGTCAAACTAGTGATGAAGTGGGGTTTTCCCATTAGAAACTGGATTGAGACTACCCAACCTCATTCCACGCAAGGAGCCTCATAACCAGCAGTGGAGACTTTGATCCCACCCATGTGGCCTGGATATGGACTCAAGTTCCAGAGGTGAAAGAGAAGCGTAGAAACTAGAGACTTATTTTTACCCCTCCCATTTTACTATGCAATAGCCCCACCCAGTATCAGGTAAACTTCTGCACACGTATGATACCATCACAAATAAATCACCTGCTTTTTCGACTGAGGACTGAGGTGTTAACATGTGTAAAGTTAACATACATGATCAATGAACTTAAAAACACTTCATTCACCTTACCTTATTTCACACTTTATTTTGTTAAGGTTTTTTTCCTATTCCCCCCCCTCCCCCATTATAATACAAGGTTAATTACCATTCTAAAGATAAACTCGTTAACCAAAATCTCTGGACCCACTTTTGGTATAAATAGCGGAGTACTTAATTGATGGTAAAAATTCCAAAATCAAAAAGGGGCTCTTGAATTCCGTTCATAAAAATGCTTAGTTCAATTAGTGAGCTCCCACCCCTTCATCTCTGTGATAGGTAGCTTCCCTCCCCCTCCATCATCGCCCCCAAACACAAACTAATGTCAAAGGGAAACTAACACAGCGAGAACAGTGCAAAAATGGAGGGAGCAAGTGGCGACCACGTGTCAATGTTAGTCAGCAGCTTGATTCGAAGAAGTCTGCTTTTTTCTTTATCAAAAAAAAAATGAAGGTTCATGATTTCTTGGCATCTTAAAGAAAGAAGCGAAGCGTTGATGAAAAGGGGTTGGCGTTAGAAGCTGAAAGGTGTACATTATGAACAGGGTTTTTAAACCTCTCAGGTGAGACAAGTCACTTCTCTGTACATCCACACAAATCAAACAGGAATGAGACGATCTGATCCAATCTTGGCACTGAGCTCTGTCGACGCAGTCGCTTTCATTCGAGGAAAAAATAATTCGGAAGCTGAAATCTGGGAGCAACAACACTGAACCGGCGAGATTCCACATCTGCTCTTAAATATTATCCTCCCAGGGGTGGGGGTAGGGGTGTGGGAAAAAAAATGTTTTTGACTTCATGATACACAAGTCCAAGTGAAAGGGACTGTTCATTGCAAAGAAGTCTGTTTTTTGTTCCTCGTTAGCAACACTTTCGCTTCTTTTTACTATTTTTGGACAGTTTGATGACATCATTCTGCTGCTGTTGCTGCTGTTTGGCTAAGTTCTCTTTCTTGGCCCGCAGCACCAGCTCTGTGATGCAGTTGAACATCTGAAAAAAGAAACAGATTGTGAGCTTGAAGTACAGGACTTGAACATGACAAATGGTGGCAGACACGGGGCAGCTCAATTACTCGCCAATCCCCATCGTGGGACAGCCTACCTCTTCAACATTGAGGTTTTCCTTTGCACTGGTTTCGAAAAGCTGAATGCCCATCTGTTCTGCAAATTTCTGTGCGTCATTGGTCTCCACCACTTTGCGCGCTGGGTCATCATTCTTGTTGCCAACTGAAAAAGAAGCAAAAGCCTGAACATTCCGACAGAGTTCAACACCAACTGAGACTACGCTGGGAATGGGATAAAGAAAGAGGGGAACAGAAAACTGCACACAAACAAAGGTCAAGGGATGGAAAAAACAGGGGGAGATGCGGGAAACAGCACAAAGGAAGGGTTGGGTGAAGGGGGGTGGGGGGGGGGGGGGGGGGGGGTGGGAAAGTGAATAAAGCCCGGTAACCTGACCCGAACCCGACCACACATGCTGGGTTCGGGTTTTGTTTTATGATGCTTTCTTTTTAATCCAAGTTTTGATGTGAATTTTTTCTGTAGTAATAACATGTTTGATATTTTCGGGTCGGGCATGAAAAAAAGTTGAAGGACCTGGGACTGGGCTGGCTGTGGTTGGGTCGGGTTTTAATTTTATACCCGAGCCAGGCTTTAGGGAGAGAGCACACGGATGGGGACGGGTGAAGGTAATGAGTCATAAAATAGGGGGAAAAGGGATGACACAAGTCATATATAATTTGAAGGATGATTATCCAGAAACTATACCCCTACACTAAGTACAGCTGCTAAAGATGCGCTATATGGTCGTCTCAGAGCAGCCTAAAACTGTCCCAGAATCGTGGGCTTGCTATCAGTGGCTCAGTTCCACATGGAAGCACTTAGAACAGCATCCTGTCAGTGCAGAATTTTCCTCATCCTCAGATAACCTTCTCATCTGGGGCTGCCCCAGCTGTCAATTTACAGTTTCTCTGTGGGATCTGCTCAATGACACTCCCATAGCTTTTATAATGATGCATAATTCATAAAGCAGCACTTCATACCAAAGAAATTATAGAAATGTGCAGTAAAAATCCTCACTCCAATAACAATGTATAAAGAAATTTGCCTCAACTCCTCTCCTCAATCTGAGTGAGGATTTTAAATTGATGAACTGTCATTCGGAAACCTCCAGGGGACCGAGAAATGAAGGATGTTACTCACATGACTAATTTTGGGTAGTAACCAGAAGTATTTCACATCTAAAATACTGCCCTCCTTGCCCTATTCTCCTCTTTTAAAAAGGAGAGGATAGGTCTCCACCGTTGTGTATGCCGGAAAAACGCAAAGTTATTTCCAAAAACAAATATGGTGGGATAAATTCTGCAGACATTAAAATTACAATTTAAAAGAAATACAGGAAGGTTAGATAATGCTTGGAGAAAGTTTATGTTAGTGCTTTCGGAAATGCTGAGGGATACTTTCTCAAAAAAATGTTTTATTGAGACATTAGCGTCACTGGCACGACCAGTATTGTTTCCCAGGTTTTTGACTCAGCGACAATGAAGGAACGGTGATATATTTCCAAGTCAGGATGGCTGCGTGACTTGGGAGGGGAACATGCAGGTGGTGGTGATTCCCATGCGTTTGCTGCCCTTGTCCTTCAAGGTGACAGAGGTCACAGGTTTGGAAGGTGCTGCTGTGCATCTTGTACACGGCTCACACTGCTGCCACTGTGCTCCGGTGGTGGAGAGTGTGAATGTTTAAGGTAGTGAATGGGGTGCTGATCAAACGGGCTGCTTTGTCCTGGATGGTGTCATGTTTCCAGAGTGTTGTTGGAACTGCACACATCCAGGCAAGTGGAGAGTATTCCATCACACTCCTGAGCCTTGTAGATGGTGGTCGTGTGGAAATAACTACTCCAAAAACAGTGTTATTACCAGCCTCCCTCTGAACTCTCACCCTGATGGCAAACAGCCACTGACCAGGCTTCTTCTTAGAATCTGGCTGTAGTTATGTTAACTGATATTGTTAATGATTCTCTCTCAAGTACTGTCCCTCCCTCCTTCAAATCTGTCATCACCCACTCCTCAAAAAAACAACCCTTGACGCTGGCTCCATCCTCACAAACTACAACCCATCTGCAACCTCCCTTCCTCCTCAATTCCTTGAATGTGTTGTCGTCTCCCAAATCAGCACCAATCTTTCTCAGAACTCGATGTTTGAATTCTTTCAATCAGATTTTTGCGTCTCTACCGAAATGGCTCACAAAAGCACAAATGAGATCCTATATAAGTGTGGCCATGGTAAACCTATCTGCAGCCTTTGATATGGTTGACCACACCATTCTCCTCCAAAGATTCTCTAATGCCCTCCAGCTGGGTGAGACTGTACTCACCTGGCTCCATTCTTATCTATCCAGTTGGAGTCACAGAATCACCTGCAATGACTTCTCTTCCTGCACCATTATCTCTGGCGTCCCCCAAGGATCTATCCTTGGACCTCTCTAACTCCTATCTACATGCTGCCTCTCAGTGACATCTGAAAACATAGCATCAGTTTCCACACATACGCTGGCAACACCCAGTTCTATCCCCTCACAACCTCTCTCAATCCTTCCACTATCTGATTTGTCACAATGCTTGTCCACCATCCAATTCTGGACGAACAGAAATTCCCTCCAACTAAATACTGGGAAGAGCAGAGGCATTGCCTTTGGTTCCTATCACAAGCTCCAGTTCCTAACCACCGACACTATCCTTCTGTCTGGCAAGCGTTTGAAGCTGAAACAAGTGCTCACAACCTTCATGTCACATTTGAGAGAGATGAGCTTCCAACTACATATCTGCACCATCACTAATTCTGGCTATTTCCACATCCGTAACTGCTCGTCTCTGTCCCTGCTTTAGCTCATCTGCTGCTGAAACCTTCACCTATGCCTCTGTTACCGCTAGACTTGACTATATACGAACATATGAATTACAAGCAGAAGTAGGCCACTTGTGACCCTTCAAGCCCGCTCTGCCATTCAATAAGTTCATGGTTGAACTGATTACTCCACATTTCCACCTACCCAGATAATCTTTCACCTCCTTGCTTACCAAGAATCTATCCTACCTCTGCCTTAAAAATATTCAAAGACTCTGCTTCCAACACCTTTTGAGGAAGAGAATTCCAAAGACTCACGACCCTCAGAGAAAAAAATTTCTCCTTATCTCCGTCTTAAATGGGTGACCCCTTATTTTTAAACAGTGACCCCTAGTTCTAGATTCACCCACAAGGGGAAACACCCTTTCCACATCCACCCTGTCAAGACCCCTCAGGATCTTGTATGTTTCAATCTCTTCTAAATTCCAGCAGATACAAGCCTAGCCTGTCCAATCTTTCCTCATAAGACAGCCTGCCCATTCCAGTTATTGGTTCAGTAGACCTTCGCTGTACTGCCTCCAACACATTTACATCCTTCTTTAAATAAAGAGACCAGTACTATACACAGTACTCCAGATGTGGTCTCACCAATGCCCTGTACAGCTGAAGCATAACTTCCCTACTTTTGTATTCAATTCCCCTCATGATAAACGATAACATTCTATTAGCTTACCTAATTACATACTGTACTTGCACACTAACCTTTTGCATTTCATGCACCAGGATACTCCGATCCCTCTGCATCTCAGAGCTCTGCAATTTCTCACCATTTAGATAATATGCTTTTTTATTCTTCCTGCCAAAGTGGACAATTTCCCACTTTCCCACATTATTCTCCATTTGCTAGGTCTTCGCCCACTCACTTAACCTATCTATATCCCTTTGTAGCCCCCGTATGTCCTCTTCACAAGTTACATTCCTACCAATGTTTGTGTCATAGCAAATTTAGTAACCATACCTTCAGTCCCTTCATCTAAATCATTTATATAAATTGTTAAAAGCTGAGGCCTCAGTACAGATCCCTGTGGCACACCACTCGTTACATCTTGCCAACCAGAAAATGACCCATTTATGCCTACTCTGTTTCATGTTAGCTAACCAATCTTCTATCCATACCATTATGTTACCCCCTACACCATGATCTTTTATTTTCTGCAATAACCTTTGATGTGGCAGCTTATCAATGCCTTCTTGAAATCTAAGTACAATACATCCACCGATTCCCCTTTACCAACAGCACATACAACTCCCTCAAAGAACTCCAATAAATTGGTTAAATATGATTTCCCTTTCACAAAACCATGTTGACTCTGCCCAATTACCTTGAATTTTTCTAAATGCCCTGCTATAATGTCTTTAATAGCTTCTAACATTTTCCCTAAGACAGAGGTTAAGCTAACTGGCCTGTAGTTTCCAGCTTTCTGTTTCCCTCCCCTTTTGAATAAAAGGAGTTATTGTCGCTATTTTCCAATCTAACGGAACTTTCCCCGAATCTTGGAAAATTAAAACTAATGCATCAACTATCTCACTAGCCAATTCTTTTAGCACCCTAGGATAAAGTGCATCAGGACCCGGGGACTTGTCAGCCCATTGCTCCAACAATTTGTTCAGTCTCGCTTCTCTGGTGATTGTAATTTTCAAGTTCCTCCCTCCCATTTCCTGACTTACAGCTAATACTGGGATGTTACTTGTATCCTCAATAGTGAAGGCCGATGCAAAATATCTGTTCAATTCATCTGCCATCTCCTTATTATCCATTATTAATTCCCCAGACTCACTTTCCATAGGACCAAAGCTCACTTTATTAACTTTTCTCTTTTAAATATCTATAGAAACTCTTACTGTCTTTATATTTCTAGCAAGCTTTCTCCCGTACTCTTCTTTGCTTTTTTTTTTAAATATTCTGTCCAATGTTTTCCTGGTCAGCCAGCTTCCCAGCTGCCACCCTCCATAAACTAATGGTCATTCAAAACTCATACCAATTCCCTTGATTCCTCACCCATGCTCACTGACCTACACTCACTTCGGATTAAACAGTCTTTAAAATACTCATTCTTGATTTCAAATCCCTCCATGGCCTTGTCTCTCCCCATCTCTAATCCCATCCAGCCCTACAACTTTCCAAGATACCTGCACTCCTCCAATACAGGCCTCTTGCACTCAGATTTTAATTGTTCCACCATTGGCAGCTATGCCTTCAGCTGCCAAGGCCCTAAGCTTTGGAATTCCTTCCCTAAACCTATCTGCCTATCTTTCCTTCCTCTGACCTTTTGTTTGGTCATCTGTCCCAACATCTCATGTGGCTTGGTGTCAAATTTTGTTTGATAATGCTCCTGTAAAATGCCTAGGGATGTAAGTGCTATATAAATGCAAGTTGTAGTTGTTAATTGGTTTTCAGTACAGGTTAACAGAGGGCATCACCACTGCTGTGTGAAGTACAATCAACCCTCATTCTTTCCATTTACTACTTCTGCTTGAAATATTACTCATTTTAAAGATTTGCTTAGTGCTCTTTAATTTTTCTCTACTTGCAGGTTAAGTTTTCATTCTGTCTCTGCATTCTACATTGTAGAACAGGCAAAAGATCACTAAGTGTTCAATGTGAAATGGGTGGCTGTCAAAGGGGAGATAATTCCGGTACAATAATGAGATATTCCCATGAAAGGGAAAGGAAGAGCAGGCAAAGCTCGTGCTCCCTGAATAACTAAAAATAAGATTAAAATGAGACAGAAAAAGGGTCTTATGATAAATGGAGATTATCTAATATCTAATGGAGACAAAGAGCACAGCTGATGTATTAAGTAAGACTTAATAGAGGTGTTCATGATGTAGAAGGATATTGAGTAAATAAGGAGAAACTGTTTCCAGTGACAGAAGAGTCAGTAACCAGGAGACAGATTTAAAGGGAACTGGCAAAAGAACTAGAAGGGGAGGAGAATTTTATTTGAAAACACGGTGAAGTGTTATGATCCAGAATCCACTGCCTGCAAGGGTGGAAGTAGACGCAATAATAACTTTCACAGGGAGTTGGATAAATACTTGAAGAAAGGTTTGCAGGCTGTGGGGAAAGAGCAGGGCAATGGGACTAATTGAATGGTTATTCCAAAGAGCCAGCGCAGGAATGATCGGCTGAACAGCTCCCCTTTGCTGCATCTTGTAGAATTATACACTTATGAAGTGCAAAACTTCTTTATGTGGCAATGGCCGAGGTTATTTTTCCTCTGGGGACAATATTTTTTTTTTTTAAATGGTGAGATCAAGGAAATGAAGAGCTCTAATTGTTAACAAAATTAGAAGTGAAAAATGGGAGGGAAGTTCTGAAAAAGTGGACAGCAAGGAACAGATTGGTAAAATGGATTAACGCACTGACTCTTCACCTCTGGGACCTGGGTTTGACTTCAGTCTAGGCAAGGCGAAAACCTTCTGCGCTTAGTGTCGGACTCCTGCGTGAATGGATTTTTGAGTACAGCTGATGCAGTTACTCCAGCACAGAAAGGCCCAAAGCGAAATACAGATGACAATTATTGCATGTACACAAAATAAGAAAAACACTGCAGTAGGGAGCACTCAAGAATAGGCTTAAGCATGTTACTGGAACAGAATATTTGGGGAGTGAGGGTTGCACCTGGTACAGACAACTGAACTCAGAGTGCTGGATGGCGACGCTGGAAGTCATACATGTGCCAATTCCCTGCAATAACTGATAGCTGAAAGATTCACACAAGAAGCTACAGGAGAAATTTATGCCCAGAGCACAACAGGTACAACAATAGTTACGTATTTCTGTGCAAAAGAAGAGACGACCAATTGGAGTCTCGCAGACACGGGTAATCCAACCCTTGCAGGTCAGTCCCATTTCATTGTATACACTCATTTGCCCATGCGGCTGGAGGATTGGACTTTTTTTTTTACAATTGCACTTTTGCGTCATGGTGGATAAGTCATAAACTAGAACACCAAGACCTGTCAGGATCTAGTATTGTGTAATGAGGCAGGGTTAATTAGTAATCTCACAGTAAAAGATCTGCTGGGAAAAAGTGATAACACAACTGAATTCCATATTAAGTTTGAAAGCGACATACTCCAGTCCCAAACAAGAGTCTTAAACTTAAACAAAGCCAATTACATGGGTATGAAGGGAGTGCTGGCTAAGACTAAAAGGTCTGATGGTAAATAAACAGTGGAAACATTTAAAGAAACAATTCAAAATGTTCAACAAAAGTTCATTCCATTAACAAAAACTCAGCAAGAACAATCCATCTGTGGCTTACTAAGGAAGTTAAGGGTAGTATTAGATTAAAAGAGGCTTCTCATGTTGTAAAGAATAGTAGTAAGTCTGAGGATGGGAGTGTTTTAGAAACTAAATGGCCACCAAAAAGTTGATAAGGGGAAATTAGAATATGGGAGTAAACTAGCCAGGAATACAAAAACAGATTGTAAGTTTTTTTATATACTTGTAAAAACGAAGAACAACTAAAGTACACATTGGCCCCTTAGAGACAGACAGGAGAAATTATCATGGGAAGTGAGGAAAATGGCAGAGACATTGAACAAATATCGTATGTCTTCTGCTGTGAAGACAGACACAAGTTACATATCAGAAATAGAGGATAACCTAGGGGCTAATTGGATGCGATAAACATAGGGAGAGGGGATGTATCAAGGGAATTAAGATTTACTAGACTAATACCTGGAATGAGCAGGTTGTCTTATGAGGAAAAAGGGTGGACAGGCTAAGCTTGTATCTGAAGTTTAGGATAGTAACGCGTGACTTGATTGAAACATAAAAGATCCTGAGGGTTCTTGACAAGGTGGATGTGGGAAGGATGTTTCCTCTTGTGGGAGAATCTAGAACTAGGGGTCCTTATTTAAAAATAAGGGGTTGTGTATTTAAGACAGAGATGAGGAGAATTCTTTTCTAAGGGTAGTGAGTCTTTGGAACGCTCTTCCTCAAAAGACAGTGGAAGCAGTATCTTTGAATATTTTTAAGTTAGAGGTAGATAGATTTGTGATAAGCAAGGGGGTGAAAGGTTATCGGGGGTAGGCGGGAATGTGGAGTTGAGATTACAATCAGATCAGCCATGATCTTATGGAATGGCAGAGCAGGCTCGAGGGGCCGAGTAGCCTACTCCTGCTCCTAATTCGTATGTTCATATTAGCATCCTTGAAAGTGGATAAATCACCATGACCAGATGAAATGTACCCCAGGCTGTTAAAAGCAGCCAAGGAGAAAACAGAAGATCTGACCATCATTTTCCAGTCCTCACTGGGTACAGGTGTGCTGCCTGAGGATTGGAGGTCTGCCAACGTTGAACCTCTGTTTAAAAAGGGAGCGAGGGATAGGCTGAATAATTACAGCCAGTCTAACCTCGATAGTGGGGAAATTATTGGAATCAATTCTGGGAGACTGGATAAACTGTCACTGAGAAAGGCACAGATTAATCAAGGACGGTCAGCATGGAATTGTTAAGGGAAGGTCGTGGCTGACGAACTTGACTGAATTTTGTGAGAAGGTAACTAGGAGGATTGATGCGAGTAGTGCTGTTGATGTGGTCTACATGGATTTTAGCAAAGCTTTTGACAAGGTGCCATATGGCAGACTGCTTAAAAAAAAAAGCGCCCATGGGATCCAGGGGATGTAGCGAGCTGGATATAAAATTGGCTCAGTGACAGGAAACAAAGGGTAATTGTTGATGGGTAGTTTTGCCATTTTCAGTCAGGTTCTGCAGGGCTCAGTATTCTGTCCCCTGCTTTTTGTGCTCTATATTAATGATTTGGACACAAATGTGGGAGGTATGATCAAAAAGTTTTCAGACAACACAAAAATTGGTCGACAGCGAGGAGGAAAGCTATAGACTGCAGGAAGATATCAATGGACTGGTCAGGTGGGCAGAAAAGTGGCAAATGGAATTTAGCTTAGAAGTGTGAGGCGATGCATTTGGGGAGGTTTTATGAAAGGGAAATAGTCTTTGACACATTTATTAGAATTTTATGAGGATTTAGCTAGTAGGGTAAAGGGAAACAGCAGATGTAGTATACTTGGATTTCCAAAAGGCATTTGATAAGTTGCCACACAAAAGGTTAATATGCAAGACAAGGGCTCATGGAGTTGTAGGTAATATATCAACATGAATAGAGGATTGGTTAACGGACAGGAAGCAAAGAGTAGGGATAAACAGAGCATTTTCAAATTGGCAGCTGTGACTAGTGGAGTGCTGCAAGGATTAGTGCTGGGGCCTCTGCTACTTCCAATCTATATTAATGACTTAGTCAGAGAGTAATGTATACAGGTTTGCTGATGATACAAAGCTAGGTGGGAATGCTGTGAGGAGAAAACAAAAAGGCAGCAGGGAGATAAAGACAGGTTAAGTGAGTGGGTAACAAGATGGAGTAGAATGTGGGGAAGTGAGGTTATTTACTTTTGTAGTAATAGAAAAGCAGAATATTTCTTAAATATTGTGAAACTTGTAAATGTTGATGTTCAGAGGGACTTGGGTGTACTTGTACAACAAACAAAGTTAGCATGCAGGTACAGCAAACGGCATGTTGGCCTTTAGATCAAGGGGAATGGAGTACAAGAATAAACAATAAGTTCCGAAGAAGGGTCACTGACCCGAAACGTTGGCTCTGCTTCTCTCTCCGCGGATGCTGCCGGACCTGTTGAGCATTTCCAGCATTTCTTGTTTTTGTTTCAGATTTCCATCATCTGCAGTATTTTGCTTTTATACAAGAATAAAGAAGTCTTGCTACAATCGTACAGGACTTTGGTGAGACCACACCTGGAATACAGTGTGCAGTTTTGGTCTCCATATTTAAGGAAGGATATACTTGCAGTGGAGGCAGTACAGCGAAGGCTCACTAGACTGGTCCCTGGAATGGAGAGGGTTGTCCCGTGATGAAAGGCTGAGTAAACTGAGCCTATACTCTCTGGAGTTTAGAAGAATGAGAGGTGATCTCATTGAAACATACAAGATTCTGAGGGGGCTCGAGAGGGTAGACAAAGAGGCTGTTTCCCTTGGCTGGGAAATCTAGAACACAGTGACACAATCTCAGGATAAGGGCCGATCATTTAGGACTGAGATGATGGGAAATTTCTTCATGCAAGGTTTTGTGAATTTTTGGAATTTTCTACCCCAGAGGACTGTGGATGTTCCATCATTTAAGGCAGAGATATTCAGACTTTTGGTCTCAGGGAATCTAGGGCCACGAACAGTGGACGGGAATGTGGAATTAAAGCTGAAGATCAGCCATGATCATACTGAATGAAGGAGCAGGCTCGACAGGCTGTATGGTCTACTCCTGGTCTTATTTTTTATGTTCTTAGGAGCTACAGATTGAGACGCATGCAAATTATGGAGAACAGGATTTTAAAACTCTACAGAAGGGGGTCCCCCAAGGATTCAGGTATGCACCCATCATGTGGCCATGATGACAAAAACTTGAAGACCCCCATCCTAAATGACTAACTCTTCAAGGAATAAAAATGCTACATCGTTTCCTTGGGAACAATGTTCCCTCTAATTTCTCCCTGCTATGCGCAGCCCTTTTGTTGCACTGCATAGTCCCTTTAAAATTGCCACTCTGTTGCACATGCGCACAACTTAAAAAGGGACCCCTGCTTGTGCGCGATCCATTTGTCCCCGCATGGCAAGTTCCAGATTGACATGCAGCCGTGCTCCCACACAGCTTAGAGAGAATATTGGTTGCGAGTGGTGGACCACTGGCCGAGTGGCACACTCCTTGTTGGGGGCGGGGGTGAAGGAAAATAAGGAGACAGGTGGAGGCGAATCATCAGGCAACCTTCAGGTGCTTTTCTGTGGTACAGGAGTAATTTTACACATACCTAGTATCCGACACACATCATCACAGTTCTGGTTTATTTCGTGTAACCATCGCTTGACGTTTACAAAGGATTCTGCGCTGGTGACATCATATACTACTATAACCCCATGAGTGCCTCTGTAGTACCTGTCAAGCAAGAAGAAGTAACAGTTATAAGACACGGAATAGTTTTGGTATAGTCAATAATCCATTACACCTTTGGTTCAGCAGGTTCAAGGGGCCATATGCCTTATGTTCATTCAATATAGCCAAGGACAAGAAAGTGTCATTTAGGCGATCAAATCTCATCTCTTTTAAATCTAGTTTCCAATTGAGCACATAATCCAGGTTGACACTGCAGTGCAGTATTGAGGAAGCATTGCACTATGAGGTTTTGTTTTTCAGATGAGATGTCAAGACACTGTCTGTCCTCACAGGCACATGTAAAAGATCCTGTGACAATATTTGAAAGAGAGAGTGAGTGGAGAGTTCTCCTAGTGTCTTGGCCAACATTGCTAAAAACATTATCTGGTCAATGCTGTCTGTGGGACCTTGTTGTCAAATTGAATGCCTTGCTTACCTACAACAATGACTATATTTCAAAACTACTCTTGGCTGTGAAATGCATCGAGACCTCAAAGTTGTGAAAGGCACTTTTTAAATGCAAGTCCTTTCCTGACATTGAATGCTCCGAACTATCAGGATCTTTAATCCAGTTTCAAACTTCTTTTACCGGTTCTTGCACATTGCGTTATTGAAAGTTTTCTACAGATTTCTTGCTGGAAGTTAGCGCCAAAAGAGTCTGAGATAAGGCAAAATAATCTATCTTGACTACTGATGTGCCATCTCTGGACTGTAGCTAGTCCTTCACATACAACCGACAGAGAAAGAAATGTCCACTTGGTAATTCCCTGCAGGAGCTCTAAACTACCACAAAACATGACCTTCCCAAATCACTCCTTTCAGGTGAAGCAGCGATTTACTTGTACTTCTTTCAATGTAGTAATACTGTATTTGCTGCTCACAGTGTGGTCTCCTCTACATTGGGGAGACTAAGCGCAGACTGGGTGACCGCTTTGCGGAACATCTCCGCTCAGTCCGCAAGCAGGACCCTGAGCTTTCGGTTGCTTGCCATTTCAACACTCCCCCCTGCTCTCATGCTCACATCTCTGTCCTGGGATTGCTGCAGTGTTCCAGTGAACATCAACGCAAGCTCGAGGAACAGCATCTCATTTACCGATTAGGCACACTACAGCCTGCCGGACTGAATTCAATAATTTCAGAGCATGACAGCCCCCCATTTTACTTTCATTTTTAGTTATTTTTTCTTCCTTTTTTTTTAAAAAAAATTCTTTTTTACATTTTTTACAATCTTTTTTTTTTTGCATTTATTTCATTTCATCTTAGTGTGTTCAGTTTGCTTACCCACTGGTTTTTTTTCAGGTTTGCACTTGCTGCTGTTCAATATTCAGTGTATTTACACCTAATCTGTACTAATGCTTTGTCTTTCAACACACCATTAACATATTGTTTGCCTTTGCTCCGTGACCTTTTGGTCAGCGATGTGGCCTGGTCCAATCTACACCTTCTCCTTTGTTATCTCTTGCCCAACCCCCACCTCACTTGCTTATAACCTGTGACTTTTCTAATATTTGTCAGTTCCGATGAAGGGTCACTGACCCGAAACGTTAACTCTGCTTCTCTTTCCACAGATGCTGCCAGACCTGCTGAGTGATTCCAGCATTTCTTGTTTTTATTTCAGATTTCCAGCATCCGCAGTATTTTGCTTTTATTATATGACCTTCCCAAATCCTGGCAATACAAAAAAAGGCTAGGCTCTGCCAATTGGCAGTAAGTTCACCCATGAAAAAGGGTTAAGTTACAAAGTGTCATACTCCTTGACTATTGTTAAACTTCAATAGTTATGACACAACCAACAGATACCAAATTTTTTTTATATATCGGAAATCATGTGCGTTTTCCCCAGCTTCTGCAGACCCACAAAATCCACACAGCAGTAAAACAAAGTGTCCTAGCAGACAGGAAGCCTCTCTGCAATGGAGTTAACTGAAAGCCTCAATATGTAGTGCACACATCAGCCAATCACTGTCACAGGAGCAATCAAAATGTTCGCAAGTTGAAGGGTATTAATGTGGCTGCAAGTCAGGGCTCAGGTTTGGCTCATAGGAGCTGCACAGGAGGAGATAGTGTCCTTGAACTCTCTTGCACAACCTGAGCAACAGGAGCTTCTCAGATGGTATTCTGGTTACATGCACTGGATGGTGTGGCACTGACTTAGGCAGACCAGATGGTTCCAGGTTTGACTCTTGACCTGTGTGGAGTTAGCTGTAGCTGATCCGCATGAAGACGGCAGTGGAGATTTTTCAATTTGCATCAACGTCCAAAGTTCAGGGCTTGGGGGCGGGGTCTGTCGGTTTCTGGCTGGTTTCTTAAAGGAGGGTATTTAAACCACAAGTCCCAGAAAAAAAAAGAGATTGATGTTCATATACTGCTGGAACAGCCACTGAGAGATTATAATTAACTGCTCAGTATTTACTGGTCTCAAAACTCAAAGAACTGTCAGCTACAGAGCAGACAGGAAATTGAGGAAGGGAATCCCACTCTGCCACAGTTTGACAAAGTAATAATGAATCAAAGGGGCAGCTGACTCCCTCACTGCATGTACTGGGCAGGGGACAACGATCTCATCCTGTTTGGCTCAACTTAGGAACAGGGGTAGGCTATTCAGCCCCTCAAGCCTGTTCCACCATGCAATTAGATCATGCTCATCAGTATCTTAACTCCATTTACCTGCCTTAGCTCTGTGTCCCTTGATAAGCTCATCTAACAAAAATCTATCTACACAAGTCTTGAAAATTTCAAATCAATCCCCAGCATCCAAAGTAGTAGCAAATTTCAGATTTCCACTACACTGCAAAAACTTGATTCCTGATTTCCTTCTTGAATAGCCCGGCTCCAATTTTAAGATTGTGCCCACTTATGCTGGACTCTTCCGCTAGAGGAAATAGCTTCTCTGTATTCAGCCTATTGAATTCTTTCATCATTTTTAATATTTTAAAACTGGGCCAGTACTGGTTGAGAAACTGAAAGTAGGTATTGCACCAATAGTCTATTTTTTATTCATTCGTGGGATGTGGGCATCACTGGCCAGGCCAGCATTTATTGCCCATCCCTAATTGTCCTTGAGAAGGTGGTGGTGAGCTGCCTTCTTGAACCGCTGCAGTCCACAGTGCTGTTAGGAAGGGAGTTCCAGGATTTTGACCCAGCGACAGTGAAGGAACAACGATATAGTTCCAAGTCAGGATGGTGTGTGACCTGATATCGGTGAAAAGCTGTAATTGCATTGACAATTATCCACAGATTAATGCTTTTGAATTCAGCAGTAACGGATGCTGTTTTAAGAGCAAGCTGTTCCAGACTGTGGATATCAAAGTTCATCATAGAAGAGGCAAGTCATAATCTTTGTTGTACTCTCACCTCAGAGTCAGAAGTTTGCGTGCTCAAGTCACACTCGAGGACTGAGCACCAAATCTAGGCCGATATGACAGTTGGCACTGAGAGGTGCCAGCTTTATGATGAGGCAGTCAAATCAAGGCCCCATCTGCCCTCAGATGGATATAAAAGATCCCGTATTTCAAAGAAAAACAGGTTATCATGGCAAATATTTAACACACAACCTACATCACAAACAAATTATCTGATCATTATCACATCGCTGTTTGTGGGAGCTTGCCGAGTGCATTTTAACTGCTGCATTCCCTATCTTACAACAGTGACAACTTCAACAGTACTTCACAGGTATTAAAACACTTTGGGTTGTCCTGAAGTTGTGAATGGTGCAATATAAATGCAAGTCTCATCTTTCTAACAAGTGTAAGGCCTCCACTTATCTATAAAATCGAATCACCGAACAGAGGCACAAGTAATTAGAAGCCCAGCCTGAAGGAGCACAGCAGGGAGCAGACATCCACAACACAGACTTTTCCAGTGATTCAATGTACATTCTAAAAGATGCTTTTAATTTAACTTTTGTTCCCAATTAAAATTTATGAAATAGTCTCAGCCTCACCAAGAAAGAAACTGAGCTCATGTAGGAAACCACAAAGTCTGAGCATATATTATACATACCACAGATCTCAGGTCTGACTGCAACAAACAATCTCTGGCACAGTCTGTGAACATAAAACCTGTCCTTGCACCTGACCACATTCATCATTGAATTGCGTCCAGAAAAAACAACAGATCACTGCAGATAACTCTCAATGCTGCAGAGGCCTTCTCTGTAAATTAGCTCCTAGGCACTGCAAGCATCTGCAATTCGCTATCTGCCTCACTATCATACACTGAATGTCATGAAAATGCTGTATTTGCACAGATAAATATCGGACAGGTTTAGTTCTTAAGGATAAAACAGCAACTTCCTGACATTCAATGGTGAGGATCCATTATTATTTTACAGGATCGCATCTGGAGTGCTGTGCCCCATTTTGGTCTTCCCACATAAAGGATGCTACAAGAAGGATTCCTAGTTGAAAGAACCATAGCTACCTTGATAAGCTAGAGACAACCTGACAGAGGTTTATAAAATAAATTAAAGAGCTGGATAGCATCCCTATTGATAGATTGGGGAGGACCAGGGGACACAAGTTTAAACTACACCAGATGGGGAATAGACTGAATGTTAGGTGATTGTTCTTTGGTAGGAAGAATAGAATCACATTAAGTATTATTTAAATGAGGAGTGACTGCAGAATGCTGTGGTAGAGGGATTGGGAGCCCTCGCATATGAAACACAAAAAGGTTAGCATGCAGGTACAGCAAGTAATTAGGAAGGCAAATGGAATGTTAGCATTTATTATAAAGGGAAATGGAGTAAAGAAGGAGAAGTCTTGCTACAACTGTACAGAACATTGGTGAGACCACATCTAGAGCAGTGTGTACAGTTTTGATCTCCTTACTTGAGTAGCAATATATTTACACTGGAGGTAGTTCCTGAGATGAAGGGGTTGTCTCATGAGGAAAAATTGAGCAGGTTGGGCCTATACTCATCCGAATTAAGAATAATAAGGAGCAATCTTATTAAAACACATAAGATTCTGAGGGGGCTTGATAGGGTAGATGCTGAGAATATATTTTCTCTCCTGGGTGAATATACAACTAAGGGGCATAGTTTCAGAATAATGGGTTATCCATTTAAGACCGAGATAAGGAGGAATTTCTTCTGAGGGTCGGTGGTGAAACTTTGTCATTCTCTACTCCACAGAGTGGTGGAGGCTGAGTCATTGAATATATCCAAGGCCGAGTTTGACAGATTTATGAACTACAAGGGAGTCAAGGGTTATGGGGGTGAGTAGGAAAGTGGAGTTTAGGCCACAATCTGATCTGCCATAATCTTACTGAATAACAGAGCAGGCTCAAAGAACCTTATGGCCTACTCCTAGGCTTGGGGACACAGATTGAAGGTTTTGGGAAAGAGATGCATTTAGAGTCACTTACAGCACAGAAGGAGGCCATTTAGCCCATTGAGTCCACGCAGGTTCTCCACGGAGCTATTCAGTCAGTTCCACACCCCTGCCCGATCCCCGTAGCCCTACAAGTCTATTTCCTTCAAGTGGTCATTCAATTTCCTTTTGAATTCATTGACTGTCTCTGCTTCCTGACCCTCGTGGGCAGCGAGTTCCAGGTCATCACCACCCGCTGGGTAGAAAAGTTCATCCTCACATTCCCCCTGCTTTGCTTGCCCAAAACCTTCAATCGTTGTCCCCTAGTTAATGGGAGCAGTTTTTCCTGGTTTAACTTGCGAGTCTGTCATAATCTAGCACACGTCTATTAAATCTTCCCTCAATCTCCTTTGTTCTAAAGAGAACAACCCCAGTTTTTCTAACCCAACCTTGTAAGTAAAATTCTTCATCCCAGGAATAATTCTGCAGGGGGAATATGAGGAAGAACCTTTTTTAAAATATATGCAGCAGGTGGTAATGACTCACAAGGGTGGTGGAAGTGGAGACAATGACTTCAAAAGGAAATTGGATAGCCACTTGAAGGAAAAAAACTTGCACGGCTACAGGAATCGAGCGGGGAGAGTAGGACTGGCTGGATTGCTCCGTGGAGAGCCGGCATGGACTCGATGGGCCGAACGGTCTGCTTCTGTGTTATGTGACTATGACTATTTCTTACATTATGTTCCCAGAGAATATCAAGCCTCTGGAATACACGGTCAGCTGATGAAGGCATACAGAGAGTCATCACCCACTGCAAGAGGGAGGTGAACCACTTTTGATTGGGGCAAAGATTTCATCATCTTGAACACAAGTGATTTTACAGATAACTCATGTCCATGGGATCTCCTGTGTTGCCCGAGGGGGTCAGATGAAAACATCCTATGGTATTTTTTTTCCTCCTTACTGGCCCTGGATTTTTGGCCTCACCCAGGAGATCACATGGCTGCCAGGGATGGG
The DNA here is from genome assembly GCF_036365525.1 of Heterodontus francisci. Taxonomy (NCBI): domain Eukaryota; kingdom Metazoa; phylum Chordata; class Chondrichthyes; order Heterodontiformes; family Heterodontidae; genus Heterodontus; species Heterodontus francisci. The sequence continues at coordinate 57,517,445 of NC_090393.1, forward strand.
GGTGTGGTGGGGTATGGAAAATGTCTCGTCCAGCCATCAGAGTGTGGGTCAGATTTGATGGACCAGCTGGTCTTTTTCTGCCCATCATCTTCTGATGTCATGATTGCAGAACCATTTCTACAATATAAACTAGCCATGACTGGCAGTTTGACTGCACTCTCTCTCCTCCACTGCACCCCCTCATTGTACAGTGACACCCAAAATTGGAAGAGTTAGACTTTAAATAATGCAAAACTTGGAAAACTGCAGGAAAGACTTAAAATTCTAAGACAGACATGTCAGCAAAGCAAAATGCTCTGAACTGCAGACCAAATGCCTAAGTTTGGGAGCGAAGAGGCGGAGGTTTATGTGGAATTATTTTAGTGCAGCCATCAGTAACCATGGCCTATTAGAAGCAATGAAAATTCACTTGAAGTCTGCGACTTGGATCTGCGTAGATCACTGGTGGGAGAAACATACTAATTAAATATGATGAAAGCTATCCATAGTTGAAGAGTTCCTGAAGAAAACAATCCCCTTCTTTACATAAAGAAATTTTCCAAGTCATGTTTAAATTAGGAAACACTGTGCTGTAGTTACTGAACACGGTAGTGGGCAACAATAGAATAGCAGAGCACTAACAGGGATTGAGGTACAGATCAGCCATAACAGAGTTCAATGGCTCAAGGGCTGAATAGCCTATACCTGTTTTATGTACAGAGACCGAGGGCCAAACACCAATTTGACCTGGTTAGGTGGAGTGTTTTTCTTGGTTTGGGGGGGGGGGGGGGGGGGGGTGGTGGTGGAGGTGGAAGAATGGGGGGGGGGAAAAAAAAAGCACAGAATCTGTGGAGTAGGGGGCAAAAAAAACTCGTGTGGTCTGCTTTTTCTCTCAGTTTTGGGGGGCGGCTGTTGGTGGGTGGAGATGGGAAGCCTTGAAGATCTGGTACAATGTCACAAGCCCACCTGCTTGGCAGTAGAAATGGGAAGACCAGGGAAATTAAAGGCAAGGGATAATGAACCAGAATAGCGAGACAGATAATAAAATAGGTTACACAATGAAGACTCATTAGCAGCACTCGTTTGCATTGATGTGCGCTGTGTAGGCCTGACATCTGCAGCCGCTACTTTTAGCACTTGTATATTTTCACATTTTACTTTGCTCAATTTAAAAAACTATTAAACCTGTATTAAAGGTTACTTCGTAGACATGGATTTAAAACTAAGCATGATTGTGCTGATTACCACTGATTAAGTCAAATGATCAATTATGTAATCAGTAGCCATTGTAACTAAACTTGTTTTTCCTCAATAACTCCTGCGCTTTGTTTTCATGCTGGTTAAAGCAGGCTAGGTTCACAGCTGTCCTTTTGTCTAAACTACTGTTTTTCTCTGCTTACTAGATTGTTAAGAAAGAAAGGTTTCCTATTGTTTAAACAGGAGTCAGTTCTTATGATATTTGGTGACCCTTGACCTGCAAGCAAGGAAAATGGATATCAAAGCAAAATACTGCAGATGCTAGAAATCTGAAACAAAAACAAGAAATGCTGGAACCACTCAGCAGGTCCGGCAGCATCCGTGGAAAGAGAAGCAGAGTCAACGCCTCGGGTCAGTAACCCTTCTTCGGAAAATAGATAGCCTTGCACGTGGGGTGGTCCACTATGGTAGAGAGTCAGGCGATGGAGTTGAATTGATGGACAGTATAACCTAATTGATGGCAGATGAGACACACCATCAAAAGGCATGCAGACATCCCGAGTGGCCTCGTAGTGCCAGAGAAGAAATTGACGAGGACTCATGGTTGTCAGACTCTCGTTTTGGGAAAGTCTGGATGGAGGCCTCAAAGCTGGAATGGAGCCAGAAATTGGACTTAAAGGATGCATCCAATGCTCGGTATTGCAGCTGGAGTGGACTGACTGGACAGTCCACCCCCGTGCAAGATTATTCAGAGACTTGGTAATGTATGTACCAAAGGGAACTGTACCATTAGCTGTCTTGAACAGACTAATTTGGGGTTATAGCATTTGTGCTACAAGAAAGTTGTCTTTCTATACAAAGTGTTTATTTAAAAAAAGGAAAAGAAAGTTATTTGAGTATTGCTGAAAACAGGCATTTTGTTGAAGCTTTCTGTCTTGCGCTCATCAGGACAATTTGCAACACCAATGTAAGGGAAAGCAACAAATTTATATTGTGGGAAGACAGTGCTGATTGGTTGGCAAGTGGACTCTGGTAGAGGCGTTGCCATAAAGAATGCCCCAGTTTATGGTGACTGATAGTTAATTGCCAAGCTTCGTTTGAAATTTAAACCAGGCAGCTTGACTCTGGTTAAAGCATTGCTCTGAAGAATGAACCAGAGAATGGCTGTCACTTATTTTGTTTAGCTGAAACAGGTGCAATGTGTGTACATGTTCTTTCGGTCTGCAAAGAACAGGATCCTGTGTATTAATGTATATAGCTTCCAGTACGTGCAAATGCACTACACTGCGAGCCCGACTGAATCTTAAATTGGTTGTCAGCGTAATTCTTCACACACTGAAGTTTATTTATCAAATGTTGTCCAATCGCGGAATCACTTCTAACGCTGGACGCTGTTTTGAGTTTTGCAAGAATGGGCTGGTTGGGTACGGCCTGTAGTTTGCCCGTTGCGAACAGCGGAAGGGACCTGTTGTTTGATACGATCCGCCAGTCTTTGGGACATATGGCCTATATACCTAGCATCACACTGGAATTGAAATTCATACGTTACGCTACTCATTTGTGATAGGCAGTACATTTTTTTGACTTGACCGCAGCATCCTGTTAGTGGTGAACACCATACCTGTTGCTACTGCACAGTAGCAACGTGAAACTGCTAGCTTCACCTATTGCCCAAAGTCTTGGGATACGTTACCCTTCTAGGGTAATCGGAGGTAGACTGGCCACTTTTCAGGGCCGAAAATGACAGCCTTAGGCCTGTTCATATGTTTGCGTGATACAGTGAGAAATTATCTGATCAGGGTAGCCATTGTCATGCAGAATGCCTTTGATTCGCCTTATTTCAGCATCAAGTCTGCAAGGTGATCAAATGGCTCGGCTCCTATTTACAAGGTTGCCAATAAGGCCAATCTTATAGCGCGTGGAACTGTAAGAATCCCAATGTGTTTCAATGCCAGTGTGATGCTAGGTATATAGGCCTTATGTCCCAAAGACTGGCGGATTGTAACACGTCCCTTCCGCTGTTCGCAATGAGCAAGGTCGTACCCAACCAGCCCGTGCTTGCAAAATTCAAAACAGTGTCCAACATTAGATGTGATTCTGCAATTGGACAACATTTGATAAATAATCCTCAGTGTGCTAAAAATTATGCTGACAACCAATTTAAGATCATCAGTTGGGCTCGCAGTGTGGTGCATTTGCATGCACTGGATGCTACATATATTAAAACACAGGGCCCTGTTATTTGCAGACAGAAAGAACATGGGCACACATTGCGCCTATTTCAGCTAAACAAAATAAGTGACAGCCATTTGCTGGTTCATTCCTCAGGGCAATGCCTTGACCAGAGTCAAACTGCCTGGTTTAAATTTCAAACAAAGCTTGGCAGTTAACTGCCAGTCACCATAAACTGGAGCATTCTTTATGGCAACACCTCTACCAGAGTCCACTTGCCAACCAATCAGCACTCTCTTCTCATACAGTATAAATTTGTTGCTTTCCCTTATCTGGTACTCTTGCGAATTGTCCTGATGACTGCAAGATGCAAAGCTTCAACAAAATGTCTGTTTTCAGCAATACTAAAGATAATTTTAAATCAATAATTGTTTAATAATTTACTAAAAATTGTTTAAACACATTTAGTATTGGGTCACCCATTCCTGTTACGTCCAGATTATGGCCCCGAACCCAAGTGAAATTCTGCAAGGGACACTCACCCTACAGCTGATGAGGGCTTTCACTTTGGTACCATGGAGTTGTCATGGACACCAATTACCCAAGCAACCAGTCGGGATTTTCCCTCATTGTGTATGTCAGATGCAGGTTGTCAAAGACTGAACGAGGAAAAAACAAGACTTATGTCGTGAAGTGGGCACACTATGCTAACACAAGCTATCCTTGTACCAGGCTAGTGCTGCTGATTCCCAATGAGCCGATGATAAAAACAAAGGCTGGCAGATTCACAACCGCTTAGCACAAATACAAAAACAACTTTATGCAGAGAGCAAAAGAACTGGAAGTGGGTACCAATAAAGAGTGGTCCTATGCCGTGAAGGTCACTTTGATTGCACCTACAATGTTGGAGATAAGTAATTATTTTAAATCTGCCTTAATTTGAGATGTACACCACAGGTAAGCACAGGCTTTTCTTCGCTTGTCATTCCTGACACACACCACCCCCCACCCCCACAGTCCGGAGCAAAAACAGACATACACCTATTGGGGCCAAATGGCCTGCTTCTGTGCTGTGCATTCTAGGTCTCTAACAATACTTGGGTTCTTTTCTCAACAGATTCTGCTATTGTTCACCAGCTGACCTCACAGGGCACTGCACAGATCCCATTGTACTCAGTGGAATAACAACCATCTGACCCCAACCTCAGGAATGAGAAGTTTCAATTTTACAATTTTGGCAGCTCTTATCAGTTGGCAGATACTAGGAGTGCATCACGTCTGATTTCAAAACCCACGTGTTGTAAAACTCAATGTCTTCTCCGTATTTTCATTTTCACATTTAGCTCAGATAAAAGCAAGCCTTCACTGCAATGCTTCAGCAGAGGAAATGATCATGCAAAAGTTGTACAGGGGAAATCAGTAAGGGGATGTAGAGGGTGGAAGCATGATTTTAAAAAAAAGCAGTCATTAATGGCACTGCGATTTAAAACAATCGCAGGGTTACTGCTCAAGTCATTAACTTGCAGGGTTAAGGCACTTAATGGCAGCCTGACCTATAAACTGAAATTTAAAGGAAACAAACACCATGCTTCTGATCATGTCTGGGATCCCTGATAACCTCTGGTCCCAAGCGTGTCTGCTCAAGGTACAGAAAACGGAGGGCTGCTTCCTGTTAGCCTGCAAATAGGTCAACCAGGACCAGCGGCACAATGGCATTGTAAACATGGTCCATGGTAAAACTGGCATGTAAACAGGGGGGCATCAGCAGTGGCACAGGTAAATAGGGGCCAGTGGTGCATATAAACAAGGGCCGGGGGCACATTGGGATTTGCAAAAAGTGGTCATTGCCATACTGATTTATGCAAAACAGGATCAAGTAATCCCAGGTCTCCACCTGAATGCTGCTCTCCAAGCAACCCAAGCATCAATATAGCATTTATTCAAACATACAAAGGCCTTCATAGGCTGCATGCACTCCCATGAGTCAAAGTGTTGATGCCTGCAGACTAAGCTCACACATTTAAATGGCCACTTGGCAAGATAGCAGAATCTCTGCAAACATACCATGCACAAGTCAAGAAAACTGGCAAACTAAATTATTGAACTGAGGCGGTGACTACAAATCCTTGTCACTCCTGGCAACAGGACTAGGGGATGCAGGTTTAAGGTTTTGCAAAGGAGATTCAGGGAGAATGAGAGAACAATTTTTTAAAAAATGCTGCAAGTGGTAAAGACCTGGAACTCTGCCTACAAAGGGAAAGAAAGCAAAGACAATGATTTCAAAAGGAAACTGGATGGGCAACGCAGATAGAGTGGAGGAGTGGAACTGACTGGATTTTTCCACAGAGAGCAGGAATAGACTCGATGGAACGAATAGCTGCCTTATGTGCTGTAATGACTGACTCTATAACAAGTTCCTTTAAAATAATGGTTTCTTGCCCAGGAGGTTTAATTAACCATTAACTACTTCACTTAATTAACATCTGATACAGAAGACATAAATGACTATGACTACTAAGACATTGGCATCCTTTATTCCCCTTTAGATAAACATTTTGACATTCTATATTGCACTTCTTCAGCCCAATGTGATTAGTTGAGGAGAGATTTTACTATGTACCAGTTTGATATGACAAAAAAAAAAATGAACCATTAGTTGGAAAAATAAACCCAACAGCAGGAAAAATCAGCAATGCTATGAAAAAGACACTGAAGCACTTTCCAGTTGGAAACACCCCCCCATTACAAATTTGATATGCTTTGCTGTTGCTAATCACAAGTACACTACAGATTCTACATGTGATCTAGTTTGGGTAGATTAAACACCAAAGGCTACAAGATAAGGGACCCTGTGTCTGGCTCTGCACACCATCAATAAAAAGGCCAACTCCATGACTGCCACCTTACGATCTGTTCAAGATCAAGTTGTTGAGAACAATCCGCCAGTCTTTGGGACATAAGGCCTATATACCTAGCATCACACTGGCATTGAAACACATTGGGATTCTTACAACCTCTGACTAAATACTGGACAGACTGAAATCATACTTGTTCAGCATGCACCAGAAACTCTGCACCCCAACTACCAATTTCAATTCCTATCCTGACACTACACCACCTCATTGCTGGTTTAAAAGCTCAGAGCAGACAATCAACCCACCTCCAAGACCACCTATTCCTTTGCAAAAATCGCCTGAACCAAAATCTTCAACCATGATTCAGTCACTTCCAGGTTTGATTTCTCCAATGCTCTTCTTTCTGCTCTCCAAGCCTATACCCTGAACAAACTCCAGCTTAAACCAAAAGTCCACTGTTCACATCATCTACTACTGCAACAGTTTTGTCTGTCCGCATTTTCTGATTGGTTGGTGGTTTGATTTGGTGGGTGGAGCCTGGCACACACACCTCGGTTATGGGCCCCCAGCCCTCACCGTTCCCTGGCCTCTGTTCCTGGGCTCGCGACCATTGTGGGGAGGGGTGTGCGGTCGAGAGAACATGAGGGGTGGGGGTGGAAATGCTATGAGAGGGATGAAAGGAATGGGATGGGTATGGCATGGGAAAGATGGAATGGGGATTTAAAGTAGCATTGTTGCTATAAAGTTACTAATACCACAAATAGTTTGCAGGTCTATGCTTGTCGTGTACTAAATCCCACTCATCTACCATCCCTGTTCTCGTTGGGTTCAGTGCATGGTGCCAAAGGCTCAGTGCTGGGACCGTTAATTTCATTTCCAATTTATATAAATGACTTGGAAACTCAGCCAAATTTGCTGATGCTACACTTGAAGGGGCAGTGGAATTGGAGGAGGCAGCTCAAATTACAGAAAGACTTGGACTAAATACAATGACATTGTTGCAGACAAGTGTAAAAGTACTGAATGTAAAAAGGAACAATGGATGAAATGTATCCCATAAATGGTGCTAAAATAGCTAAGAATGAAACTGAAAGGGTCCTAGGAGTTTGTAGATTTGATGGTTAATATTTCAGAGCAGCAAACAAAGACAAAACAGCAAAATTTGCAAGTCAGTGGAAGTCTACATCTAGAGTACTGTGTAGTCTGGTCACAGACACAAGGCAGACATTCAAGAAAATGCCAAGATGCTGATCCCCAGTGTTAAAGGCTGAGTTATGAGGAATAATTGGGAAGACTTTGGCTTGTGAGATGTAATCTTAGAGGGACAAAAGATAATTAAGTGAGTGGGAAAGATAAATCCAGACTACTAGTTTAAATTGTTACCATTGGAAACGGGAACACAGGTTCTAACTCACAGGCGGCGCAGTGGTTAGCACCGCAGCCTCACAGCTCCAGCCACCCAGGTTCAATTCTGGGTACTGCCTGTGTGGAGTTTGCAAGTTCTCCCCGTGTCTGCGTGGGTTTTCTCCGGGTGCTCCAGTTTCCTCCCACAGCCAAATGACTTGCAGGTTGGTAGGTAAATTGGCCATTATAAATTGCCACTAGTATAGGTAGGTGGTAGGCAAATATAGGGACAGGTGGGGATGTGGTAGGAATATGGGATTAGTGTAGGATTAGTATAAATGGGTGGTTGATGGTCGGCACAGACTCGGTGGGCCGAAGGGCCTGTTTCAGTGCTGTATCTCTATAAATAAAAGGAAATTTAGGACGGATCATGATGTTATTCACAGAAATTGATCAACACATCAAAAGGACTTAAAAGATAGAGGAGCCAATCATCGTATCATTTAAGAAACAACTGGAAAAAATGTAGGGTCTTTCAGGATGGATACATTCAAGATGGATTGAATGGCCTTCCTTACCCATAATTTATACGATCACGACATTGAAGATATTGCGTGAGTGCAGGTTGTATCACTGCTGCTGACTGCACTAAGTATTATAACCAGACAAGATTTATAAAGCTGTGCTCAACGTGATAGTAAAGGAAAGGTTTCCTGTGAATGCTCCTGGAACCTTTTAACATTCTGCATTAAAAAAAAATGATAATTGCAAATCAGACACACTCCCACTTTCAGTTCAAATTTACAGCTCAAGCAGCTGCAAAACAAAGCCCAGCTCAGACCCTAAGGTTCGTGAACTTTACCATACACTGCTAGATTGAGACAGATAACCACAGCCTTGTGTTACCCAAATCTAAAACCAGTTTAATGCTTCTTTAAAAAAATCCATTTACTACTCTATATAACTTTCTACCTCCCCTCCCAGCTTGAAGACAAATGTATTAGGTTAAGGATCTACCTAGAGGTTGGCTGGAGTCAGCAGAATGCACCCCAGTAGAGACTGAACTTCCTGTTAGTGCACAAGTGTGGTTTTCATCAGCGGATGTCCACAATAGGGAGTGCTTTTGAACCCATTGTAGAAAATTAGAATGAAGTGCCTGGAAATCTGATAACAGCAAGTGTTGAAACGCTTTCTAAACAACCGCATGGAGAATTTATCACTCACAGTAAATGGAGGAAAAAAAAATATGGAACAGGCTAATTATAATTATAATTACTTACACACTGAATTACCACGCCTTACCCAACAGTCAAACATGTGACAGCACAAGACAGACAAGAGAGAAACCCATGCCCAGAAACACCAAAGATACTGTTACATCATTGCAAAATCAACCATGATCCTGTCAAAGTGGGCAGCTATCTTCTACGTACATTGATACAACTCAGCCTCTCTTTTCTGTAATCACACGCAGGCATTGAGTTTTTCACCAACTTCATACAGATTTCCACTTTCACATGCTGCCTGTTGTAAGGCAGGCAGCGATCAATATTGTCCTTTATCTACAAGGGATATTTTGATACAGATGCATTCTAATAATTAATGTTCAACCTGTTAGCAAGTTGTGAAAGCATCTGTCTTCTTGTTCACTCTGATACATAATAGTAATAAAACTACTTCTACAGCATTACATGGATTAATCTTAAACAGTCGAACACATTAACAGAACTCTTGACCTCTGCTTGTTCTGTTATCATCTTTCTGTTCTTATTCTCCCTATTTATCAGCCTTGGGTCAGCAATAGCACTCTTGTCTCAGTCAAAAAGGTCATGGGTTCAAGCCCCATTCCAGAGGTTTGAGTTCATAATCCAGGCTGACACTGAGGGAATTCAGCAATGTCAGAAGTGCTGCCTTTTGGACGAGACATTAAACTGAGGCTCAGTTTGTCCTCTCAGGTAGACGCAAAAGATCCCACAGTACTATTTTGAAGAGGAGTAGGGGAGTTAGCCCCAGTGTCCAGGCCAATATTTATCCCTCAATCACCACCATGCACAGATTACCTGATCATTTATTTCACTGCGGTTTGTGGGACCTTGCTGTAGACAATCTGGCTGCCCTGCTTCCCTATATTACAACACTCACTACAATTCAAAAGTACTTCATTGGCTGTAAATTGCTTTGGCACATCCTGAAGTCATGAAAGGTACTTTTTAAATACAGATTAACCATGATCTACTTGAAATGACAGAAGAGTCTCGAGGGGCTATTCCTATACTCTCACTGTGTATAAGTGGTTATGTACTGGATATTATATGAATTACACTATTTATTTACATTTACACTATGGAACAGGCAACAGAGTGATCATTGTACATTAATGAAGTGGCATACACAACTCCAGAAGCACAGCAAACAACAACGTAACGGGACCAAAAAACAGTTAAGACATTTCCAGGGATAGACTTTAATGATGAGAAGTGTGATTTAGGCAATTAAAAAGGCCAAGACGTGGGTCAAAAGTCATATATTACTCTGGGACCACTTCCATGCTGCAAGACCAAAAATCAGAAGAAACTATAGATGTAATGCTTCATCAATCACCATAATCTTCCAAAACTCAACAACTTTGACCATATAGAAGCCTAAATATAGGAACAGTTAGGATTTTGTTTCCAAATTACTGTAGAATGTATAGAATTCAATCTGTAAACCTTTCTGCATTTATCTGCCACCCGACTTCTGAGTGGCATTTTTAAAAATTCTTTCATGGGATGTGAGCGTCACTGGCTCGGCCAGCATTTATTGCCTTTCCGAGAGTGGTGGTGAGCCACCGTCTTGAACTATTGCAGTCCATGGGGTGTGGGTACATCCACAGTGCTGCTAGAAAAGGAGTTCCAGGATTTTGACCCAGCAACAGTGAAGGAATAGCGATATTGTTCCAAGTCAGGATGGCGTGTGGCTTGGAGGGGAACTTACAGATGACGGTGCCCTCATGCTTCTGCTGCCCTTGTCCTTCTAGGTGGTAGAGGTCGCAGGTTTGGAAGGTGCTGCCGAAGGAGCCTTGGTGAGTTGCTGCAGTGCATCTTGTAGATGGTACACACTGCTGCCACTGTGTGCCGATGATGGAGGGAGTTGATGTTTAAGTTGGTGGATAGGGTGCCAATCAAGCGGACTGCTTTATCCTGGATGGTGTTGAGTTTCTTGAGGTTGGAGTTACACTCATCCAGGCAAGTGGAGAGTATTCCATCACATTCCTGACTTGTGCCTTGTAGATGAACAGGCCTTGGGGAGTCAGGAGGTGAGTTACTTGGTGCAGAATTCCCAGCCTCTGAACTGCTCTTGTAGCCACAGTACTGATATGTTAGTCAATGGCAACCCCCAGGATGTTGATAGTGGGGGAATTCAGTGATGGCAATGCCATTGAGAGATGGTTGAAACACTTCAACACTGACTACAACTCTAGATTGGATAGTTCATGCTCTATGCTGAGTTTCAAACGACTGCCACAACTGAATAGCGTATGGTAGCATACACCATTGGACGAGGTCCACTATGGATCAAATATCTCCTATCCTCATTAAAAACAACAAGGCTGTGGAGGTAAACAGTTGAGTTTTCCCGTCCCAAGGGAATTTCCCTGTGACTTACGAAAGCAAATCACTGCAGTGCTTGGATGAATAGCTCACTGTTAAGAGCGCTGACTGATTATTCTTTGAAGGGGTTACTTTAACAAAGAAAATTCGATTCCTAAGAACATCTATTTCACAAATTCAGTCACACACACCAGACATCACAAAACATGCTTTTCCTTGCCAGAAACACTTAAGCATACACTCTAATCAACCATTTTCCAAGCTTCCATGTGGAAACGGGCACACCCAATTTGTACATTAAGATACAAATAATTGTTTTGCCTTATGGATTTCCTTGGTTCTCTGCACAGAAAGCCAGGTCTACCAGACAACGCCATTAAGTAGCTCCCACGCCTGTCATATGGACTGAGCCTCTGAATCGAACCAGCATGTAGGCTGGTTAAATGCCCCATTAAATGACCACCAAAATAAAATTTGCACACAAGTGCAACAGCATTCAACCATGTTGTGGGATGGGTGGGAACTGGACTCACGTGGAGGTGATGGTTCGAAATCGTTCTTGTCCAGCTGTGTCCCAGATCTGCAACTTTACTTTCTCGCCATTGATTTCCACAGTTCTTATCTTAAAATCTACCCCTATCGTAGTAATATAGCTGCCTGTGGACATAAAGAAACAGTGTAAATGCTCTCACCTACTACATTGCAAACAGAGATAGCGCTTGGTATGGAATGCAAACCAGCTCTGGGCAATACCACATTCTTAAGGCCACCACTTAAAGCTGAAGTGAGGAATTAATGCCTGGTGAGGAGTTTTTTTTGAAGTAACAAGGAGGATTGATGAGGGTAGTGCAGTGGATGCGGTCTACATGGATTTTAGTAAGGCATTTGACAAGGTCCCAGAGGGCAGACTGGTCAGTAAAAATGAAAGCCCATGGGATACAGGGGAATTTGGCAGGTTGGATCCAAAATTGGCTCAGTGACAGGAAAAAAAGGGGTAGTAGTCGACGGATGTTTTTGTGAATGGAAAGTGGTTTCCAGTAGCGTGCCACAAGGCTGAGTATTGGGTCCCTTGCTGTTTGTGGTATATATTAATGATTTGGCCTTAAATGTGGGAGGTATGCTCGGGAAATTTGCTGATGACACAAAAAATTAGCCGTGTAGTTAATAGTGAAGAGGATAGCTGTAGACTCCAGAATGATATCAATGGTTTGGTTGAGTGAGCGGAAAAGTGGCAAATGGAATTCAATCCAGAAAAAAGTGTGAGGTAATGAATTTGGGGAGAGCAAACAAAGCAAGGGAATACACAATAAACAGGAGGATATTGAGGGCTAGAAGAAGTGAGAGACCTTGGAGTGTATGTTCACAGGTCCCTGACGGTGGCAGGGCAGGTAGGTAGAGTGAAGGCGGCATAGGAATGCTTTCCTTTATTGGCCGAGGTGTAGAATACAAAAGCAGGAATGTAATGCTGGAACTGTACAAAACGCTGGTTAGGCCACAGTTGCAGTACTGCATACAATTCTGGTCACCGCATTACAGGAAGGACATAATTGCTCTGGAGAGAGTACAGAGGAGATTTACAAGAATGTTGCCAGGGTTTGAAAGTTGCAGCAATGAGGAAAGATTGGATAGGCCAGGGTTGTTTTCCTTACAACAGAGGAGACTGAGAATTGAGGTATACAAAGTTATGAGGAGCCGAGATAGAGTAGACAGGAAAGGCCTGTTTTCCCTAGCAGAGAGGTCAATTACCAGCGGGCACAGATTTAAGGTAACCGGTAGAACGATTGGAGGGGACAGGAGGAAAAACTTTTTCACCCAGAGGATGGTAGGTGTTTGGAATTCACTACCACAAATGGTGGTGGAGGCAGAAATCCTCAATTCTTTTCACAGGTACCTGGACATGCACCTGAATTGCTGTAATTTGCAAGGCTGTGGACCAAGTGCTGGAAGGTAGGATTAGATTGGGCAGCCTGTTTTTTCACCAGCACAGATACAATAGGCTGAGTAGCCTCCTCCTGTGCCGTAATTTTTCTATGGTTCTAACCCTTTTACATTTTTAGCATAACCAGCATATCTTGGAGATGCAGGCTTTTCCCCTCAAACTTTGTGTTTACATCAGCATTCCAGTCCCTGTACATATCACAAAGAGGCTTAAACCATTCAAAAATAAGTAAAGTTGGCTTTCTGATGATTGGGTCATGGCAATGCTGCATTGTGGCTGTACTAAAAAATGCTAGGTAATTTTTACACTTGACATCACACGTGTCCATGGGAGGGAAGGCAAGAGGTGCTCTGTTCATCTCATTATATTTCCAGCCAAACTAGAGCTCCTCCCAGCAGCGAAACAAGTGAGATATGATCCTCTAACTCAGAGGCCACAGAACTGGATGAATCGGGTGGACAAGTGGAAATGCCAACATTCTGTAGCTTTACTCTAATCCTGGACAAAGGTAGAACAATTAAACACAAGATAAGGTAGCATGCATCATTTTTGGAGAAAGCGTACCAGCGTTAACACTCAAATTGAGCACAAAGAGAAAAAAAAATCATTGAACTCTTAAAAATACCTGCATAAACATTAAACAGGTACTGTGACGTATTGAGAAGAAAGAGTATATAATGGGACCAACAAGTCATCCAGCTCACTTTTGCACACTGCAGTACCTTCATAGAAGCAGGTTCCCTCCCTACTTTTCTGGAGAATGGTCTTTGTCTTATCGTGGGGCAAAGGGAAAGAAAAGGAAGTAAATAGATACAGGACAAAAGGCACAATCACTAGTGACGGAATTCACTCGGCAAACAAAACCTAAAAAGTCCCTGTCTGTATATTATACACAATGATGTGTGTTGGAGGTGCTTTGTAAAAGCGTGCACAGTAGTTTCCTGTGTGTGGGAGTATAATGCAGTGAGCATGTGCTGGTATTAGAATGCATTAATTCTACTGGGCCAATAATTGCACAGACTATTAACTTAAAGTGCTTGCAACATGACAATATCATCCCATTGTGATCTTTAGTGTGTATTTATTGCCACAACCATCTGAACTTGAAGTCAAGCAAAGTATTCTGAAGACTCAAAAAAAGGGCCCGAGGTGCAAGGTAATGGCCCAAACACTATGAAGGATTGATCAAGTAACCATAAATAAATTTTACTCATACAGTACCAGAAACCTGAATGCAGCAGTACCATTAAAAGGACTCAAATGGAGACCTCTTCCTTCAGCACTGTAGTCCAGTAGCACACAGGTGGCCTGCTACTATCCACTATACTTTTAAAAAAAAACACTTCTCACTGTCATTTTCAATTCCTAAACCATAACAGTGACTACACTTCAAAAGTAGCTCATCAGCTGTAAAGCACATTGGGATGTTCTGAAGTTGTGAAAAGGTGCTATATATACACAAGTCCTTTTTTCCTGACAAGGTCCATATACGTAACAATGATGACCACCAAGTTTAAACACACTTGAGGAACTCAGAACCTAGCCCACATGAATCCTCAAGCATTGACGAGATTTTAAATTGAGGTCCCATCTCTCCATTCAGGTGGACATAAAAGATCTCATGGCAGTATCTCAAAACAGCAGGGGAACTCTTCCAGTATCCTAACCAATTATCTGTTCATTTATCTCATAACTACTTGATACGTTGTTTCCCTATATTACAACAGTAACTATACTTCAAAAGTATTTCCATGGCATTAAAAACCTTTGGATGGCATCCTGAGGTTATGAAAAGGATTCGATAAATGCAAGGTCCTTCTTGCTTCACGTGGTTTGTAAGAGATATCAGACTTCATTGTTATGAACAAAATGGAACTGCACAAACAAACAGGACAATCACATGTGTGGGGCTGGTATGGACTTGCAATAATTTAGAGTTCAGAGTTTGAGTTTAAAAAAAAAAATCTATTGACAGCCACACCTAGCAACTCAAACACCACAAACTGGAACCAACAACGGGATTCTCACTCCATCCACTTTCTCGATTCCTCCCCACCCCCAATTGTCGACTTCTACTACTCGCAATAGCAAGTACACAGGTTTCATGTCACCAGGACAACCTAAATCAGTCAGGAATGCTTCTGACTCATTGCAGTAGAAGTGAGCAGCATATAAATTTTACAGAAGCAGCTTGGACAGGTAAGGTTTGAGGAGGATCCAGCATTAGGCATCAGTGCCATGGATTGAACCCAGTGAAAGAAATAACTAAAACATCAGAGATTTCAGAACTGCAGAGATTTGGAAGGTAAAGGAAAAAAAAAATCTAAATTTATATTGTGTCTCCCACAATGTTCCAAAGCGCTTTGCAGTGACGTACTTTTGAAGCGAAGTCGCTATTGGAATGCAGGAAACACGTCAGCCAATTTGCACACAGCAAGCTCCCAGAAACAACAATGTGATAATGACCAGGTAATCTTTTAAGGATGTTGCTTGAGTGATAAATATGGGCCAAGATATTAGGCAGAACTCCTCTGCTCCTCTTCGAAATAGTGCAATGGGATCTTCTATATCCAGCTGAGAGGGCAACTGGAGTGTCAGCCTGGATCGTGAGCTCAAACCACAGGAATGGGGCTTTAACCCACAAGCTTCTAGCTCAGAAGGAAGGGAGAGTGCTACCATGAGCCAAGGCTAACAGAAAACTGAAGACTGAAAAGAGAAAAACAACTTGAAAGGAAACCGTAAAACACAATTGTTGTGAGGTGAAAATTCCTGTATGTGCAGGAGTGAAACTGCATTGTTTCAGAGAACTTCACGAACATGATAAACCAAGTGTGCTTACCTGAAAATGTGTTATCTGCAAATCGCAGCAGGAGACTGCTTTTCCCCACACCTGTAAACAAGGAGCAGGACAGTCAAGAGAACCGTACTTGATCAAATCAAACAGCACACTTGATGGAATGAAAAACCACTCACACCAGTGATGCTAACCTTTCTATAAGCAGAAATTCACTTATTACCCCTAACCCAATTACGATCTGGGGTGGGCTGAAGCAAGATTGCAAAGGCTTAATATACCAGAACTGAGAACACCTACATGCATGTACGCTGTTTTGGGCAAGAGATGGAAGGGGGATGTGAGTGGTAATGACTTGCAACACGCTGCCTATAAAAGGGTGATGGAAACAGAGATAATCAATGATTTCAAAAAGGAAATTGGATAGCCATTTGAAGAAAATAAACTTACAGGGCTCCAGAGATAGAGCAGGGAAATGGGACTGACTGGACTGCTCTACGGAGAGCTGGCATAGACCTGATAGGCTGAATGGCCTCCGTCTGTGCCGTAAATGACTACAACAAATACAAAGGATAGCAAAAATAAACACCCAATAATCTCTCAACGACAGCAGCACTCTTGAGACTTGAAGGGAAACTTAATTTTTGCACCATTTCCATGGCGACAAGCACGTCTCATGAAAAAGCAAAGCAGGATTTGGCCACAGACAAGAGACAATGCAGATCAGCTCCAGACTGACAGGGAGCATCTGTTGTAAACTACACAAATTAAAAGAAAACAAGACACTCAAGAGGGAAAAAAACTCATGACTTTTCATTCTCAATAGAAACATGCACTGGCCAGTTTGAACCCTGAAAAAGCAGAAAGCTTTTAAAAAAAATTAAACAGACCAAACGATTTATTAGCCAACTACTCCAGCTATAAAACTATGTCTTACTGTTGTTGCTTATGTAAATACATGAGCAAAATGGCAAATTTAATAAAAGCAAAATAGGCAGGTGCCATTTTCACTATTTTTATAGGTTGAGTATTCAAGCTGTCAGTAAGTTTGATTTCACATGGGAGAGAAAATGGATTCTTAAAGTCCTCACTCAACACAGGGGACATAAGAAAGCCAAGTATGATCCCAAGTACATTTGCTTAAAACAGCAGTAATGACTGCACTTCAAAGTAATTCAGCATTAAGTGACGTGCTTTGGGAGGGGAGGTCCTGATGATGCAGTAGGGCACTATAAGTGCAAATTCACCCCAATGAACTAGACAAGCCTCGATAAAAGTTTAACATCTCCACACAGGAGAGGCAAGCCAAACTTCCAGCAAGTAAAGTGCTCTACATACCAACAGTAGAATACAGTAGAAATAGTTGATTACTCATAGACGATGCGAATCTGTTACAGCAAAGTCATTCAAATGCACATATTTTTTCTTACCATGGTTTACCAAAACAAAGTCTTTTGCTGCAAACCAACCTGGGACCAATGGAACAGTTTCCCCCAGGGAATGTCCGATGCTGCTGCTTCTTCAAATCCACCCAGACACTTCACAAACAAACAATGAAACACTTAAAAGTGCAGTCACTGTTGCTCTGTAGGCTGCAGCCTCTCATCACTTGTGATATGGAGAATGTTATCAACTGATGTACATTGAACAGACAGCCGCTTAACATTTAGCACATTTAAAATGGCGTTGAGCAAGCTTGCTGTTTAATGCAAACCAGCTGGTAAATTCAAGATTGTTGGGACACAATAGGCAGTGTCAGATTAAATGCAGTAGCTGAGAATTTAAAATAATGAAGCCTGAAATGACAGAAGCCAATCAGAATATCAGCAACATTTTTACAAGCTGATGCGCAGTCGGAACTTTATTAAAGATCAGTTTATAGTCACTGAATCTTAAAATTACAATTGTTCCTCAGCCCCTTTCAATTCTAATTGCTTCAGTTAATTATCAGTTGCCCACTATAAATCACAAAAATATCTTCTCCATTCACAATGTATGCAAATTACCTTGTTCTACCAGCAGAAAGTACCATGCTCTTCATTCTTTAGTTTTTCAACCCTCAAAAGGAGAGAAATTGCCATTATCCTACCTGGGGTGGGGTGCAGGATAGAATGAGGGAACATTATCCAGGAGCACTGCCCCTTTAGGACTTCTGTTACTGAGCTGCCAAGTAAATCAAGCAATGTTCTTTCTACCCCTTCTATGAAAGGTCTTATTCAAAATGCAGCTTGTACTGATGCACTATCCCAGTAACATTTCTCTATTGGTACAACCCTCCTAGTTGCGTCTACTCTTCTGGGAAGAGACTCAACTTGTCAACATTGACCAGACAAAAGACCAATTTTGTGCTGCTGGTGGATGCAGCAGCATTTAGAAGGGGTGGGAGGTGACCCATTTGAGGTTGGAGGTCTTTTAAGATTATGAAAGGGGTTGATACGACAGACATGGAGATGATGTTTCCACTTGTAGGGGAATCCAAAACTACAGGTTGCAAATATAAAGATAATTATTAAACCCAATAAAGGAATTCAGGAGAAACTTTTCTTTTTACTCAGTGATTAGAATGTGGAACTCACTACCATATGGAGCTGTCGAGGTGTATAGCATAGGTGGATTCAAGGTGAAGCTAGATAAGTACACGAGGGAGAAAGGAATAGAAAGATATACTGATAGGGTGAGATGAAGCATAGTGGGATGAAGCAGTGCAAGGAAACTTGTGTGGAACATAAACTCCAGCCAGGTGGGGTGAATGGCCTGTTTTCTATGCTGTAAATTCTATGTAGATCACTTTTCCGTTGGACTGTATCTCAGAGAGGGGTTATTGCAAACACTTGGAGCACTTAAAATTTCTTTCTGGATAATTGTATTCTGGAGAAACAGCAAATGAAACTCGTTTTGACACTCACATGGAGCTTCTTACTTGATGTGTGGTATGCATTCAACACTGAATGATTCATGTATTGAGATACTTCATAAGCAAGTCTGAAGAGCCAGTGTCAGCGAGCTATTCAACTATGGACTGTGCTCGTAGCCCTGATGGCTACATATATTGTGGGTGCAAAGATTTGGACTGAGTTATGACTGTAGGGATTTAAACTTTTGTATATTAAAACTCTCAAAACCATATTATAGTGCAAAGTTGCTGCCTGATCCATGCTAACCATGTCTTACCACAGACTAGATCACAAGCAAACAAAATGCACCCAGCTTTCAGCTGGCAGGATAGTTATTTGTTCCCTTGTCACCTCACCAACTTAAGTGTTGTTCTCTCCGGTACCAGACCCAACAATAGTGTTCCAGCTTAGCCCCTTCAGGATCCTACTCCATGTGCTCTAACTTTCTATTCTTGGTGCCCATACTCTGCTCCCCAATACTGCTGCTGACAAACCCCAGCCTGAAAACTCGTGCCCTGCTCACCAAGACTACACTGGGCAGCTTCTGCAAGAATGACCTCTCCTTCATTCTACATCTCACCACCTCCCCGGAAAAGCTCCATGCTCTGCACCCTGGGACAGTTGGTGATCCCCGAGAATTAACTGAAAAGCCACAGCACTCAGTGGAGAAATGCTGAAAGGTGTCATACTGATCATGTATTTACTTTGGCCCATTGTGAGGGAGGCAGGGGGTCAAAGATGGCAGAAATCAGCCAGGGTTCTCAGTTCCTGTGTCCAATAACATCTTGCTGGGAAATCAGTGTCTGGGGTTAGGGAGTGTGGGGGAAGAAGGGAGTGGTTAGTGGACACAGGAAAGATCAGTTGAATGATCTGGACTCAACAATGACTTCCTAAATAAGCTTGGTACCAGTGGATCCATACCCCACTTTCTGACCCACTCCCCATGAAGATCAGTCCAGTTCACATTACAGCTGGTGCAGTTGTGTGCGCGCAAATTTGTTCAATAAGCAGTGACACTCAGTTACTAAATTGATGTTTCAATAATATGTAACTAATTTCCCTTGACTGGAACGGCAAAATTTAATTTAAAAATTGAAGAATTGTGCTCCCCTCTGGGTACCAGATGAATGGCAGCAATCACTTAAAAAAAATTAACAACTTGCCATTAATGTCAGGGACAACACTTATTGCCCATCCGGAGTTTCCCTTAACAAGATGATGCTGGGCTGCCTTTTTGAAACAGTGGAATCTGTATGGTGAAGATGAAATGCAGTTAGGTTGGGAATGCCCAGATTTTGACCCAGCAGTGATACAAGTCCAAGTCAGAATAGTTCACTTGGAGGGGAACTTGCAGCTGGGGACATTCCAATGCACTTGTTGCCCTTGTCTTTCTAGGTGGTGGAGGTGCTGTTGTAGAAGCCATGACTCATTGCTGCAGTACATCTGGTAGGTAGAACACATTGCAGCCATGCTACGCCATTGGCATCTCGTGCATTCGCCTAAACATTCACTAATGAAACAAACTGTTATAACCTGAGCAGTATTGAGCTTAGAGTCTTGCTGTAGCTGCAATATAGACAAGTGGCAAATATTCTGACTTGTGCTTTGCAGGCGGAGAGTCAGAAGGTGAGCCACTCACGAAAGAATACCCAACCCAAGACCTGGACTAGTCACCAAGGCATTTATGCGCCTGTTCCATTTGAGTTTCAATTAGGACATCCCAGGATGTTGAAGGTGGACAATCTGGCAATAGTAATGCCATTAAATATCAAGGGAGAGGTGGTTAAGTTCTCTCTCATTAGAAAGAGTCATTGCCTGGCACTTGTGCAGCAAATGTCGCTTTCCACTTAGCAGTCCAAGCCTGGATGTTATCCGGGTCTTGCTGCATGTTGGCAGAGAGTGAGTTCTGTGAATGCAGCCGTCATTATCAGTGAATAGTTCCACTTCTGACGTCATGATGGAGGGAATGTCATTGATGGAGCAGCTGAAGATAATTGGACCTAGGACACTGTCCTGCAGAATTTGAGCAGCAATGATCTGAAGCGGAGATGACTGGTTGGCAACAACCACAACCATCTTCCTTTTTGCCAGACATCACTCCAGCCATTGGAGAATTTCTCCCTGATCCTCATTAACTTCAAGTTTACAAGGGCTCCAGGGTGCCACACTCAGCCAAATGCTGGCTTGGACAGTCATTCTCACCTCACCACAGGAGGTTTGGACCAAAGCAGTAATGAACTCTGGAGTAAGTGGTGCTGGCAGAATCTAAACTCTTAAAAACTGGATTAATAGTCCAGTAACAACCACTACAAAAACTGTTTGGGGTGGGGGGAGCTCCTATTTCTGTTCGACACCTTTTTCTGGTTACACAGACGTGAAACGTTAACTGTTTTCCTCTCCACAGATGCTGCCTGACCTGAGTATTTTCAGCATTTTCTGTTTTTGTACCATCCAAACTCCACCTCGTTAGGAGTTAATATGCTGCTCCTCAGCACCACCCCTTCATTTCGACCTTAAACAACATCACAACAGTTGCACTTTTTTTTTATATATAATATATATAAAAAGGACTGCAAATGCTTGTTTTTTGCATATTTGCATTGTATTAGTTATGCTTAAACCCCAAGTTTGCTCAGCTGAAACATGCTGCGATTTTAACATTCCAAAAGTATTTGAACTTCCCTCACTTGCCTCAACATCCCACTGAGCCTCCTCTGGGACATGCTCCAAAATCCCATTCAAATCAAACAGAACTCCAGGAAAGAGACCTGCAACAGCACAAGACACAACTGGTGGAAGCTGGCAGTGGAGTAACATCGCTGACAACTCACCAAAACACAAGTACATTCTCAGTGTTGACTATATTGCTGGTTTGCTTTTGCCAAAAAAAAAAACTCAAATTAAAAACAAGCAGAGTACACAGTAATACTTAGCTAGGTTAAGACAGGGTCTTGGTTTTCAATTCATGCTTCTCTTAAAAGGTTTTCTCCAATCCACCTTCCTGCTTTGCCTTCGCCTCCTCTGCTTCACATTCACAGGCAGCCCACTCGCCAGTCTTGCACCTGTTTGTTTTATCTAATTCAATCCTGCCCATGCTGCAGGATTGAATCATATATTATGATTGCTGGTTTTGTCCTTCTATCACTATCAACTCTATCCTGCTCACTCCAATTAAAATAAAGTAATCTTGTTGCCAGTAACCTTTGCATTGCATCGCATCACAAACTGAAGCTGTGAACATGTCAAAAACTGTTTATTCATCTCCCACACTTTACCCCACCCCCACTACAGGCTTGCAGGTGACTTGCGAGCAGGCTGCTGGAAATGGGATACAACCATTTCCCAATGGGTCCCAAGCAGGTGGCTGTCCCCCTCGGATGACCTGGTAGTTACTGGAATCTTGTCTCCTGGGAAAAACAGGGCTATGAACCCAGCTCCAAAATTCCACTGTGAAAACACAAGCTGGATTGCTGCTTAAAGTTTTCAATTTTTTTAAAAATAATTCACTTAGTATGTAAAGTTCATGAGGGGACAATTGCACGCTCCCAAATCACCACATTTTTTCACGATTTCAGTCTTGCCATTGAACAAGCATGGCCTCTTCCTCAAGTTCATTTTATCATGATCCCCCATCCTTCCTTGATTTCGGAGTAATCAGAACCACACCATTATAGGAGATTAAGCCAACCAGCAGTAAATAGCAACAAGCTGTCCTCATTTGGTTGGATAATTCTAGGTTACTCACTGAGTTTTGCCTTGGTAGCCCTAATTATTGACTCAGTTTCCACCCAGACTGGAGTCAAATCTCACTAACGCCTCCTACTCTGACTCTTTCCTTCCCAGAACCCCACTTCCTAGTACAATCTTTAGGTGGTAAACCTAACGCTTCCTATCATCTAATCATTATATCCTGATTATTCTCCTCTACTCTTTTTAATCTACCAGTCCTGCACTAAACAAGAGACATCTAAGATTAAATCAATCAGTCATTTGATTACACAGTCAACTCTTTGTAACTGGCAATGCAACCCATCCCCATTATTTCTCCTATCCCTGCTTAAATATTTTAAACTCCAATGTACTAAAACAAACTGTTTCAGCTTTAACCATAGACAAGCCAAGACTTAAGCTGATCAGATCGATCACTTTCAAACTCCAGTATGTTTATGTTAGAGTTGAAACCATATTGTAAGACCCTGTCATTGGGTACTCTTCAGCATATTTGTTGCAACAGTGTTGATATGAGACTGAGTGGTACCAAAACAATAAAGATAAATCACAGACAATTGAAAATACTCTTATTGTGACACTTAACTCCATATCTCAAACTGTCCCAGCATCAGTGACAGGTCAGTAACCACCAGTAACTTGTCCTGTTAAACAGCTCAAAATACTGTGAGACCACTCACATTTGGAAGGACAATCTATAATTGCGTTGCTGAATATTTCTTCCCCATCCCCTCAAAGCTTAAATGGATGTAGCGAAAAGATTTCATGCCTCCCAACCCCCCATTACACTTCATTGAAATCCTTCCAATAATACTGTACAATCTACCAAACTTAAACAGGAAGCTTTTAAAAAAATTAATTCTTAGGATGTGGGCATCACTGGCAAGGATGGCATTTACTGAAGGTGGTGGGCCTTTTTCTGTCATGGTTTGATAACTGCCCTCAGCAAGTCACTCAGTGCAAGAGTCAAACACATTGGTGTGGTACTGGAGTCACACAGAGCCAGCCAGGTAAGGATGGCAGGTTTCCTTCCCTAAAGGACATTAAAAACCTAACTGGTTCACTGATGACAATGAGACCAGCTTATTTCTAGATTTAAAAAAAACTGAATTCAAATAGGGCGGCACAGTGGTTAGCACCGCAGCCTCATAGCTCCAGGGACCCGGGTTCAATTCTGGGTACTGCCTGTGCGGAGTTTGCAAGATCTACCTGTGACCGCGTGGGTTTTCGCCGGGTGTTCTAGTTTCCTCCCACCCCCAAAGACTTGCAGGTGATAGGTAAATTTGCCATTGTAAATTGCCCCTAATGTAGGCAGGTGGTAGGGAATATGGGATTACTGTAGGGTTAGTATAAATGGGTGGTTCTTGGTCGGCACAGACTCGGTGGGCCGAAGGGCCTGTTTCAGTGCTGTATCTCTAAATAAAATAAAATTTAAAAAAAATTAAACGCCATGGTGGGTCCACATTCTGTGTTATTAATCCAGTAACATAACCATCAGCACTGAGCAAATACAGTCAGTCATAGGATAAATCAGCCTGTATTTTCAATAAAATGAATCTTGGCCACACAAAGCTGCATGGTAGCAAGTGTTCACTATGTTTTACACAGCCACAGATTCTGCAGATCTTATTGTGTGATGCAGTGCGAGCTGCTCATCAGATACAGGATTTCCTGCAAAGTTTTGTGTCATTGGGGCATCAACTGCTGTCAGTTCATTGGGGTCAGTGACAGACAACACTTCTCCAGCACTGTAGTGATCTAATAGTTTGTAGCAGCCTGTTGCTACGCTGAAATGGCCTAAACAGAAGTCACAAACGTCATCCTTCTCAATCTATCTGCATCCTCCTCCAATTCCTCTCCTCCACTGGCGAGTTGAGTCAGACTGTCCTTGCTTGATTCCACACTTACCTATCCAGTCTTGGCCAGAAAATCTCTTACAATGACTTCTCTTCCCTCATCATTACCTCTGGGAGATTCCTTCCCCCAGCCCCCCCAAAGGATCTATCCTTGGCCCCCCCATTTTTTTTTCCCATCTACACGCTGCCCCTCAGCAACATCAAAAAACAATTAGGTCCCAGGTGTACGCTGCTGACACCCAGCTCTACCTCACCACCACCACCTCCTTTCTCAGCCCCTGCACTACCTATGTTGTCAGATGGCTTATCCAATAACCAGTCCTGGATGAGCAGAAATTTCCTCCAATTAAATACTGGGGAGACTGAAGCCATTGGCTTCAGCCCCCACCACAAGCTCCATTCCCTAGCAATCAACTTCATGCCGCTCCCTGGCCACTGTCTCAGACTGCAAACCATGTCTTCCATTGTCTAGGCTCGAAATCTTTGGAATGTCCTCCCTACACTCTTTTTTAAGACCATCCTAAAAAAAAACCTACCTCCTTCTTCGGCTCAACATCAATTTTTGGCTGATTATGTTCCTGTGAAGTGTCCCAGGATAATGTTAGAGTGCTATATAAATGAAAGTTGTTAAGTATTTAAATATTCTTCCTCTGAGCACCATGAACTGAAACGACACTTTCCACTGGCACAACATGACAACCAGAGCACATTCATAAACTACTCTCAAATCAACCACGTCAAAAACCAAAACAGCAAAGTCATCAACTACAACTCAATTCAAAGAAAGATTAAGAATTGGTAAGAAGTTCCCAATTCTGAATCATATCTGACTGACCCTTGAGCATTTTTCATGACAGAAAAAGGGAATGCAGTGACTTCTGCACAGTCTGAACAAGATAAAGTCTAATTTTAAAAGAAACTTCCAAATCATGGAGGGTGACAGACACACACTTGCCAACCCAACCCGGGCTCCCTCCCACCAGCTGCCCCTCCCCAGCTTCCTCCCTCACACTAACCCTCCCCCCTTCCCTGGGCTCCCTCCCACTGGCACCCGCCACCCTGGCTCCCTCCCTCCCCTTCCACCAGCTGCCCCTCCCCAGCTTCCTCCCTCACACTAACCCTCCCCCCTTCCCTGGGCTCCCTCCCACTGGCACCCGCCACCCTGGCTCCCTCCCTCCCCTCACACTGGCAACCCCGCCCCAGCTTCCTCCCTCCTTCCCTGGGCTCCATCCCTCACACTGCCCCCCCCCCCGAGCTCCCTCCCTCAGACTGGCCCCCCCTCCCCAGGCTCCCTCCCTCACATACGAATCAGGAGCAGGAGTAGGCCACTCAGCCCAGCGAGCCTGCTCTGCCATTCAATAAGATCATGGCTGATCTGATTGCAAACTCAACTCCACATTCCTACCCGATAACCTTTCACCCCCTTGCTTATCAAGAATCTATCCACCTCTGCCTTAAAAATATTCAAAGACCTTGCTTCCAATGCCTTTTGTGGAAGAGAGATCTAAAGTCTCATGACCCTCAGAGGAATAAATTTCTCATCTGTCTTAAATGGGCGACCCCTTATTTTTTTTTTTTTTAAGAACAGTGGCCTCTATTCTAGATTCTCCCACAAAAGGAAACATCCTTTCCATAGCCACCCTGTCAAGACCTCTCAGGATCTTATGTGTTTCAATCAAGACACCTCATACTCCTAAATTCCAGTAGATACCTGTCCTCACCTGTCCAACCTTTCCTCAGAAGACAACCCGCCATTCCAGATATTAGTCTATTAAACCTTCTCTGAACTGCTTCCAATGCATTTACATCATTCCGTAAATAAGGAGACCAATACTGTACATAGTACTCCAGATGTAGTCTCAATGCCCTGTATAACCTCCCTTTTGTATTCAATTCCGCTCGCAATAAACAATTTTCTATTCGCTTTCTTAATTACATACTGTACCTGTATGCACACTAACCTTTTGCGATTCATGCACCAGGACATCCGGATCCCTCTACAATCTCTCACCATTTAGATAATATGCTTTTTTTAAAAAAAATTCTTCCTGCCAAAGTGGACAATTTCACATTTTCCCACATTATACTCCATTTGCCAGATCTTTGCCCACTCACCTAACCTATCTATATCTCTTATGATGTCATGTGGCGCCTTATCATCCACCGGTTCCCCTTTATCCACAGCACGTTACTTCTTTACAGAACTCCAACAAATTGGTTAAACATGATTGCCCTTTCACAAAACCCTGTTGACTCTGCCTGATGACCTTGAATTTTTCTAATTACCCTGCTATAATGTCTTTAATCATAGCTTCTAACATTTTCTCTATGACATATATTAAGCTAACTAGCCTGTAGTTTCCTGCTTTCTGTTTCCTTCCCTTTTTGAATAAAGGAGTTACATTTGCTATTTTCCAATCTAATGGAACCTTCCCCGAATCTAGGGAATTTTGGGAACTCAAAACCAACGCATCAACTATCTCACTAGCCACTTCTTTTAAGACCCTAGGATGAAATCCATCAGGACCCAGAGACTAGACGCAGACTTGGGTATGCAGTGCACAATTTCAAAACTTGCAGCTGACACTAAAATTGGGAGTATTGTGAACTGGAGGAGGATAGTGATAGACTTCAAGAGGACATAGGCTGGTGAAATGGGCGAACACATGGCAGATGAAATTTAATACAGAGAAATATGAAGTGATATATTTTGGTAGGATGAACGAGAACAGACTGAAAGCTAAAAACTGAACGGTACAATTCTAAAGGGGATGCAGGAACAGAGATAGAACGGGGGTGCATGTATACAAATCATTGAAGGGGAGGGTAGGTTGGGAAGTGGGTTAAAAAGGTATACAGGATCCCGAGCTTTCTAAATAGAGGCAGAGAGTACAAAAGCAAGGCAGTTATGACAGTCCTTTATAAAACACTGGTTCAGCCTCAATTGAAGTATTGTGTCCAATTCTGGGCACCACACTTTAGGAAGGATACGAAGGTATTGGAGAAGATGCAGAAAAGATTTAAGAGAATGGTTCCATAGGGTGAGGGGCTTCTGTTAAGTGGTTAGATTTGAGAAGCTGGGGTTGTTCTCCTTAGAGAAGGTTGAAAGGAGATTTATTAGAAGTGTTCAAAATCATGAGGGGTCCAGACAGAGTAAATAGGGAGAAATGGTTCCCATTGGCAGAAGGGCCAAGAACCAGAGGACACTGATTAAAGGTGAATGACAAAAGAACCAATAGCTACACGAGAAAAAACATTTTATGCAGTGAGTGGTTAGGATCTGGAATGCACTGCCTGAAAGTGTGGTGGAGGCAGCTTCAACTGTGGCTTTCAAAAGGGATTTGGATAAGCACCTGAAGAGTAAAACATTTTCAGGGGTGCAGGGAAAGGGCAGGAGAGTGGGACTAACTGAGTTGCTCTTGCAGAGAGTCAGCACAGACAGGCCAGCCCAAATTACCTCCCCCTGTGCTGCAACCATTTTATGATTCACTGACACCATCCCTGGACACTCATTAACATGATCATCAGGTTCCAACAGTCACTGACCGCCACACTTACCCCATCTCCAGGCTGATTTACATTCACTGACACACACGTGCACGCTATCCTTGAACTGGTCCCATTCCCAGAAACACACTCTCATTGCCACATTTGCTGTAACCCCAGACTCTCTCACTCAATGACACATTAGAATCATAGAAATTTACAGCACAGAAGGAGGCCCTTCAGCCTATTGCATGCACACCAGCTGACAAGGAACCATCCAGCTTAATCCCACTTTCCAGCTCTTGGTCCGTAGCCATGTAGGTTACTGCACTTCAAGTGTATATCCAAGTACTTATTATGAAGGCTTCTACCTCTACCACCTTTTCTGGCAGAGTTCTACATCTTTATCACCCTCTGGGTGAAAATATTTCCCCTCTAAACCTCCTCCCACCTCTTACCCTAAATCTATGCCCCTAGTTATGGGACTCCTCAATCAAGGGCCTTCCTTTCCACCCTATCTGGACACCTCACAGTTTTAAACTCTTCAGTTAGGTCTCCCCTTAGCCTCCTCTGTTCCAAAGAAAATAACCTCAGAACTGAAATTTTCCAGTCCAAGCAACATCTTGGTAAATCTCCTCTGCACCCTCTCTAACACAAACACATCTTTCCTAAGGTGCAGTGACCAGAACTGTACGCAGTACTCCAGCTGTGGCCTAACTAGTGTTTTATACATTTCCAGTATAAGCTCCCAGCTCTTTTATTCTATGCCTCACACAGTCATATTCATTCTGTCCACACATTATCCCACACTCACTCCTCTGTCCAGCCCCTCTCTCACATTGACTCGCTAGTGCCCAGCCTCTCACACTCCCTTCCCTATATCTTTCAGCAGGCGCTTTATCTCAGGAGCTCGGTAATCGCCAGTCCCTCCCTCCCCGGTATTTACACTTCAATGCCAGTTCCGGTTCCCTTCCCGCAAGCCGACTTCTGACAGAAAGAGTGGGAGCCCCGGCGGCTGCGGCCTATCCACCCTCCCGTACTCAGCCTGGCTGCCTGCGATTCCCGTTCTCCAGCCTATGCGGACGCTGGTGTCGGGGCCTTGGACTCGGCCTGTTTCCTGCTACCGCCCCGGCTCCAGCGCTCAGTTTTCCCGGCTGCTTCTTACCGCTGTCCCCGATGATGAGCAGTTTGAAGAGATGGTCATAATCCCTGGCCATGGCGGCGGCGGTACTGAGCGAACAGCTCGGCTCAGTCTCTCAGTGGCGGCGATGCCGCTTCCTCCAACTATTTGTGCAGGGCGGCTGCGACTATCCGGCTCCCGCTCGGATCGGCTCTTTCCGGAATCACTCGACTCCCCAACGGCATCCGTCCGGCTGGCTTCCGGAAATAGCTCCCGCCTCCATCACTTCGGCTCTTTCCGGATACGCTCGGCTTCCCAGCTGCCACTGCCCCTGGAGTTCGGCTCTTTCCGGAAACGCTCGGCTTCCCAACTGCCGCTGCCCCTGGAGTTCGGCTCTCCGGAAACGCTCGGATCCCGGCTGTCGCTGCCCCTGGAGTTCGGCTTTTTCCGGAAACGCTCGGATCCCAGCTGTCGCTGCCCCTGGAGTTCGGCTCTTTTCGGAAACACTCGGATCCCGGCTGTCGCGGCCCCTGGAGTTCGGCTCTTTCCGGAAATGCTCGGCTCCCTGGGTTTGGCTGTTTCCGGAAACGCTCGCCTTTTTCCTGTAGAGATAGTGGAATACCTGTGGGACATGATGATTCCTGCGACCCTGTAAATATATTGCCCAGGAAACAGCTGCTGAGGGACGATAGATGTAGCATGTGAAGTTACTCTTTCTCACCCTGGTCATTGTCCCTGGTACGGTCCTCATCTCCACCTCAAGTCCAAGGGATGCAGACTTCATAGAATAGTTAGAGCGCAGGAGGCCATTCGGCCCATCGTATCTATGCAACTCAGCGAGACCCACTCTACCACCCTGTAGCCCTGCAATTTTTTCTCCAGCAGCCATCCAATCCCCTTTTTAAAGCCGATTGAATCTGCCTCCATCACACTCTGAGGCAGTGCATTCCAGATCCTAACCCCTCACTACGTAAAAAGTTTTTTTCTCATGTCGCCTTTGGTTCTATTGCCATTCACCTTAAATCGAAGTCCTCTGGTTCTCGACCCTTTCACCAAGGTGCTTGATGGCTGGCACAGATGATGGGCCAAAGGGCCTGTTTCTGTGCTGTATAACTCTATGACACCAATGGGAACAGTTTCACTATTAACTCTGTCTAGACCCCTCATGATTTTGAACACCTCTATCAAATCTCCTCTCAACCTTCAACCTAAGGAGAACCACCTCAGCTTCTCCAATCTATCCACATAACTGAAGGCCCTCACCTCTGGAACAATTATCGTAAATCTTTTCCACCCCTTCTCCAAAGCCTTCGCATCCTTCCTACAGTGTGGTGCCCAAAATTGGACAATATTTCAGTTGAGGCCGAACTAATGTTTTATAAAGGTTCACCATAACTTCATTTCTTTTGTATTCTATGTCTCTATTTATAAAGCCCAGGATCCCGTATGCCTTTTTCATCACTTTCTCAACCTGCCCTGTCACCTTCAACGATTTGTGCACATATACCCCTAGGTCTCTGTTTCGGAACCCCCTTTAGAATTATACACTTCCGTTTATATTGCCTCTCCTCGTTCTTTGTCCTAAAATGTATCATTTCACAGTACTCTGTATTAAATTTTATCTGCCACATATCCACCCTTTCCACCAGCCTGTCTTAGAGTCATAGAGAGATACAGCAATGAAACAGACCCTTCGGCCCACCGAATCTGTGCCGACCATCAACCACCCATTTATATTACTCCTAAATTAATCCCATATTCCCGACTACATCCCCACCTTCCCTCAATTATCCTACCACCTACCTACACTAGGGGCAATTTACAATGGCCAATTTACCTATCAACCTGCAAGTCTTTGGCTGTGGGAGGAAACCGGAGCACCCGGCAGAAACCCATGTGGTCATAGGGAGAACTTGCAAACTCCGCATAGGCAGTACCCAGAACCGAACCCGGGTTGCTGGAGCTGTGAGGCTGCGGTGCTAACCACTGCTGTCTTCTTGAAGTCAATCACGATTCTCCTCACAGTTCACAAGAAAAGCAGTGGTCCTTGTACCAGCCCCTGGGGAACTCCATTTTATACCTTCCTCCAGCTGAAAAACAATGATTCACCACTGACCTCTGTTTCCGATCACATACCCAACCTCGTATCTATGCCTCCACTTTCCCTTTTATTCCATGGGTGTCAATTTTACTGACAAGCCTATTATGTGGCTCTTTTTCAAACGTAGTTTGAAAGTCCATATCATAAACTTGAACGTATAAGGCGAGCAGCTGGTTTAGCCACTCACTGCCTGATCTGGCAGGACCACATTAAGCACTATTGGGTCCTGTTCTCATCTGTCAAAACTGCTCACTATTCCAGGATTATCCTGGAATGCAAAGTAAACCCCGGCTTCTTTTCTCTACTGTAAACTGCATCCTTAAACCTCTCTTCCCTTGTCTCCTCCAGCCTTACCTCCAATGCCAAGTGCGAGGAGCCCATAGACGTCATTGTCACTAAGATTGAGACCATCCAATGAACTGTCTCTACCACTTCCCTCCTTTCCCCTAAACCATGGGGCCAAATGTCCTCAAAGATCCCCCCTGCCCTGAACTTGCATCTTTCTCTCATTTCTCTCCTATCTCCCCTCATGCTCTCTCTCAACTCAACTTGTCCTTGAGATCCATCTCCTGCACCCTAAACCTTCTTCCCACTAAAATGCTAACCACTCAACTTCCCTTCCTGGCCCTCATGTAAACTGATATTGTTAACAGTTCTCTCTCATCAGGTACTGTCCCTCTCTCCTTCAAGTCTAATTATTCCCTCTGTCTTCATAAAATCCACCCTTGACCCCTCCATCCTTGCAAACTACTGTCCCATCTCCAACCTCCTTTTCCTCTCCAAAGTCCTTGAACCTGCTTTGGCCTCTCAAATCTGTGCCCATCTTTCCCAGAATTCCATGTTTGAATCCCTCCAATCACGTTTATGCCCCTCCTTAGTACCAAAATGGCTCTTTTCAAAGTAAAAAATTACTTCTGTTGTGACTATGATAAAGATAAACTATCCCTCCTTGTCCTTCTCGACCTGTCTGCAAACTTTGACACAGTTGACCACACCATCCTCCTCCGGCGCCTCTCCACCAATGTCCAGCTGGGTGGGACTATCCAGTCATAGCCAATCATTTGCAACAGTTTCTCTTCCTGCTGCTTCTGATAATCCCCAAGGATCTATTCTTGCCCCCCTATTTCTCATCTACATGCTGCCCCTCAGCCACAGTATCTGAAAACACAGCGTCAGCTTCCACATTAAAATAAAAGCAAAATACTGCGGATGCTGGAAATCTGAAACCGAAAAAGGGTCACTGACCCGAAACGTTAACTCTGCTTCTCTTTCCACAGATGCTGCCAGACCTGCTGAGTGATTCCAGCATTTCTTGTTTTTGTGTCAGCTTCCACATGTCTGCTGATGACACCCAGCTCTTAAAAACTTACATTTATGTAGCTCTTTTCATGACCATCAGGCATCTCAAAGCACTTTACAGCCAGTGAAGTAGTTTTGAAGTGTAGTCATTGTTGTACCTCTCCCAGCCACCTTTAAATTGTCACATTGCATGTCTGATGGATGAGCAGAAATTTCCAACTAAATATTGTGAAGACAGAAGCTATTGATTTCAATCCCCAATACAAACTCTGCTCTCCCTACCCAGCAACTAGTCTCAACCTTGGTGTCATTTTTGACCTTGAGATGAGCTTCCAACTGCATGTCTGCACCATCACTATGTTCACCTGTTTCCACCTCTGTAACATCGCTTAATCAAGCAAGATCTGGATGACATTCAGGCTTGGGATGATAAGTGGCATGTAACATTCACACAACTGCCAAGCAATGACCAACTTCAACATGAGAAAGTCTAACCAACTCAACTTGATATTCAATGGCATTACTATTCTTGAATCCTCCGCCATGAATATCCTGGGAGTCACCATTGACCAGAAACTTAACTGAACCAGTCAGATAAACACAGCAAGTCAGAGGCCGGGTATTCTGTGGCAAGTAACTCACCTCCTGACTCCCCAAAGCCTTTCCACCATCTGCAGGGCACAAGTGAGTGTGATGGAATACTCTCCACTTGCCTGGAGGCGTTCAACTCTAACAACACTTATAAAGTTTGATACCATCCAGGAGAAAGCAGCCCTCGAGTGGCACCCCATCCACCACCTTCAACATTCACTCCCTCCACCACTAGTGAATCTGCCTGCAGTGTGTACCATTTACAACATGCATTGCAGCAACTCACTAAGGCTTCTTCGACAGCACCTTTCAAACCCACAGCCTCTACCACAGAGAAGGACAAGGGCTGCAGGAACATGGAACCACTACCACTTGCAAATTTTCTTCCAAGTCACACACCATCCTGACTTGAAAATTTATCACCGTTCCTTCAATGTCACTGGGTCAAAATCCTGGAACTCCCCATCTAACTGCAGTGTGGGAGTACCTTCACCACATGGACTCCAGTGATTCAAGAAGGCAGCTCAGCACCATCTTCTCAAGGGAAATTAGGATGGGCAATAAATGTTGGCCTTGCTAGCAACGCCAACATCTCGTGAATGAATAAAAACTCCACCCTCTTTCAGCTCATCTACTGCTAAACTTGACTATTCCAACATACTTCTGGCCAGCCTCCCACATTCAACACTCCCTAAACTTGAGATCATCTAAACTCAGCTGCCTGTGACCTAACTCGCACCAGGTTCCGTTCGCCCATCACCCGTGGTTGCTGACCTACATTGGCTCTGCATTAAACAATGCCTTGATTTAAAAATTTTAATCCTTGTTTTTAAATCCCTCCATGGCCTCATCCCTCCCTATTTCTGTAATCTCCTCCATCCCCGAGATCTGCACTCCTCAATTTTGACCTCTTGAGCATCCCCAATTTTAACCACTCCACTATTGGCAGCTCTGCCTTCAGCTCTGGAATTCTCTCCCTAAACCTCACCTCCTCCCTATCCTTTAACACTCCTTAAAATGTACTTCCTTGACCAAGCTTTTAGTCATCTGCACTAATATCTCATGTTGGATATGTGTCAAATTTTATTTGATAACACTCCTGTAAAGCCTAGGGACATCTTACTACATTATATAAATACAAGGTGTTGTTGGTATTTTGGCCCCTTTATATTTTGAGAGGTAGAACATAGGGTTAAACTTTGCAAAATCCTTCCCCAAGTTGACAGATGCAATAGAATCTGAGATACTGTATGTTGTATCCATGGTCAGTGAAAGGATTGGACTTGATGGATCGAATTTTTCTTTAAGTGAATAAAATTCACTGCAAGAAAAACAGCAAACAGTAATCCTAAAATGATCTGGTGACAATCAGACCTAAACGTTTTGAACTTGCGAAAGACAAGTTCCATCACATCTCTGGCCAGCTTCAAGCTGATCTAAAGAGAAATCCTAGCCTTCCCTTTGCTACTTGAGTAATGGGCTTATACCTCTTTTGAAACCAATGCTAACTCAAAAGGAGGGACTAAGTACCCCTATTAAAGGGACATCAGTAATAATTGGGTAACAAAAAGAAACTTTAAAGGTGACTAGAATCAAATTAAAATAACATTCCCAGGGGTGATGACGCACCCAGTCCCCGCAGTGCCCACCGGTCGCAGAAGACCTCAAGCGAACACTGCATGCTCTCTCTCCAGGGCGTGGACATAGCTGTGGGAGAGAGGCAGGCAGTCGGGCTGAATGACGCCCTCAACTGCTTGCTGCCTGAACCTGTTGATGGTCACCTTGGCCAGGCGCAGGAGCAGTCCCACGAGGAGGTCCCTCAAACTGCCCGCTCCCCTCCACACTGGATGGCCAAAGATCAGGAGCATGAGACTTAAGTGCAGCTCCCAGAGATGGTGAAACAGGGGCTGCAATCTCACGCATTCTAAATAGAATCATAGATGTGAAACACAGACTTCCTCTAGGCTGCAAAAATTACAGGCGGCCTGGGAGTCAGTGAACCTACTTAGCCACCTATTGCACGGGAAGTAATGGGCTTATAGGTGATCTCATAAGAACCAATCTCATTATACAATGGCACTGTGAAGGGCTGCAGTCAAAGGAAGGCTGTCAATACTGATATGCATTTAAATACCATAATGATTTCAGAAGGTGAAATGCTGCAGCTTACAAAGTTCTGCTACTTTCATGAGCATTCTCCTGTCGTCCAGTAATTGTGCCTCAACCAATATTGCTAAAATAATTTAACTGGTTATTTAATTCATCACTGTTTGTGGGACCCTTGATGTGTGAAAATTGACTGCGAAATGCTTTGGGATGTCCGAAGCTGCAAAAGGCATTTTACAAATACAAGTACTTTTCCTTCCTATACATTTTATCAATTTACCATCTCCCCCACATCAGTTAACAACTAATTAGTAAAGACTGTCAGAAGGAGGAGGCTGGTGTCTCTCAAATTTGTTGCTGTATCATAAAGTCTTTTTAAGAAAGTCAGCAATGAAATGTGTTTTACTCCATCAGCCCTACATTAATTGAACATGGAACTTAGATTGGACTGGACAGATTTCTGTCACTTCTGCCATTTTTATGACTGTTAGATGCTATTGTCGTCATGTACTGAAGTAAACGCACTCATTTATTTTGCTTGACCTCAAAGAAACAACTTGCTTTTTTTAACCAGTGAAGACCAGTTGGATGAATGGGATGGCTGCTAATTTTTAAAAAGATCTGTTCATTTTCCAGTACACAGGTCAGGGGAATTCTGTAAGTCTCACTTAATTATTTATCATTGGAGACTGTGAGCAGTTTCTTGTTCCTGTGCTATGGCTGTTGGATCACATTGGTAACAGGGACGATAGGGAAATTGGTAGAAGAGTACCTGGCCTTAAGGCAGTCCATCCAATTTGCAGAGAGGAGCTGGACAAACAATGGACTCAAACAGTCACAGTTGCCTTTGCATTGTCAGTAGTTTAGCCTGTACAAATTAATCTAGCACTGACTATTTACCTCTTCAGGTTTGGGAGAAAACATAGTGGATATCCTAAGTGTCCTCCAGCAAGCAATGTAGTTATTGAGAGGAGGGGGTAGTTGTTAGAAATGGGCTGTGCCAACTAAGGCTTCAATTTGCAAGAGTCACAATTTGCTTATCGGCACTGCAGTCAAGCTCTTTAGAGAAGGCCTGATCTAAACCACAAGCTACAACTGATCATGTCACCCATGTTCATTGTCACACTAGTTGACCACAAAGCTGCAGTTAGGAAATATCCCACAGATTATTCTCCCTTTGCTGCCTGAAGACTAATGCTTGTGTCTGTGTGTATGCGTGCAAAAATAAACTGAAGTGATCCTAAACCAGGGATCATTCACAAACCACACAGGAAGCTGAGCACACATAAGATGTCTGAGTCAAGGTTTTATTGAATGATTACTTTTTTGAAGGCCTGTGGACGTTGTCACTCTCTGGATCTTTATATTCAGGTCCCTTGCACCACTGTTAATGCTTGTTACTGGCAACCCTTTCATCATGACACCACAAACACCTCAATTCACTTTTCACACAAACCAAGTGCAGCAATACTAAAACACTATCATGTCCAATTCCAACAGCCTGCCATAATGGTGACTGCACTTTGAAACAAAATTAAAATTAAAACTTTTCAGATAAAGGTGGTGCTGCAAAAAGCTCATTCAATTCTTCAATGTCATGTCAGAATGGTGTCGTCGACCTGTTCTGTCGAGTCCGCCTGTCCGGCAAGTTTTTTCAAAGATCGTCGATAGCTTTCAGCCAACAGATCCAGACTAGCAGTATCAAGAATTTTAGAAACATTCTAGATTGAGAAAAAAAAAGTTAATTTTTTTCCTAGTTAAAGTACGTGAATCAATGAAGATCTATCATCTCGGAGAAGCATTTCAGAAATTGATCAATAATTCATTTCAAACACCAAAGTGACATCAAAATGATAAAGGGATAGGCAGGCAGATATACCCATCTCATCATCAAAAGATGGCCTTTCTTTCCATGGTTTCATCATTTTTTTGAGCGTAGCTATTTTTATTGCTTCCACATTTCCAGTGGTCATGGAATCCCTATTCCTGCTGAATTTGCACACCTTCAAAAGCTCTTTTGAAATGAAGCAGCCGTGACTGAAGGGGAGAATGAGGAACTTAACACAAAAATAGGAAGCCCCGAGCTGTGCCAAGAGAAAGAGAAGTAAAGGCCAAATAAGAAGACAGCTTTATTTTCCATATAAGGCTAAATTATATCCAGGAAAACCATAGTAATTGTAGGTAAATAAATGTTCCCCCTCATTCCATAAATCTCTGTATACATGAATTTTGGTAAAATCATGGAGAAAATTAATACTGAGCCCTGGGTATTAATGAAGGCCAGCTTGGAGTATAGCAGAGCAAAGTGCTCTCAGATTGAGAGTTAGATACTAAGAAAAAACCGTACTTCATGCTGTCACCTTGCAGATATGGAGAGAAATCACAACATGGGCACAGGATAAACAGAATGACCTAATTTGTCTTGGCAATTCTTGAAGGAATGCAATTAAATACCCTGATTAAGCAACCAGCCTAGCTAGATTGTTTGGTAACGTGTGATGGAATCCATGGTTGCAAAGCTTTTTTTTTAAGATCCTAACTGAAACCAAAAGGGCGGCACAGTGGCGCAGTGGTTAGCACTGCAGCCTCACAGCTCCAGCGACCCGGGTTCAATTCTGGGTACTGCCTGTCTGGAGTTTGCAAGTTCTCCCTGTGTCTGCGTGGGTTTTCGCCGGGTGCTCCGGTTTCTTCCCACAGCCAAAGACTTGCAGGTTGATAGGTAAATTGGCCATTATAAATTGCCCCTAGTATAGGTAGGTGGTAGGGGAATATAGGGACAGGTGGGGATGTGGTAGGAATATAGGATTAGTATAAATGGGTGGTTGATGGTCGGCACAGACTCGGTGGGCCGAAGGGCCTGTTTCAGTGCCGTATCTCTAAATAAAAAATAAAATAAAACTGAAACAAAAATGGAAAGCAAAACTGAAACAGAAACCAAAACTGAAACAGAAGCTGGAAAAACAACTTCAGGTTTCTGGGAAAACTGACACTGGTTAGAACCAGATAAAAGGAGACCTGGTCCTCCTGAGATCAGGCAGATGAGGTAGGAGTGCCAGCAAACAGAAGAAAGTGCAGACTAAATCCAGGATCTGTTTCTGTTACTTATGGCCGACTAACCAGACCTGGCCATACAGTGCACAGGTTGTCACTGAAGGACTTGGATAAAGGGAAGACTGGTCAATCCATGCCATCAAGACTGTCGCAAGCAAAGCTGAGGAGATTCTGGGGAAGTGTGCCTTATGGTGAAGGCTGCACCTATAGAATTCGGATTGAGAGGGAACTGCCATTGGAAGAGAATAGTGGCTAAATCCTTGAAGAGAGTTGAAAATCTACTTGAGTAACTTCAGAGTTGTGAAGAACTTTGTGACTGTAATCGTTACCATATATGCTATGTGGACCGCCCAGTGAAATCAGGAGACCCATCTCTGTTGTATCTGATAGTTAAGGTAATTTGTAACGTATATATTGACTGATCGGTCTATTGCTTCATGCTTAATTTATGTTCGTTTTGATTGCAGTGTTAAAGTAAAATTTAAAAAAGTGAAATCTTGTCTGGTTTGGTTTCCTAAATTGGGGTCAATCAATGGATTTGATTCTTTTCGTTTGTTGGTGGTCTCCATAGGGATCATAACAAATGGGCTTTCCTAAACATTTTAGGCCAAATGAAGCCAATGGCCTACACACTGGCAAATGTCCTTGGCTCTATCTGCGTAGAATGTTAAAATTTGGTGAAAATCTACAAAAGGAAGATGTGCAAGGATAGCTAAAATTTCAGCACTCTGTTTCAGGAAAGCACCTATGTTTGTCTACAATAAGATTCAAATTTCAGGCTGCAACGGTACAGAAATGGTTTCATTTTTCTGATGCCTACCATGAACCTGGATACCAGCTAAATTAACTACTCATGGATCGAGCTGAGTTACAATAACTTCCACCTGTATATTGAAAGAACTGGGTGGTAGATCTTGCTCCAGTAAATATCATAGATATTTATGTATTCATTACCCTGGAACAAATCGTTTCCATTTAGTGTTGTGAGATTTGAATGCAAAAGCTTCCCTTAGGTATTCAGGATGCATTAGTCTGGCCTTGACAAGTGATGCACCTTCCCTCCAATGCAAGCTCTGGTGCACAGTACAGCATATCTAGCCCTTCATCTCAGAAAATTGGTTTAATCTGCATAGTATCTAAATGAATGATTAATACTGAAATCCAACAAGTTAGAGAACCTGTTAGTCAGTCTCCAGCTCAAAGTTACCAGAATTGGTACTGTTGTGGCTTTATTCAGGTCTGTGAATGGCCCCGAGTATGAAAGGAAATAATGAAATCTGAAGTAATTTTTCTACTTGGCATACTGAGCAACAGTTCAATGCCACAGGTCAATAATTTGACCCTTGCAACAAGTACTGCCAATTTTTTTTGTTGAAGCTTTGCCACAAGAACCAAGTTTCGAGGGTACTGTAGAATAGTGGTTATGTTACTGGATGAGTAATTCAGAGGCGTGGACCAATGATTCAAAGACATGAGTTCAAATCCCACTATGGCAGGTAGGGAATTTAAGTTCAATTAATTAACTACATCAGGAATAAAGAGCTAATCTCAGTAATAGTGATTGTTGTAAAAATCCACTGATATTCTTTAGGGAAGGAAATCTGCTGTCCTTACTCAGTCTGGCCTATGTGTGACTCCAGATCCACAATAATGTGGTTGACTCTTAACAGCCCTCTGAAATGGCCTGGCAAGCCATACAGTAGTATTCAAGAAGGCACTCACCACCACTCATCACCAAGGGTAATAAATGTTGGCCTTGCCAGCAACACCCACATCACATGAATGAATAAAAATAAATTCTTGGTAACCTCATTTGAGTTTCTGACTGCTTTTCAGAGCTACATAGTCCTGAAGTGTTTGGTTTAAGTTGGAAAGCAATATGGCCTGAGTCCACATGGAATATGATTTTACATGAGTTGCTATTTAGGCAAGCCACAAGGAAGGCTCTGACCTGGTATGAAGGCTCTGCTTCTTTCAGGTCAATGTCTTTCTGTTTGGAATGTTAGTTACTGAAAAGGATTCAGAACAAGGTTGCAAATCTTGAAACTGGGCATCACTGTTGGTCAAAGTCATGGACCAGTCAATCTGATGAAAAGGAGGCAAGCTTCAACGGACCAACTTTTAACGAAAAATCAGATACCTGATCCAGCAACAGTACATCACTTTTAAAAAGCATTTCTTAAAGAACAAGTTAGATTCACTAGTGTATAGAAGATCAAATAAGCAATGACTCCTTTCTAACATATTGTTTACACAAATGGTAAAATCATTTGGTAAATTGGGAAGGAAGAACTCAAGAATATTACAATCACCAGGGAAGTGGTACTGAGCAAATTGTGGGCTGACAAGTCCCCGGGTCCTGATGGTCTTCATCCTAGGGTCTTAAAAGAAGTGGCTAGTGAGATAGTTGATGCATTGGTTTTAATTTTACAAAATTCCCTAGATTCGGGGAAGGTTCCATTAGGCTGGAAAATAACAAATGTAACTCCTTTGTTCAAAAAGGGAGGGAGACAGAAAGCAGGAAACTACAGGCCAGTTAGCTTAACATCTGTCATAGGGAAAATGTTAGAAGCTGTTATTAAAGATGTTACAGCAGGGCACTGAGAAAATTAAGGTAATCTGGCAGAGTCACCATGGTTTTGTGAAAGGGAAATCATGTTTAACCAATTTACTGGAGTTCTTTGAAGTAACACATGCTGTGGATAAAGGGGAATCGGTGGATATAATGTACTTAGATTTCCAGAAGGCATTTGATAAGGTGCCACATCAAAGGTTACTGTGGAAAATAGCAGCTCATGATGTAGGTTGCAACATACAGGCATGGATAGAAGACTGGATAGCTAACAGGAAACAGACAGTAGGCACAAATGGGTAATTTTCTGGTTGGCAAGATGTAACGAGTGGTGTGCCACAGGGATCAGTACTGGGGCCTCAACATTTTACAATTTATAGAAATGACTTGGATGAAGGGACCGAAGGCATGGTTGCTAAATTTGCTGATGACAGAAAGATAGGTAGGAAACTATGTTGTGAAGAGGACATAAGGAGGTTACAAAGGGATATAGATAGGTTAAGTGAGTGGGCAAATATCTGGCAAATGGAGTATAATGTGGGAAAGTGGGAAAATGTGAAATTGTCCATTTTGGCAGGAAGAATAAAATGCATATTATCTAAATGGTGAGAGATTGCAGAGCTCTGAGATGCAGAGGGATCTGGGTGTGCTAGTGCATGAATCGCAGAAGTTTAGCATGCAGGTACAGCATGTAATTAGGAAAGCTAATAGAATGTTATTGTTTATTGCGAGAGGTATTGAATACAAAAGTAGGGAGGTTATGCTTCAGTTATACAGGGCATTGGTGAGGCCACATCTGGAGTACTGTGTACAGTATTGGTCTCCTTATTTAAGGAAGGATGTAAATGCACTGGTAATAGTTCAGAGATGGTTTACTAGACTAATACCTGGAATTGGTGGGTTGTCTTATGAGGAAAGGTTGGACAGGCTAGACTTGTATCTGCTAGAGTTTAGGAG
Source organism: Heterodontus francisci (assembly GCF_036365525.1). Classification (NCBI taxonomy): domain Eukaryota; kingdom Metazoa; phylum Chordata; class Chondrichthyes; order Heterodontiformes; family Heterodontidae; genus Heterodontus; species Heterodontus francisci. The sequence continues at coordinate 57,559,080 of NC_090393.1, forward strand.
TGTAAGAGGCAACTTGATTGAAACATGTAAGATCCTGAGGGGTCTTGACAGGGTCGTTGTGGAAAGAAGGTTTCCTCTTGTGGGAGAATTTACAACTAGGGGTCACTGTTTAAAAATAAGGGGTCACTCATTTAAGACAGAGATGAGGAGAAATTTGTTTTCTCAGAGTTGAGAGTCTTTGGAATTCTCTTCCACAAAAGGCAGTGGAAACAGAGTCTTTGAATATTTTTAAGGTAGAGGTAGATAGATTCTTGATAAGCAAGGGGGTGAAAGGTTATTTGGGGTAGGTGGGAATGTAGAATTGAGGTTACAATCAAATCAGCCATGATCTTGTTGAATGGCGGAGCAGGCTCGAGGAGCCAAGTGGCTTACTCCTGCTCCTAATTCGTATCCTGCATACCTGATACAACTCTTCTCCTTCCCTCAACCTGAGTAGGTTGACGATGGCCTGTTCGCTGTACGCTCGCACACTGGTGTTTTTGTCTTTTGTATTGTCGAGCAAGGCTTTCAGAATAGGTTTGATTGTCTGAGGGTCAAGTGGATTCAAAGTGTCTTTATTCACCAACCAGATCATTTTCTCTGCTACCAGCTTCACGTCACTTGATGAATTCTGCAAATTCTGTATGGTGAGAGTTAGAGAATTAAGTACTCAATCAACAGACCAATAACTAGACACAAGGCTATTTCAAACTAGTTATATTTATACTGCCTCTGGTGTGCCCCTAAGGATCTATCCTTGGCCCCCTCTATTTCTCATCAACATGCTGCCCCTCAGCGACAGCATTCAAAGACACAGCGTCAGTTTCCAAACGTATGCTGACAATATCCAGTTCTACCTCACCACCCATCTCATAACTTCTTCACTGTCTTTAAATTGTCACACTGCTTGTCTGATATCCAGTAACACTTGAGCAGAAATTTTCTGCAACTAAATACAGGGGTGAGAGTGGCCAGAGGTCTGAAAATTAGTAGCCAAAGAAAAAACAGTCTGAAAATTTCTTGACAAGGAATCACGTAATTATAGCACTGTTAATGATCTGTAATGAATGTAAATGCTGCCAGGCCACTTCAAATGTGAAGTTTTACCTCTGTTTACCTTCAATTACTGTCAAGACGGTGGACCAATGCAGATGTATAAAATCACCATTCCAACATTTCAGCATTTAATACAGTTAGTCTGTGCAATTTTATTTATTTATTTAGAGATACAGCACTGAAACAGGCCCTTCGGCCCACTGAGTCTGTGCCGACCAACAACCCATTTTAATACTAATCCTACATTAATCCCAAATTCCTACCACATCCCCACCATTCTCCTACCACCTACCTACACTAGGGGCAATTTACAATGGCCAATTTACCTATCAACCTGCAAGTCTTTGGCTGTGGGAGGAAACCGGAGCTCTCGGCGGAAACCCACGTGGTCACAGGGAGAACTTGCAAACTCCGCACAGGCAGTACCCAGAACTGAACCCAGGTCGCTGGAGCTGTGAGGCTGCGGTGCTAACCACTGCGCCACTGTGCCGCCCCCTGTTACAATTCACAAAGTGAGCATTAAGTAGGACTTGCTGTTTCTGACCTTCGGGACAGCTGTGAAGCTGACAGTTGTGATTTTTTTTTTTTTAAAAGCTGGTTTTGTTGGATAGGAAGAAGTCAATGGCGGATTTCCGAAACCCCAATGTTGGAGATCCACCATTTGGTGGAAATTTCTCCTCCCTGTAAATACTGGGAAGACCAAAGCCATTGTCTTTGGTCCCCACCACACAGAAACATAGAAAATAGGAGCAAGAGTAGGCCATTCAGCCCTGCGAGCCTGCTCCGTCATTCATTATGATCATGGCTGATCATCCAACTGAGTAACCTGTTCCCACTTTTGCCCCATACCCTTTGATCCCTTTAGATTCAACAGCTATATCTAACTCCTCTTGAAAACATACAATGTTTTGGCCTCAACTGCTTTCTGTGGCCGCGAATTCCACAGGCCCACCACTCTCTGGGGGAAGAAATTTCTCCTCATCTGTCCTGAAAGGTTTACCCCGTATCCTTAGATTATGACCCCTGGTTCTGGACTCTCCCACCATCGGGAACATCCTTCCTGCATTTACCCTGTCAAGTCCTGTTAGAATTTTATAGGTTTCACTCTTCTGAACTCCAGCGAATATAATCCTAACCGACTTCATCTCTCTTCATACGTCAGTCCCGCCATCCCAGGAATCAGTCTGGTAAACTTTCGCTGCACTCCCTCTATAGCAAGAACATCCTTCCTCAGATAAGGAGACCAAAACTGCACATAATATTCCAGGTGTGGCCTCACCAAGGCCCTGTATAATTGCAGCAAGACATCCCTGCTCCTGCACTCAAACCCTCTCGCTATGAAGGCCAACATACCATTTGCCTTTTTTAACCACCTGTTGGACCTGCATGCTTACCTTCAGCGACTGGTGTACAAGAACACCCAGGTCTCGCTGCATATTCCCCTTTCTCAGTTTATAGCCGTTCAGATAATAATCTGCCTTCTTGTTTTTGCTACCAAAGTGGATAACGCCACATTTATCCACATTATACTGCATCTGCCATGCATTAACCCACTCACTCAACTTGTCCAAATCACCCTGAAGCCTCTCTGCATCCTCCTCACAACTCACCCTCCCACCCAGTTTTGTGTCATCTGCAAATTTGGAGATATTACATTTAGTTCCCTCATCTAAATCATGAATATATACTGTGAATAGCTGGGATCCTAGCACCAATCCCTGTGGTACCCCACTAGTCACTGCCTGCCATTCGGAAAAAGATCCATTTGTCCCTAGTTTCCTGTCTGCCAACCAATTTTCTATCCATCGCAATACACTACCCCGATTCCAACCACATTCACTGGCTCCCCCTCATCAACTCTACTAGTTACATCCTCGAAGAATTCTAGTAGATTTGTCAAGCGTGATTTCCCTTTCGTAAATCCATGCTGACTCTGCCCGATTCTACCACTGTTCTCCAAGTGCTTTGCTATGAAATCTTTGATAATGGACTCCAGAATTTTCCCCACTACTGACATCAGGCTGACTGGTTTATAATTCCCTGCTTTCTCTCTACCTCCCTTTTTAAATAGTGGGGTTACATTAGCTACCCTCCAATCTGTAGGAACTGTTCCAGAGTCTATAGAATCTTGGAAGATGACCACCAATGCATCCACTATTTCGAGGGCCACTTCCTTAAGTACTCTGGGATGCATACCATCGGGCCCTGGGGATTTATCGGCCTTCAATCCCATCAATTTCCCCAACACCATTTCTCGACTAATAGTGATTTCCTTCAGTTCCTCTCTTTCACTAAGCCCTGTGTTCCCCAACATTTCTGGTATGATATTTGTGTTCTCCTTTGTGAAGACAGAACCAAAGTATGTATTTAGTTGGTCAGCCACTTCTTTGTTCCCCATAATAAATTCTCCTGTTTTTGACTGTAAGGGACCTACATATGTCTTCACCAATCTTTTCTCTTCGCATACCTATAGAAACTTATTACCGTCAGTTTTTACGTTCCCCGCAAGCTTGCTCTTGTACTCTATTTTCCCCTTCTTAATCAATCCCTTGGTCCTCCTTTGCTGAATTCTAAACTGCTCCCAATCCTCAGGTCTGTTGTTTTTTCTGGCAAATTTATATGCCTCTTCCTTGGATCTAATGCTATCTCTAATTTCCCTTGTAAGCCATGGTTTGGCTACCTTTCCCGTTTTACTTTTGCGCCAGACAGGGATAAACAATTATCGCAGTTCATCCATGCGCTCTTTAAATGTTTGTCATTGCTTATCCACCGTCATCCCTTTAAGTAACATTTCCCAATCTGTCATAGCCAACGCGCGCCTCATAGCTTTGTAGTTTCCTTTACTAAGATTCAGGACCCTAGTCTCAGAATCAACGACGTCACTCTCCACCTTGATGAAGAATTCTATCATATTATGGTCGCTCATCCCTAAGGGGTCTCGCACCACTAGATTGTCAATTATTCCTCTCATTACACAATACCCAGTCTAAGATGGCCTGTTCTCCAGTTGGTTCATCAACGTATTGATCCAGAAAACCAGCCCGCATACACTCCAAGAATTCCTCCTCTGCGGTATTGTGACTAATTTGATTTGCCCAAGTTATATGCAGATTAAAGTCATCCATAATTACTGATGTTCCTTTATTGCATTTGTCTCTAATTTCCTGTTTAATGCCATTCCCAACATCACCACTACAGTTTGGGGATTGACGTACAACCCCATCTAACGTTTTTTGCCCCTTAGTGTTTCTCAGCTCTACCCATACAGATTCCACATCGTCGGAGCTAATATCTTTCCTCACTATTGCGTTAATTTCCTCTTTAACCAGCAATGCAACTCCACCGCCTTTTGTTTTTTGTCTGTCCTTCCTAAATACTGAATACCCCTGGATGTTCATTTCCCATCTCTGGTCACCTTGCAGCCATGTCTCCGTAATCCCATTTACATCTATTTGCGCGATTAATTCATCCACTTTATTGCGAATGCTCCACACGTTAAGGCACAAAGCCTCAAGGCTTGTCTTTTTAACATTACCTGTCCCCTTCCCTCTATTTTTCACTGTGGCCCTGTTTGATTCTGGCCCTTGATTTCTCTGCCTATCACTTTTCTTATTCCCCTTACTGTCTTTTGTTCTTGTCTTTGATCCCCCCTCCTCTGACTCCATGCAAAGGTTCCCACCCCCCTGTCATTTTAGTTTAAACCCTCCCCAACCACTCTAGCAAATACTCCCGCTAGGAGTCCCAGTCCTGCCCAGGTATAACCCATTCAGTTTGTACTGGTCCCACCTCCCCCAGAACCGGTCCCAATGTCCCGGGAATCTAAAACCCTCCCCCTCACACCATCTCTTCAGCCATGTATTCATCCGATATATCCTACTATTTCTACTCTGACTAGCACGTGGCACTGGTAGTAATCCTGAGATCATTACCTTTGAGGTCCTACTTTTCAACTTACTTCCTAGCTCCCTATAATTCTGCTTTTAGGACCTCATCCTTTTTTTTTTAAACCTATGTCGTTTTACCAATGTGTACCACGACCACTGGCTGTTCACCCTCCCCCTTCAGAATGTCTTGTAACTGCTCAGACATCCTTGACCATAGCACCCGGGAGGCAACATACCATCCTGGAGTCTCTTTTGCGGGCACAGAAATGCCTATCTGTTACCCTTACAATTGAATCCCCTATAACCATTGTATTCCCACACTTTTTACTCCTCCCCCTGTGCAGCAGAGCCAACTGTGGTGCAACAAATTGTGCTGTTGCTGCTTTCCCCTGAGAGGCCATTCCCCCCAACAGTATCCAAAGCAGTTTATCTGTTTTGCAGGGGAATAGCCACAGGAGATTCCTGCACTGCCTGCCTAGTGGTCACCAATTCCCTTCCTGCCTGTGGAGTCTGAGCCTGCAGTGTGACCATCTCTATACGTGCTATCCACGATACTCTCCGCCTTGTGGATGCTCCACAGTGTCCCCAGCTGCCGCTCCAGCTCTGAAACCTGGGCTTCCAGGAGCTGCAGCTGGACACACATGCTGCACACATGCCGGTTCTGGACACTGGAAATGTTCCCAGCTTCCGACATGGAGCACAAACTCTCATTCCTTAGCAACGGTCTGAGCCTGAACCAGACTGTTTCCAACCTTGGTGTTATATTTGATCCCAAGCTGAGCTTCCGACCATGTATCTATGCCATCAGCAAGACCGACTATTTTCATTTCCATAATATCATCCAACTTCGCGCCGCCTCAGGGTCATCTGCTTCTGGAACCCTCACCCATAACTTTGTTACCTCTGGACCAGAGTATTCCAACGCACTCCTGGTCATCCTCTCAAGTTCTACCTTCTGTAAAATTGAGGTCTGCTGCCCATGTCCTAACTCGCATCAAGTCCCATTCAGCCATCACCCTTGTGCCCACTGACCTACACTGGTTCCCAGTTTAGCCACACCTTGCTTTGAAAATTCTCATCCTTGTTTTCAAGTCCCTCCATGGCCTCATCCCTCCCTATCTCCAATTTCCTCCACCTCATGACCCTTAGATATCTGCGCTCCTCCAATTCTGATCTCGATCATTCCTGATTTTTAATTGATTCACCATTGGTGGCTGTGCCTTCAGCTGCAAGGCCCTCAGCTTTGAATTCCCTCCCTAAATCTATCCATCTCTCTAAATTGCTTTCCTCCTTTAGGGTCTTAAAACCTACCTTTTTGGTCATCTGTTCTACTATCTCATGTTGGATTGGTGTCAAATTTTGTGAGATAATGCTTCTATGAAGTGGCTAGGGATGTTTTACTACGTTAAAGACGCTATATAAAAGCAAGTTATTGTTGTTGTAGAAAAGACAGTTAAGTATGATGCGAGCCTGAACAGATTTTCTCTCAGCCGTCTGCCCCCTTCTCCACCCATTGAAACTTGACGCACAAACCACCCACTGCCTCAAATTACTGCGGTCTCACTTATCACTCATTAAACCCATCTCCCGGCAGTGAAACCCATTAGCTGGTACCAGTTCTCACCTCCTGGAATGTACTTTCTTTTTCTCTTCACTCCAAGTTCATTCCCATCTACCAGCACTTGCCCTGTTCCTCAACATCAGCAGCCCCTTAGAACTATCTCAATACATTTTTCCTTTTAGATTCTGTGTTTCTGATTTATTAAAGTGGGACCTGTTAAGCCACAAGATCAGAAGGTGTGACCTATGTTTATTGCTGAGGCATTAAGAACCTCTATAGTCTACACGTATAATATATACTACCACAAAAGATCTTTGCACATCAACATGTTTAAAATCAGAAACACCTATTTAAAATCTGGTTCTGATTCTTCATTAATCTGTTGTCTGTTTTTATATATTTAAATATACAAAAGATTTTGTTTTGGGGGGGGGGGGGGGCGGCTGGGGGAGGAGTGGGGTGAAGCCACGAGATGCAAGTTCTTCTCTATAGTGGAAATTTGAAGCACATCAACACACATAGGTTTCATCATGCAGCTCGACATGTCAATGCTAAATTGTATTTGAATACTCTGCTGTCTTACACATGCCCACTCCAGTTCTTGTGAAATTGCTCTTGCTCAGCCTAATCATCACTAGCAACCCTGCTAGGGAACATTCTCCCTGACTGGGTTGTTAGGTCTTACCTTCACCAGCAGTATGATGAGTTTTGGAGACACCGTCCCACCCTCGGCCTGTACTTGGTGTTTCATCAGGAAACCCATGGCTCGGATTCCACTTGTAGCGATGGGAATCTGCAATATAAAATGAAAGGACATTTAATTTTCGAGTTGGTGCACTGGATGAATATTAAATCTCTCAAATTAAAGATCCCATCGAAACCAGAACAGTAACTTCTTCCAGGATTACTACTGCCTGCCCACCAACAGCACTTTTATACCTGAGCACTTATCACAGTGAATTGCAATGTATAAAAAGAAAACAAAAAAGATATGCATTTTGAGTTCCTTACCACATTCCCCAGAGCTCCACGTAATGTATTACTTTACATAAGCAATTCATTAACCTGTCTTGGAAAGTAAGAAACACCTCACACTCATGGAAGTCATTGATCTTATTTCTTGGTTATGAACAGCCAGAAAACAAACAGATTCAGGCAGGGAGGTTTTTTTTGGAACAGGAGAGGCTGTGAATTCTGACAGAACCTGAGAAAGAGAAAGCTGTGAATGAAGAGCAGCTGGTCCATCGAGCATTCCCTTCTACCATCTATCTCATCTCCAGCAACTGTGAAAACCTTTACCGAGAAAGGAGGTAGAAAATTCAAAAAGATAGTTAGAAAGCTCCAAAGTCAAGAAAGACAATCCACTGATGTGGGGTTATATTGCATGTTCTTTATTTTATATTATGGAATTACATGGGTATGATCATACCAGCTGTTTGGTACCTTACTGTAAAATAAAGCAGTTTAACAATTCATTTTGAGCCTCGTCTCACCAAGTGTTTGCTTGGCCCACACAAGAGAAGAACCACAAATATCCAGCCTAGATCACAAAGCAAATCTATTGGACAACTATACGTAGGCCAGTGCGCGTCAAATCCCGCAAAATTAAGATGCTCAGGCTGCTTCCAAGATTGACTGATACCACTTACTCCAAGTAGCTATGGCAGGCCTGGATTTGTAACAGATTTCTAACACTATTGGCCAAAAAGTAGTCCCGCCTTCACATTGAGGATACCGTCCATCGTGTTGTGTGGCACTATCACCGTGCTAAATGGGATACATTTCGAACAGATCTAGCAAAGCAAAACTGGGCATCCATGAGGCGCCGTGGGCCATCAGCATCAGCAGAATTGTACTCAACCACAATCTGTAACCTCATGGCCCGGCATATCCCCCACTCTACCATTACCATCAAGCCAGAAGACCAACCCTGGTTCAATGAAGAGTGCAGGAGGGGATGCCAGGAGCAGTACCAGGCATACCTCAAAATGAGGCGTCAACCTGGTGAAGCTACAACACAGGACTATCTGCATGCCAAACTGCGTAAGCAGCATGCGATAGACAGAACTAAGCGATCCCATAACCAACGGATCAGATCTAAGCTCTGCAGTCCTGCCACATCCAGCCGTGAAAGGTGGTGGACAATTAAACAACTAACTGGAGGAGGTGGCTCCACAAATATCCCATCCTCAATGATGGGGGAGCCCAGCACATCAGTGCGAAAGATAAGGCTGAAGCATTTGCAATAATCTTCAGCCAGAAGTGCCGAGTTGATGATCCATCTCGGCCTCCTCTTGAAGTCCCCGGCATCACTGTCGCTGGGTCAAAATCCTGGAATTCCCTTCCTAACAGCACTATGGGTATACCTACCCCAAATGGACGACAGCAGTTCAAGAAGGCAGCTTACCACCACCTTCTCAAGGGCAATTAGGGATAGGCAATAAATGCTGGCCTGGCCAGCGTCGCCCACATCCCATGAATGAATAAAAAAAAATATCTTCCAAATGAGGAGTTGCCAGGACAAATCCTTCAGCTGCGTCAGGAACACACTTCACAAATGGAAGAGTCATTGGGAGGCAGTAGCATCAGTTGCCAGAGAGGATTTGTGGTTCTCAAATGCAAATTACAAAACCAGCATAGATAAGTTAACCAGATATTGTTAAATTTAAGGAATGGAGTACATTCAAAATTTTGATACTTCTCCTGCAAGATAAATTCTGGAATATAAAGAACAAAATTCACCGATGGGAGTAAAAGTGGATGGGACAGGGTAACTACACTCCGCTGGCAAAAAAAACTTTGTTCGATCTAAAATTCAACTGTCATTGTGGGAGAGACTTCAGTGTTACAGTATTGAGCTGTATTGGAGCCTACAGTAACTTTCTTTTAATAAAGCTCTCTCAAGACAGGCAGGTACTCAAAGGTTGTATTGTAACTCATTCAAGACTCACTTTAGATTTTTAAACTATTTATATTCTGTATGGCATAAATTCAAGGTTAGGAGAGTTATAATGGCAGGCCAGCTATAACTGGATGTGAGTGTTTCTGGATGATTTATACTTGCATAAGTATCTCCCGCTGTAGTCACTCAAGCTTGTGGAAGTCACATACAGGAGATCGAGGGTTTCTGGAGGACACGCTCCAAGAGGTGGTCACTTCACAGGTAGACAGAATGGTAGCAGACAGATTAAAAATGAGTCATCATTGCATTGGGGTGAGAAGTGGAATATGAAGGAAGTGCAGACCCGAAGGCACTTTCTTAGCAAATATTTCCAATGCTGAATACTTGTTCTATGGGCAAGAATTTGTGGAGGGCAGCCAAAAGCAATACCAGTCCACCATGGAGAAACGATTGCCAAAGTGCAGAAAGAGTGATAAAAGAAGATTCTATAGGGAGAAGATACCTTCTCCTCCTGTCATGGTAATCTACTTTTGCTTCCATAAATCCATTAGATACTGATTTGAACATTTATGGTGCACAATTGGTTTAGCGATTCACTGCCACATCTGGCTGTACCACATCAAGCACTTGATTTTAAGATTCTCATCTCTTATCAAATCCTTCCAATATCTCGTACCTCCCTATTTCCGTAACCTCCTACTGATCTACAATCTACCAAGAATTCTGCATTCTTCCAAATCTGGCCTCTTCTGCATTATACCCTTTCTTCATCTCACCATTGATAGCTGTGCCTTCAGTCTAAGCTCTGGAATTCCCCGCCTAAATCTGTCCACCTCTCTTTCCCCCTTTAAGACACTGCTTAAAATTTACCTCTTTGACCAAGCTTATAGTCACCTGTCCTAAAAATTTCCTTCTTTGGCTCACTGCCATTTTCTGTCTATTCATGCTCCTGTGAAGCACCTTGGGATGTTTTACTATAATAAAGGTGCAACTTTTTGCTGTTGGTCTGCAACTGTAAACTTGAGTTCAGAACAATGTGATGCTTCTCAGTATAAGTGACAAAACAGCAGAAACACTTGAGAGAGAAATGGTCGGACATCGTGGTTCATGTCAGAATCAATGAGATAGGAAAGAATAGGATTCAGGCCTTTCAAAGGAGTTTATAGGTTCAAGGTCCACTATGGGTGTTAACACACAATCTAGGCTGACACTTCAGTGCAGGGCTAAGGGAATGCTGCATGGTCAGAGATGCCATCTTTCAGATACCTATTCAGGAGGATATAAAACATCCCATGAGGCTATCTGAAGAGCAGGGAGTTCTCCTAGTGCCTTTTCCATCATTCCTCCTTTAACCAATAACATTAACAGAGTTAACTCTTCATTTATCACATTTGCTGTTTGCGGAACCTTGCTGCATGTAACTGGCTGCTGCATAAGCCTGTATAACAATACTGAATGCATTTCAAAACTAATTCGTAGCGGTGAAATCTTTTCGGGCATCCCAAGGATGTGAAAGGTGCTATATAAAGAGCTCTCTTTCTTCTTTCCAGGAGTCAGGCCATAGATTAACAGGACTTCAAAAGGTAGTAACCTCTGTATCTACCATTGCCACAGGCTATCCAGTATAGGAACAGCCACCGAGGTAGTCTACACCTGAACAGAGCTTGGAAAAATATCAAGGGAAGGTCAACTCTTGCCTCAGGTCATCTGCTGCTGAAACCCTCATTTCATGCCTTTGTTACCTCCAGACAGGACTATGGTAAACGCCGATTTCCCAGTTCTACCCCCTGTAAACTTGAGGTCAGCCAAAACCCTGCTGCTTGTGTCCTAACTTGCACGAAATCCTGTTCACCTATCACCCCTGTGCTCGCTGACCTACACTGGCCCCCAGTCAAGCAGCTTCTCAATTACAAAATTCTCATTCTGGTTTTCAAATCCCTCCATGGCCTTGCTCCTCCCTATCTCTGTAATCTCCTCCAGCCCTCACAACCCTCCGAAATATCTGTGCTCCTCTAATTTTGGCCTCTCGAGCATCCCCGATTTTAGTTGCTCCATTATTTGTGGCCGTGTCCTCAGCTGCCTCAGCCCTAAGCACTGGAATTCCCTCCCTAAACCCCTCTGCTTCTCGACCTCGCTTTCCCTCTTCAAGGCATTCCTTAAAACCTATCTCTTTGACCAAGCTTTTGGACATCTGCCCTAATATCTCCTTTTGTGGCTTGGTGTCATATTTTGTTTTAGAATGGCCCTGTGAAGCGCCTTGGGATGTTTTATTACATTAAAGGCGCTATATAAATGTAAGTTGTTGATGTTAACTAAAGCTGTGTGGATCTAATATGGTAGGGGAAAAGAAAAGTGAAATCAGCAGCACAGCTGCTTAGAAGGGAAAGCAAACGTTAAGTGCGTAGGACATAGGGTGGAAGAAAATTTAGAAGACTTAAACCAGGACAAGATAGTTTAAAACAAAAATCAGATGGGAAGGCAGGAAGAAAAACTACCAAGAAAGGAATCTAAATTTAAATGCATATTAATGCCCAAAATACAAAATTGGGGAACCAGAATCATTGCAGGAAATAAAAAATCATGACATAATGGCAATAACTGAAATGTGACTGCAGCTGGGTCAGGATTAGGAAGTAAATAGTTTGGGTATTAAAGAGTCAGGCAGGTTAGGAATGGAATAAGGGGAGGAAGGTGTGGCTGGATTAATTAGAGACCCTATCATTGCACTAAAGTAATGTAAATAAGATTGAGCTAAAGAACAGCAAGGGATTGGTTATCTAGGGGTATGGTACGGGCTGAAAACAGTGGATAGGAAGTGGAAAATGAATGTTATGGAGGAGCATGCATTAACAATAGTGTTATAATTAGAGAATTTAATAATCCAAAACTATACTGGTATAGGGAAGGCGCAGTGAAAATGCAGAGGTTTATTTTTGCAATGTTCTTAGAACTGCATCCTCAGTTGATGTGTGGCTATTCCGACATGGAAGCAGCCTTGTTCTGGGGTAATGAAGTAGACTTTCTGAAATATTTGAGTATTTAGGGGACAGTGATGACATTATAATTATGTCCAACCCAAGAAGAGAGAAAGAAGCAAAATCAACTGGAAAAATATTTTAAGATTAAAAAGAAACCTTGTCCAGGTGAAACTGGAAGGACACTTCGTCAAATGGACCAACAATGGGAAGTATTTAAACAAGAATTGGAAAGGTACAAATTGAAGTGCATCAAAAAAACAAGTATATCAAAGCCTGGACTGAAACAGACAAATAGGGAAACTGGATCAAATTTGAAACAAATTTTTTAGTGCTGACAGATCATGCATAACATGGGAAACTACATAAAGAGAGATTTAAAATGCTAACAAAATCAGCCAAGAAAATAAGAGAGGACAATTAAAAAAAGACCATCTGTAGGCAGATTATTAAAGGACAGTTAAGGTAAGCATAGGACCCCTAAGGATTGAAGGCAAGCTTATAGGAGCATCATGCACACCAGATGCGCATTGATACAAATTATGGATTAACTCTGAAGAGGTATGAAAAACTGACTTGGCCGGATTTTAAAGGCTCTCCGACGCCAGGAGGGCCTGTATCGATCTCAGTGGCGGCGAGGCATCGTGGCAGCCCCTCTGTCACTCGGCGACAGAACCTGCATTAAAATATGCAAATAGATACTTACCTTTCATTAACATGCCAACCGCAGCGATTCTGAGAGCAGATTCCGATCTTCATTCCAGCGGCTGGTAATGCCGCGCTTTCGAATCCCGTTTGGGGAAATGAGGAGTGACTTCTGTTTGGTGGGGGTGGTGGTGGGGAAGGAGGAGGTTAGGCCTCCTGGAGCCTGCCGCTCAATTTTACGCCGCCCCCACGCCACCATCTGACCCACTGAGGCGGCATAAAATTCCGGACAATGTTAAAATTCTGTGCAATAGAAAATTGTCAGCAGAACTGGAGAGTGGTGAACGTGACATCCTTTATTTTTAAAAAAACAGGAGACATGGATAAATTGGAAGATGCAGACCAGTTAGTCATAATTCAGTTGCTGGTAAACCGATATGGGATAAAATTACCAAGCACTTGGAGAAACAGATGCTAACCAGGGTCAGCCGGCATGGATACCTAAAAAATAGATCATGATTGAACAACCTTATAGAATTTTTTGATAGATGGATACAAAAAAAAAAGTAGATGTGGTTTATATGGATTTTCAAAACGTTTGTGATAAGTTAACCCATAAAGACACTTACGGAAAAGATAATAGCACAGGGAATTATGCAGGATAATAGTGATAGTTGGAAGTAAGAAATCAAAAGAATAAAGAACTAGAAAGAATCAGTGGTATTCTGCAGGGATCTCTGGTGAGCCACTATTATTTACTACATGTGCAGGTGCAAGTAATCTGGATTTGAATACTGATGAAATCAATAAGGGGATATAGCAAATTGTATGAGGACTGTGAAAGAATGCAGGATGGTCAGATACAGTAAAACGTACAGAAATTTAAATAAAGCATTTTAGAAGAAAAAGGGCAAGTATAACAAATAACAAGATTTTAAATGAGGAGCAGATGGTCCTGAATGTCCAGGTACACAAGTCATTAAAAGTGGCATTGCAAGAAAAGGCAAACAGAATTCTTGATTGCGTATCTAGAGGAATAGAAGAAAAAACAAAAAGGGAACATTGAATTGTAATAATTGCAGTTCGAATAATATGTACAGATTTCAGCGCCCAACCAAAAAGGAAATAAAAGCAATGGAAAAGATGCACAAGCTTCACCAGAGATGGTGGATGGCGAATTCAGGTTTTCTTCCCAACAGAGCAGAGAAGATGCTCTCATGCCCACATATCTCCTGGGATTGCTGCAGTGTTCCAGTGATCAATGCAAGCTCAAGGAACAGCATCTCATTTACCAATTAGGCACGCTACAGCCTGCCAGACTGAACATTGAGTTCAATAACTTCAGAGCATGACGGCTTCCGCCCCCTCCCCCACCCCCGACTTTTTATTTCTAGTTTTTTTTCTTTATTTGTTTATTTTATTTCGTTTCATCATTCTTTTTTTTTTACCCACTGCTTTTTTTTTCATGTTTGTGCTTTGGGCCAGGCTGTTCTATTTTTCTGTCAATTAACACCCTCTCTACACTAACGCTTTGTCTTTCAGCACACCATTAACATACCGTTTGCTCCACGACCTTCTGGTCAGTTATTCTCTGTGACCTTGCCCTATCAACACCTTCTCTTTAGTTATCTCTTGCCCCACCCCCGCTTTATTTGCTTAAAACCTATTACATTTCTAGCCTTTGCCAGTTCTAATGAAGGATCACTGACCTGAAACATTAACTCTGTTTCTCTCTCCACAGATACTGCCAGACCTACAGTATTTCTTGTTTTTATTTCAGATTTCCAGTATCTACAGTATTTTCCTTTTATTTTAGAGCAGAGAAGATTGCAGGATAACCGACTGAGGTGCATGAAGGTTTAACAAACTAGAGAAAAATGACCACTGCTGCTTACCCGATCTGCTGTAGCACTGGCAACAATTACGTCCAGTACGTTAGTGTTGTACTCGGGTGAACAAAGCTTGCTGGGAGCCGCTTTCATTGCAACTGAGAGAGCCACACTCCGTCCATGTCTCACCATCCAGTCAATACCCGACACATCAGCTGAAAAAAAGAACTTGTAATGTTAATAATTCGACCCACAGAGCAGTTACCTGTACTTGGGAAAAACTTTTTTTTTTAAAATCGACAATCAGAAAAGTAGCTATTATCTGTGATACAAGCTCTTTATAACTAAACATAAAAATATTCTCCCTACAATGACCACTGTCTCGTTGGTGGAAAACAATAACTGTAATTAATGATAGTGCTCAAGTCCTCAGTGATTGCCTGAGGACAAACTCAGCAGTATTATCCACAAGGATACTGAGGTACAGGACCTGAGTCCACCTGTTGCATTTTTTCTTCAAGCATGAAGTCAGTTTTTAAAAAAATATATACTTTTGGAATCTCCAGGAGCACTGGCTTCCTTCTACTGTCAAAATGTTCAGCTGTGACATATAAATTGATCCCAACATTAAATGCAGAATCTGGAAAATTATTCTCCAAATTTAGCTTATGATAGAGTGTGTGTGAAATTGAGAATTTTACTGAGGACACACACAATAAACTAATTTCAAATGTCCTGTAAGTGAGTGATGACAACAACAATAGTAGAGTTCTGCTTTGACAAAGCAGTAGAGGAGGCAATTTGAAAGAGTTGTCTGAGTACCTTTAAAAGCTCTGCCATTGGACTCCAACACAGGATTCGAGCACATCCTACATGTAAAAAAGACTTGAACCACAGAAAAATTACAGCACAGAAGGAGGCCATTCAGCCCATCGTGTCTGCACGGCCAAAAAAACTAGCCACCCAATCTAATCCCACCTTCCAGCCTTGCAGGTTACAGCACTTCAGGTGCATGTCAGGGTACCTTTTAAAAGGGTTGAGGGTTTCTGGCTCCACCACCATTCCTGGCAGTGAATTCCAGACCCCCACCACCCTCTGGGTGAAAAAGCTTTTCCTCATATCCCCTCTAATCCTTCTACCAATCACCTTAAATCTGTGCCCCCTGGTAACTGACCTCTCCGCTAGGGGAAAACAGGTTCTTCTTGTCTGCTCTATCTAGGCCCCTCATAATTTTGTACACCTCAATTAAGTCACCCCTCAGCCTCCTCTGTTCTAAGGAAAACAACCCTAGCCTATCCAATCTTTCCTCATAGCTGCAACTTTCAAGCCCTGGCAACATTCTTGTAAATCTCCTCTGTACTCTCTCCAGAGCAATTATGTCCTTCCTGTAATGTGGTGACAGAACTGTACGCAATTCTCCAGGTGTGGCCTAACCAGCGTTTTATACAGTTCCAGCATTACATCCCTGCTTTTGTATTCTATACCTCGGCCAATAAAGGAAAGCATTCCATATGCCTTCACCACTCTATCTACCTGCCCTGCCACCTAGCTTATCTTGTTTATCTCAGAATGCCACAAAGCAATTTACAGCCAATTAAGTACTTTTGAAACAAAGTCACTGTTGTAATGTAGGAAACGGGGCAGCCAATTTGTAAACAGTAAGCTCCCACAAACAGAAATGTGATAATGACTAGATAATCTTTGGGGCGGCACAGTGGCGCAGTGGTTAGCACCGCAGCCTCACAGCTCCAGCGACCTGGGTTCAATTCTGGGTACTGCCTGTGTGGAGTTTGCAAGTTCTCCCTGTGTCTGTGTGGGTTTCCTCCGGGTGCTCAGTTTCCTCCCACATGCCAAAGACTTGCAGGTTGATAGGTTAATTGGCCATTATAAATTGCCACTAGTATAGGTAGGTGGTAGGGAAACATAGGGACAGGTGGGGATGTGGTAGGAATATGGGATTAGTATAGGATTAGTATAAATGGGTGGTTGATGGTCGGCACAGACTCAGTGGGCCGAAGGGCCTGTTTCAGTGCTGTATCTCTAAAACTAAATGTCGGTTGTGGTATAAATGTTGGCTTGGACATCAGAGTGAACTCTCTGCTCTTTTTCAAGTAGTGCCATGGAATCGTTTACTCACGGAGAGGGGGCAAATGGTATCAGTTTAATCTGTCTTCCAAAAGATGGCAGATCTGAGAGTACAACACTCCCTCAGTACTCAGTCAGCCTAGATTTTCTGCTCAAGTCTCCGGAATGAGACTTGAACATACAACCATCTGACTCAGAAGCAGGACGACTATCCACTTGAGCATTGGTGTACCTTTGAAATATGTCAGAGCCCGCTCTTATTTCACGGACTGCCTTTGATGCAGGAACCAAGGTCTGTGCAGACCAAACCTGAACAGGTCAATTCAATTTCTGCATTCAGAATTTATAATTGTCACCTGCATTTGTGGAAACAAGTTTCTTTTTTTAAAAAGAGGAGGGATCACCCAGTTTTATCTGCAGAAACATCAAAAGAAACTCAAATGCTCACAGCCACTGAGGCCTTGCTATTTGAGTTTACTTGTGGTGGCACCCCACTGGGTTTGGAACCATTTGTATTCCAAAGTAAAGGGAATTTGGGCAGATTCAACCCAGTTCCGAATGGGTGCAAATCCACAACACAAAATGACACATACTTCAGCAATATTGGGCCAGGCCTAATCTCCGAGACTCTAAGTGGGAAGTGGAAAAATTCAAGACTGAGCCAAGCTGGCAAAAGTACAGAGTTACATCGAGTCTACAGCACAGAAACAAGCCATTCGGCCCAACTGGTCTGTGCTGGTGTTTAGGCTCCACACGAGCCTCTTCCCATAAGAATATAAGAAATAAGAGCAGGAGTAGACCACATGGACCTTCGCGCATGCTCTGCCATTCAACATGATCATGGTTGATCTTGGGATTCAGCTCCACTTTCCCACCTCTCCCTGTACCCCTTGATTCCCTGAGATACCGAAAATCGGTCTATCTCAGGCTTAAATATATTCAGTGCTGGCAAATCCACAACCCTCTGAGGTAGAGAATTCCCAAGATTCACAACCCTTTCAGTGAAGAAATTTCTCCTCATCTCTACTAAATGATCAGCCCCTTATCCTGAAACTGTGCCCCCTTGTTCTAGATTCCCCAGCCAGGTGAAACAACGTTTCAGTATCTACTCTGTCAACCCTCTTCAGAATCTTGTATATTTTAATGAGATCACCTCTCATTCTTCAAAACTCCAGAGAATATAGACCCAATTTACTCAACCTCTCATCACAGGACAACCCTCTCATCCCAGGGACCAATCTAGTGAACCTTTGCTGTATTGCCTCCACTGCAAATGTATCCTTCTTTAACTATAGAGACCAAAACTGCACACACTATTCCAGATGTAGTCTCACCAAAACCTGGTACAATTGTAGCAAGACTTCTTTATTCTTGTACTCCAATACCCTTGCAATAAAGGCCAACATGCCATTTGCCTTCCTAGCTACACCTGCTCATTAACCTTTTGCGTTCCAAAAAATATTCTGCTTTTCTATTCTTACGACCAAAGTGAACAACCTCACATTTCCCTACATTATACTCCACCTGCCACCGTGTTGCCCACTCACTTAACCTGTCTATATCTCTTTGCAGCCTCTTTGTGTCCTCCTCATAGCTTGCATTCCCACCTAGCTTTGTATTGTCAGCAACCTTAGATACATTAATCTCTTCCTCAAAGTCATTAATATAGTGTTACGACCATGTGAGAAGGCGTCTAGGGGATCCCTCTCAGTCTTTCTCTGGTTTAACCGTAACTGGGTTTAATTAAAACATTTTTTAGCTCCCCCCTCAGTGAATCCCTGTTCACTGCCTTCCAATTGTAAAGCAAAGGAATCAGACAGGTTTTCTTGGATTTAAATAAGAAAGTTGGAAGTCTAATCCGATTAATGACCAGGAATATGCAACGTGACCACGCTGGCGTGCATATACGATAAACACATAATATGGAGACCAGAACCAAGTACAGTACTCCAAGCATAGTCTAAACCAATATTCTAATTGCCAGCACTGTTGTCATGTTACTTATTACTTACCCAATAGGTGATTTTTTAGAATTATACTGAGTTCATCATCTGGCAAATATGCACACAGCTCTCCTAAACAACCAGCTGAGGCCATGCGTGTGGCATCCTGAGAAGAAGAGACAGCCATTAGTGTACTGCACAAGGAACATTATAAAATATAGGATAGTAACAATCAGTTGCTTGTTACTCAGTCTGCATCAATAGAACATGTGATGTGTCACATTTCTTGTCCTACGAAACGCAATTTGCTTTCCAAGTCACATAACTTTGTACAACAGTCTCAGGGGCCATGAAAACGTCACTCATGCAATTGTAGTTACCTGCCCTATTTGCTGCGCATTAATGAGTGAACCTACAGTTTCCATACACATTCCAGCTCTGCCATACCTCATCGTGCCCCAACATTCCTAACAACAGAGTGGTGATGTTTTTCCGGATAGTTCCATCAACCTTGGCACCAGCCCCCTGAATGACAAAACGCAGTGCCTGAAGCAGAGTCTCTCTGAAAGCAGACAACAAAATCAGTAATGATGCAGAGCAAGTAAACTTTAAAAAAAGACACTTTGCTAACATTTTTATTCAGAAATCCTGAAGATATATAAAGCCTGAATAAAGAGAATGCAACTGTTCCAATGTTCTTCACTAGGAGATAGTAAACAAAATGTTCTTGAGCAAAGGCTCAAATATGACAGATCATTAATGTAGGTATGGTTTTCCTCATTCTTTGTACACAATTTCATCTCTCCATACAAACAAATAGACTGTCATCTAACCAAACATACATTTAAGAATTTAGCACCATACAGCCGTATAGCTCCATGACTCAGGTGGTCTCTCAGTCTCATTGTATCAATATACAGCTTCTCCCCCTACACCAGTCTAATTTACTCCTTTCCTCATGGTAGACTGGTGCTCCTGTACAGTTCCATATGCTTGAGTTAACCTCGTGTAGTACCAGACCCATAATAAAGAGTGTCCTAAGTGTTCCCCACCCTCACTCAGATGCATGGCAATTCCTTGTGCAGCTAGAAATGTCTGAGGAGGAGTCTAATTACTACAAGGAGTAATGCAAATAAGTTTCCTGCAGAGACCATCTCTCCCTCTAAATAGTGGCACATACCTCACACTAGAATCATCTGCGCTTCGCACTAGATTCAGGAGTTCAGTAAACAGCGGGTCCACCTTGGTGTGGATAACTATCAGATTCCCGAGAGCCTCTGCTGCTTTCAGGCGGACAGAACGATTTGTGTCAGACAGGGCTTTTGTGAAGGTAGTTTGCAGTTGCGGAAGGAAGGGCTTCAGGGCAATCCCCACCTACTCATCACAAAACATAAAAGAAATGCTGCAATTAAATGAAAGCTGGAGATATGCTTCAGCTAGCAAAGTGCATTTGAGTATGACACATACCCCTCAAAGAAACTTTACAATGTTTCAATATTAGCTAAGAATTGAAAGAGCCCATCCTGAATTATCAATACAAGGTACTGTGGCTAAACTTGCCCCAAAGGGACATACAGTGTGTGCCAAATATTACTGAATGTATATTATGTGCTTCTGAGGTAATCAGAAGGCACAGTGGTTTTCTATATATGTAAAATGCTTCCATAGTAGATGTAGAAAAAATGTTCATAGAGAACTAAATGCACCAGAAAATCCTGAGGTTACCTTTGTTTTACGTTTTTCACCCAGAGGGTGGTGGGGATCTACAGCTCACTGCCTGGAAGGGTGGTAGAGGCAGAAATCCTCATTGCATTTAAAAAAAATACTTGGATATACACTTGAAGTACCGTAACCTGCAGGGCTACGGACTAAAAGCTGCAAAATGAAACTAAACTGGATTGCTGTTTCGGCTGGCAGGCATACGATGTCCCTCCAACTGTGCTGTAAATTTTCTATCTTTCATATGAACAGTTCTCATCTTCATCCTCACTGAAATCATCACCTGTATCAGCTTCTAATGTTGGATAAGAGGGTACTAACAATGAGTGGGTGCAAGAAGAAATATTCAGCAATTGAAATCAGAAGCAGAAAGGGAAGTCACAGTGGTTACACAAAGCATATGTTGTACGTCACAGAATTGGAGTCATTCAGTAAGACGTCTGTAGGCCTTGGATTTGATGAAATTGCTAACGCCTTTTGATCCAAGGGGTAATGCCAGTTAGTTGTCCTCATATCCCTCTGTTCCAAGAGCAGATGTAGGGCTACCTCTGCTGTGATTTTGACTAGCTTCTAAAAGGAGGCGAGCTAAGCATTGGAAAAATACAATACATTCAAAAGTGGATGGCCAGTACGTAACTGCTAAGCAAACACCAGGGAACTGGTTACACTTGTCGTACTATATGTATACATGTTTTTTTCAACCTTCGAATGTTAAACCTGTTCATTTGTTTGACAGGATCATTTGTGGTTGTCTGATAAGTTATATACTAACAAGGTGTAGAAACAAAGTGGGAAGAGGGCATGATAATCCTGAAAGACTGCACTGTGACAAGGTGGAGTTGTGGCTCCTCACTCCTGGAAAATCAGAAGGGAAAGTTGGATATATAATGCAAAAGCTGGAAGGGTCTGAGAGACAAAAAGTAATGTGCTGCTCCATTTGCTGACTTGTATCATGGTTACCGATTACGATTAAATATACTACTCCACGTATGTAAGCATGTTCTGAGTTTCTCTGAAAGAAGCTGAAGACCCTGTTATCTTCTGCTGTTCTGGACTCCCCAAAACAGTGGTAACAAATACAGCAATCAGTCAAGCTCGATTATTTAATGCAAATACGTTTCAATAAGCAACATGAGACTCTATACATCACAATTGTTCTCTCCGGTATTAGCCAAATTTCATTTCCCTGGACCATATTTAGAATATTTTGTTATTGTCACCATGGATACTCAAAAGTAATATTACTCACCTTCTGTAACAGGTTCTTCATTTCTTAAAGCATAACATTCTCTGTCTACATATAGGATTAGGTAGTGACTGAAATGGGAAAGCAAATAGGACACACTTGGGGTTTGAAGCACTTGTTCTTACCTTGCTGAGCAGCAAACTGAGGGTGTCCAGGAGAGCCACTTTCACATTCCAGCTAAACCGGTCACCTAGGATACGGATCAGAGGTCCAGTAATGTTTACCACCGATGGTCTCAGTGCTTCAGCAGAAGTTAGCTTGATAACAAGCCCAAGGGCTTTGGCAGCCTCTTCCTTCTGCTCGGGGCTTCCGGTCAGTACACCCTCTCTAAGAACAGGCAGGATCGATGTAACACCCTGCAACAAAACAGTATATTGATTCTAGGCATCAAGTGTTATTATAGTCTATACACTTATACTCAGAGTACGAGTATTTACATGAACAAATGCCTCTCTTGCTTGCCAGCTAAATCTTAGGATTCAAACATGGCCTTCTGCTATAGTGCAATGACAACCAGAGCTGAAGCAACAGGATATGTTTAAATGCTGAGATTTAATTAATTGGGAAGAATATGAGAGTAGTATGACTCATGATCCCTCTGCCCATGTCTTGTATCCAATATGTCATTATCTTCTCCCACTTTATGCCCCATTCCTTGTGAAGATGTAAGCTGCTTTATTTTTACTTTTTAATTAATTGCCAAATAAATTTCTGGGCCACAGCTATTCTCGAGAGCTCCCCCCTTTCAATTTCCACCCCAAAAATATAGATGCTGTAGCTCACAATTTCCCCAAATTTCTCCATTTTTTGCAAGTCTCAAAATTTGGTTCTGTGCAGCTTTCAGTTGTGCAGCCAGTGGCATGCTTTAATTTCTCTCCTTTCCAGTGCACCGTCAAAAATAAATTAAAAACCAAACCTTTCATTTGCACGCATTACTTTGGGAGAATTTGCCACAGCATAGATACAGTTTACCGCATGCTTCCCATTTACTATTAATCACTGTGGTTCAGTGACAGCACTCTTGGCTCTGGATCAGAGGGTCATTGGTTCAAGTTCCACTCGAGCAACATGAGCACAAAATCTAGATTGGCACACTAAGTGACACACTGAGGCAGTACTGCACTGACGGAGGTGCCGCTTTTCACATGACATGCTAAACCAAGGTCTTGCTTGCCCTCTTAGGTGGATGCAAAAGATTCAGTGGTACTAATTTGTAGAACAGCAGGGGAGTTCTCCCCGGTGTCCTGGCTAATGCTTATCCCTCAATTATCACCAAAACAGATTATCTGCTCATGATCACATTGCTGTTTGTAGGAACTTGCTGTGCGCAAACTGACTGCTGCATTTCCCACATTACAACAGCAACTACTCTTCAAAAGTAGTTCATTCATTGGCTGTAAAGTATTTTTGGATGCCCTGAGATCGTGAAACACAAGAAATAGGAACAGGAGTGGGCCATATGGCCCATCGAGCCTGCTCTGCCATTCAATACGATCATGGCTGATCTTAGGCTTCAACTTCACTTTCCCACCCGCTCACAATATCCCTTGATTCCCTGGGAGACCAAAAATCTGTCTATCCCAGCCTTAAATATACTCAACAATGGAGCATCAACAACCCTCTGGGGTAGAGAATTCCAAAGACCCTTTAAGCAAAGTAATTTCACCTCATCTCAGTCCTAACTGATCGGCCTCTTATCCTGAGACTGTGCCCCGTGTTTTCGATTCCCTGACCAGCGGAAACAATCTCTGTGTCCCCTTCTAGCCCCTTCAGAATCCTGTATGTTTCAATGAGATCGGCCCACATTCTTCTAAACTCCACAGAATATCGGCCCAATTTACTCAGCCTCTCATCATAGGACAACCATCTTATCCCAGGGACCAGTCTAGCGAACCTTCGCTGTACCGTCTCCAATGCAAATATATACTTTCTTAAATGTGGAGACCAAAACTGCACACAGTAATCCAGATGTGGGCTGGAATTTTACAATGAGCGGGCTGGTGGTGAGGGGGGAGTAGGAGGTGGGGGGGGGGGGGGGGGGGCGGTGGCAATATTACGTGGGGTGGCAGCAGCGAGAAACGGCCTGCTCACCTCAGGCCAATCAAAGCCTTAAGTGGCCAATTAACTGATCGGGCACCATGTGCACCATGGAGGTCACCCCTGAAGTCCCAACCGTCCACAACACACACCTGGCCCGTAAACCTACCCCCCTTGCCTTGCTGGGGTCCAGCCAATTGTCCCCGGCGAGGCCCTAAAAACTTAGCTGTCTTCCAGGGCTGTCCTTCACCGCTCCCAGTGTCACTGCTGGGACTAAGAGCTGCCAGCCCGATGACTGGCCGGCAGCTCCATTAGGTGGGACACCCTGCCTCAAGGAGATGCAAGTCCCATGTAAGACCAATTCAGGGCCTGGGGAGCGAAAAATCCCGCCCTGGCTCCCCAAGCCCGGCGGAGGCAGGCACGCCACCAACCTTTCGGCCAGTGGGAGGGACCTCCCGCCCAACTAAAAATTCAGGCCGTGGTCTCACCAAAATCCTGTACAATTGCAGGAAGACGTCTTCATTCTTGTACTCCAATCCCCTTGCAATAAAGGCCAACATGGCATTTGCCTTCCTAATTGCTTGCTGTACCTGCATGCTAACTTTGCGTTCCTTATATGAGCACACCCAAGTCTCTTGGAACATCAACATGTTACAAGTTTCGCACCTTTTTAAAAAAATTCTGCTTTTCTATTCTTACGACCAAAGTGAATAACTTCGCACTTTCCTATATTATACTCCATCTGCCATCTTGTTGTCCACTCATTTAACCTGCCTATAACTCTTTGCAGCCTCTCTGTATCCTCCCCATAGCTTACCTTTCCACCTACCTTTGTATCATCAGCAAACTTAGATACATTACTCGGTCTCTTTATCCAAGTTAATATAGATTGCAAATAGCTGAGGCTCCAGCTCTGATCCTTGCAGCACTCCACTATTTACTGCCTGTAAAACTTGAAAATGCCCTGTTCATGCCCACTTGTTGCTTCCTGTCTGTTAACCAATTCTCTATCCATGCTAATATATTATCCCCAACTCCTTGTCTTGCCTCTTACCCTTTTGTGTGGCACCTTATCGAATGCGTTTTGGAAATCCAGGTATACTACATCTACTGGTTTCCCCTTTACCTACCCTTCTAGTTACATCCTCATAAAACTCTCATAAATTTGTCAACCAGGATTTCCCTTTAGTAAAATCATGTTAACTTGTTCTAATCATACTGTGCTTTTCTAAGTGCATTGTTAAGACTTCCTTAATAGTAGATTCCAGCATTTTCCCAATGACTGATGTTAAGCTAACGGGCCTGTAGTTCCCTGTTTTCTGTCTCCCTCCTTTCTTGAAAAGTGGTGTAACATTTGCCAACTTCCAATCTGATGGGACCATTCTCAAATCCAAGGAATTTTGGAAGATCATAGCTGGCACACCCAATATCTCTGCAACTATCTCTTTTAGAACCCTAGTATGTAGGCCATCAGTTCCTGGAGATTTGTCAGATTTTAGTCCCTTAAGTTTATCCAATACTTTTTCTCTGCGGATATTAATTTCCTCATTCCTTTTAGCTCCTAGGTTACCGTCTATTTCTGGTACGAAACTTGTGTCTTCTACTGGGAAGACAGACACAAAATATTTGTTCAATACGTTATGAAAGTGCTTCTATTTTTTAATATTGTGAGGATTCGTGTTTTAGAATTGTGGAGATGGATTCATTGGAGGACTGAAGGGATTCCAAAGATGCTGGACTTGGTTTTTTTTAAAGGGTCACTGGAAGGACTCTATTTAAAAAATTTACTGGATATCACATGTCTTCAGCTAAGTAAACAACAGGTACCTTCTGACTATGGGAGTTGTTTACAAGAGAAGTGACATGTCAAGATTTATGGTGCTCAAGAGTGTGTTTCATTTTTGAAAACTGTTTTGAGTCAGTTGGAGGTAAAAGAGAAGACCAATTAATCTTTTCTCCACCTCTGAGAAACCGAGACTCAAGTGTGAAAAATAGAGAAACCGAAGCAACATTTCTCCTGAGAAGCTTCTGGAAAACTTCCTCTTGACATCTCCTGAACGAACTGTTTCTGAAAAGATCCCAGTGACCCATCTACGTGCACTCGGGCGCCAGATTGTATGCCATCTGGAACATAACATAACTTATCCTTATTCTTCAAGAATTAATACTTTGGCCAAAGCATCTTTATTTTTCCTTTAACCGGTGTGCGTGTGTTTTGGGTATTTGGAAGGGAATGTATATATTTACTGTCATATTTCAAACTGTGAGTTAAAGCTTTGCATTCGTATTGAGTAAGTTTTGTTCTATAATAAATTAATACTTTTGTTGTTTATTAAAGAAACCTGGTTGGTGGATTTTATTTTTAAAAAAAGTGAGTATATAATTGGCCATATCGGTAACTGGGTAAACATTTAAACATATGTTGTGATTTGTGGAGAAGTGGAACTACAGAAAGAAAGTGCACTCCTCCTGCCTCGGTCGTAACAAAAGTCTCTGCCATTTCCTCATTCCCCATGATAATTTCTCCTGTCTCTGCTTCTAAGTAACTAATGTTTACTTTAGCTACTCTCTTCCTCTTTATATACCTATTAAAGCTCTTACAATCTGTTTTTATATTACTGGCTAGTTTACTCTCATATTCTATTTTTTCCTTTATCAACAGCTTTTTGGTGGCCCTTTGCTAGTTTCTGAACACTCCCAATCCTTAGACTTGTTACTCTTTTTTGCAAAGATGCTATATAATTTCTTTCTCATCACATTTGTGATTTCGGGATGCGTTAATTTGTGCCCAGACGAGGACTTTCTTACCTTCTTCGGAATGCAGAATCCCAAAAGATGATCCCCCTTGGCCTCCACAGCTGCTGCACGGATGTCTCTGTGCAGATCTTCGACAAGTGATAGTTGGCTTCCAGCATCCAACTTCTGATATTGGGGGAGAGGAGGAAAAGGACACATAAAACTAAAGTGCTTGCCAGTTGCGTTTTCTATCAGTATTAACATCTCAAAGATATAGCTTCAGTGTAGCTTATAAATTCTAAGTTAAGTTTCTCTTTAGAAGTGAGCCACTCCACTGGATGCTCAATGTGTTGAAGGCATATGGGTGACTCCTTCTGGTCACTGATGCCCATTGCAAAACTTTGGTGCAATTTAAGCAGCACAGGGCAGGACACCCCAACACTCTCATACACACAGACAGCTAGTACCTTGGTTATTGCATTTAGAGCATCCCAACTCTCATTCAGGACAGTCTCGTCTGTGTCATTGAGCAATCTGATCAAGCCGGACATCAGGTTCCTGACATGGGCAAAATAGTCGACCTTGGTCTTAGAGCAGTAAGCATTGATGATTGTTGCTGCGGCTTTGCGCATCCCAACATCTGGGCTCCTTGTTGCCTCTAGGAGATCCTCCAGGATTACCCTTTGACCAACCTCATCCCCCACAGAGAGAATTACTGTGTGACAGTTGGCCAGCTCCTACAGAAAAGGAAAACATTTCATTAGTGGATGACCATGGGCGACAGCTGTCACAGGTACTGAAGGTAAAGGATGGCAGTGTATAATAGCCTGCTGTTATTCTAGAGTCATATTAAACAAAGTCAAGTTGAGAGTGTTATGACATTAAAGCTGATTGAAAATATGGCTCCGTTGTTTAAGCCTGTGTTTAATTAATGTGACTTCCTTTAAAAATTTTAGGTGGGTGTTTGATGTCGAACTGCACGATCTGTGGAAACCAGCCTTGTGTTTGTTATTCAGTGACAGTGGCAGAGGTTTGTGCCATTTGCAGTATCTTCCCTGGACTCTCTCACCTCTTGCTCTTCACTGGTTCCCATCTTGTTCTTCAGCGTAGTCATCACAGCAGGCAGGATCACATTGAGGTGGCGTGTCAACGCATCGCCCGCTACTGAAGACAGGAATGCTAGGACCCGGGTGTTTACTGGTGGTGCTATAAGCTGCAGAGAATAAGAAAAAGATGAAGCATGACACCTATTTTGTTGTGCAAGCTCTGAAACCAAACTACTGTCCGCTGTGCTGTTAGGAATCTGTAACGCCCAATAACACATCTCTGTCCCATGTTTATATTATCTAGACAAGTTTTCCCCTGGATTTGGGATGGAGTCTGGGATCTTTTTGAAAGACACATTACATTTTGGGTAACTTAATTTCTGTTGCAAGCTTGTCCTGCAATCTGCATTCTTGTGCTAATTTTGCTTTTGAAAACAATGAAAAATCTTCAAATACACATTTCTCCCTCCCCAGTTTTAATATTATTCCACCCATACCAGTTAAGCCAATCAAAATTAAAATCACTGGGAATAATTCTTTAAACTCTTGGATGCCATTGCTGCCTTTTACTTGAGTTTTCTTACTGAAGGCATGAGTTCCTCATTATCTGCGGTTAAGACCAGCTGTGCATACAAATGAACAAGCTTACATCTAAATAGGCAAAGCCTTGCACTGTTTCCTCAAGAGGTATCTTATATCTGGAGTACTCATCACTTGGACAAGTTGGTTGGTGGTTGAGTTTATAATCACAATCCACTCAGTATGGCTGTCTCCAGCGATAATGTTAAAGTGCTGGCTGCCTTTTGCTTGATTTCAGTGTCCCAAGACAAAACGGTCAGTAACATTTGGCACTGAGGGCAGGGTTTCTATCCAGGATCCACTTGCACACTACACTCTGTCAGAAAAATGTAATATTTCCAAATTTGCTGATGACACAAAACTAGGAGAGAACGTAAGTTGTGAGGAGGATGCAAGGAGGCTTCTAGGGGACTTGGACAGGCTAAGTGAATGGGCAAGAACATGGCAGATGGAATATAATGTGAATAAGTGTGAAGGGATCCACTTTGGCAGAAAAAACAAAGTTAGAATATTTCTTAAATGGTGAAAGTTTGAGAAGTGTTGATGTCCAAAGGGACCTGGGTATCCTTGTTCATGAGTCACGAAAAGCACACAGGTGCAGCAAGCAATTAGGAAGGCAAATGGTATGTTGGCCTTCATCACAAGGGGTTTTGAGTACAGGAGTAAAGAAGTCTTGCTGCAATTGTATACAGCCTTGGTGAGACTGCACCTGGAGTATTATGTACAGTTTTGGTCTCATCGAAGGATGTACTTTCCATAGAGGGAGTGCAATGGAGGTTCACCACTCCAATCTCTGGAATGGCGGAATTGTCTTATGAGGAGAGATTGAGGAAACTAGCCCTGTATTCTCTAGAGTTTCGAAGAATGAAAGGTGATCTCATTGAAACTTATAAAATTCTTACAGGGCATGACAAGGTGGGTGTAGATAGGATGTTTCCCCTGGCTAGTGAGTCTAGAACCAGGGAGATAGTCTCAGAATAAGGGGTAGGACATTTAAGACTGAGTTGAGGAAGAATTTCTTCACTCAGAGGGTGGTGAATCTTTGGAATTCTCTACCCCAGAGGGCTGTGGACGCTCAATCATTGAGCATGTTCAAAACAGAAAGCGATAGATATCCGGATACTAATGACATCAAGAGATATAGGGATAGCACAGGAAAGTGGCAGAGGTGGATGATCAGCCATGTTCTAAGTGAATGGAGTGGGCTCAAGGGACTGAGTGGCCAACTCTTATGTACCTAAAAAGCTACGTGGCTCAATGCTCAAAGTTGCCCTACAGTCACCGATGAAGGAGTTAGCAATTCTCCTCCCCCACTCAGGAAATGCTATTTATCAAAGGTATTGAAACAGAATGTCCCCTCTGGTAATTTGTTCCGCTGGATGACTGAATACAGGGACACTAGAACATACTTGAGACAGCAGTCTTGCTGCATGCCCAGGTTCTGTTTTGTGCTTGGCTCATTTTCTACATACCTTTGGCACTAGGTAAGGAAGGACAACACGACTCTTTACTCCCATCACTTGCTTCAATCCATCCAGAGCAAACTCTGACATTTCCTCATCATTCTGCAATGGACAGAATAGTCAATGATGTTAGTTCAATCCAAACTAAATAGCACATGCACACAATAACTTGCATTTATATAATGCCTTAAACATAATAAAACTTCCCAAGGTGCGTCACAGCAGTATTAACAAAATGACACCAAGCACCATAAGGAGACATCAGGAAAGGTGGCCAAAAGCTTGGTCAAAGAGATGGGTTTTAAGGCATGCAAGAGAGACAGAGGGGTGGAGAGGATTAAGCAGGGAATTCCAGAAATCTGTACACAGCAACAGAAAGAATTGAGACTATGGCCCCAACATTGATAGGGGCGGGTTTGGTAAAGGCAGTGGGAGTGTGTGCATGGTGAAGGAGCTTTGGACAGGAAACTCAGAATTCCTAGAGTTTTTAACTCCACCGTGTGCATTATTTTTGTGACAGGAATCCTGCCCGTAAGTCAGACTGATTGACAGGGAGGCAAAAAGTTAGCATGCAGGCACAGCAAGCAATTAGGAAGGCCTTTATTGCAAGGGGATTGGAGTACAAGAACAAAAGAAGTCTTGCTACAATTGTGCAGGGTTTTGGTGAGACCACATCCGGAGTACAGTGTGCAGTTTTGGTCTCCACATTTAAGAAAGGATATACTTGCATTGGAGGTGGTACAGCGGAGGTTCACTAATTGGTCCCTGGGATGAGGGGATTGTCCTATGATGAGAGGCTGAGTAAATTGGGCCTATATTCTCTGGAGTTTAGAAGAATGAGAGGTGATCTCATTGAAACATATGTTATGAAAAGCCCACATGCCAAATGGCAAATATTAATTTCATCGATTGGAACTTTGCCCAAGACTTTTACTGGAAATTCTTACAAACAACTTCTTTCAAAAAGAGTAACCTGACAGCCAGGATGGCCACAGCAATTTGCATATGAAACTGCAACAGAGTAGACCGGAGACAACATGACTGAGGCAACCTCGTCAGAACAATGGGGTGCTCAGATGGCTTTCTCAACACGGTCCTCAACAGCAATGGACACCTATTGACTTTGAAAGAGCAACCCCTCCAAGTGTGACTGAACAGCTTACTGTGTGGCACCTTGAATCTCAGAAAATTCCAGAAGGGCCTCATTAACCCAACAAAGAGGTTTTGGGAATGTCATGTGACTGCCGTACAGCTTTGGAGAGGCTAAGCTTTGTCAGTCAGAAAGCAGACAGAAACTGCAAGCCATCAAAGGAACAGCACTCTCTCTCTCCCTCTTTCCAGTGCAGATCCAGAGAAGGCCTGGCTGCAGCTGGTAAAGCCAAGTATACAGATCGTCACATCCAACTAGGGCGACAAGGATCAAAACCCCTCTTCTGCCTTCCGGAGCCTGAGAAGAAAGTCCGAACTGTGCATGTGGCCCAGTGAGGACATCAGGACTACTACTTCAACCAAGGACTCTGGTACTACTGCTAAGTTCCATTTATTTCAGACTCTACTCCAACCACCCAACTCTGTTTTCCCTCTGTAATCTACTTGTGTGTGTGTCTCTCTCATATGAATGAGAGCCTGCATGCATTGCGTATTTTAGTAATATTAATCGGTTTAGAGCGATCAGGATAATAAACTTACATCTTTGTTGTTTAAACTCAAGAGAACCTGTCTGATTGGTTCTTTGGCAATTATATTAGAGGAACAGGAACAAGCGCTCACTGAGGTGGTAAATTCAATCACTGTTAAAAAAGGATAAACCCTGTTGCGGTCAAGTCAGAGAAGGGACGAAAGGCGGGCCCCAAGATCCCCTTCTCACCTGGTCATAACACGTATAAGATTCTGAAGGGGCTGGATAGGGTAGACACAGAGATCGTTTCTGCTGGTCGAGGAATCTAAAACATGGGGGCACAGTCTCCAAGTAAGGTGCTAATCATTTAGGACTGAGATGAGGAGAAATTACTTCACTCAAAAGGGTTGTGAATCTTTGGAAATTTCTACCCCAGAGAGTTGTGGAAGCTCCATCATGGAATACAGTTAAGGCTGGGATAGACAGATTTTTAGTCTCTCAGGGAATCAAGGAATATGGTGAGCAGGTGGGAAAGTGGAGTTGAAGCCTAAGGTCAGCCATGATCGTTTTGAATGGCGGAGCAGGCTTGATGGGCCATATGGTCTACTCCTGCTCCTATTTCTTGTGTTCTTGTGGCAGGGAACAGACCAGAGCAGGTTGTAGCCACAGGTCAGGAGCCTGCAACTGCTAGTGGGGGAATTTCTACTCCTCCTGGCCCATAAGCAGTGCTGGAAAGGCACTTAGTTTTTCCCTGAAGCTGTCTTCGCCTCCCTTGAGCTGCCAGGTTTCCTGAGGCCTGGGAAACCCCGCTGACTGGAGTTAAATGTGTAAAGCAAGTTAAACATGAGGCTTACAGATTCATTATAATATTTACAAGCCCAACCCACCCCTGTCTTGCCTCCTCTAAAACAAGTAGGCAGGTTGGGGCAAAAACAAAGTGCTGAAAATACTCAGCAGGACTGGGAGCTTCTGTGGAGAGAGCAGCACAGTTAACATTTCAGTTTGATAATCTTTCACAAGTGGGTGGCTTGGGGTCTCATTTGAGATTTCAAAAATTTTAGCATCACACCTCACCCCAACCTATCCACTTATAGGGGTTAAGTTATCCCCTATATCATCTCAATCAGTCTGACACCCAACAGAAACAGGCACTATATCGCAAACACTAATTCTCTCAAACTTTAGAGACAGTACTTTCCATAGAAGTAAAAGGGCAATCTTGTTTGCACTATAACCTCCCCCTCCTCCAAACACTCACAAGCTGTTCCAACAGGAAAGGTAGAATATCATCCAGGGCCTGGTATCCAATTGTTGAGTGAAGCTGCTCAAACGTCTTGGATGCAGCCTCTCGAACTTCTTCCAGAGGGTCACAGAGGGCCTTCCGCACAGTGGGAACGAGAGACTCGGAGAAGACAAGCACCTAGGGACAGAGCCAGAAAGAGTCAGGATCACCAATGTCCTGCAGTATGATTTAAATAATAAAATCAGAGCTAGGATTACTGGGGGAAAATGCAGTAATAATGCCACACTGCCTAGCTTACCAAGCATATCCGAAATATTCCACACCCTCAGCTCCATTCCTTGCTATCTTTTGCTTGAAACTATACTGTCCTGTTGCATACTCTTCTCCAATTTTCTCCTAGTGTCTCCATTTATTACTATAAAACCATTTAAGCTAGCCCTTCAGCACTTTTGAAGCTGTATTAACATTCTTTTCTCTACCATGAAAATTTCCTTAAGCATATTAAACAATAAATATATACTTATCTACTTTAACCAACAACTTTTAATTATATAGTGTTCCAAGGTGCTTCACAGAAGCAACTATCAGAGAAAAATTTGATACCGAGCCACATAATGAGATATTAGGACTGATAACCGAAAGCTGGATCAAAGGAGTAGGTTTTAAAGGAGCGTCTTAAAGGAGAGGAAGAGGCAGGAAATTTAGGGAGGGAATCCCAGAGTGTCGGGCCTAGGCAGCTGATGGGACTGCCTCCGATGTGAAGTGATTAAAATTGGGGATGCAATAAAAGGCCAGATTTGGAAGAGCATAGAGATCTCAAAATCTCTTGGAGGAGGCAGCAGAGATGTGGAGAGGCAAGGGCATGGAGGGATCTGAAAACATCGGTCAGATCTTTAAAATTGAGGCAGTGTCGATCCGGGAGCCAATGTAGGTCAGTGAGCACAGGTTGGTGAACAGAACTTATAGAGTCATAGAGAGATACAGCACTAAAACAGGCCCTTCGGCCCATCAACCACCCATTTATACTAATCCTACATTAATCCCATATTTCCTACCACAGCCCCATGTTCCCTCAATTCTCCTACCACATACTTACACTAAGGGCAATTTACAATGGCCAATTTACCTATCAACTGCAAGTCTTTGGCTGTAGGAGGAAACCGGAGCACCCGGTGGAAACCCACGCGGTCACAGGGAGAACTTGCAAACTACGCACAGGCAGTACCCAGAACTGAACCGGGGTCGCTGGAGCTGTGAGGCTGCGGTGCTAACCACTGCGTCACTGTGCGACTTGGTGCAAGTTAGGATACAGGTAATAGAATTTTGGATAAGCTAAAGTTTATGCAAAGTGGATGAGAGACTAGACAGGAGAGCATTGGAATAGTCAAATCTAGAGGTAACAAATGCACAGAAGGGAGTTTCAGCAGCAGATGAGCTGAAGCAGGGTGGAGTTGGGTGATGCTACAGAGGTGGAAGTAGGCACTCTTTGTGACGGAGCAGATGTAGTCAGAAGCTCATCTGTGTCAAATATGACACCAAGGTTGAAACAACCTAGTTTAATCTCAAGACAGTTTCCAGGGAGAGGCATGTAGTTGGTGGCTAGGGAACAGGAGGGACTGAAGACAATGGCTTTGGTCTTCCGTCTTCCCAATATTTAGCTGGAAGAAATTACTGCTCATCCAGTACTGGATGTTGGACAAGCAGTTTGGCAATTTTGAGACAGTGGAGGGATCGAGACATGCGGCAGTGAGGTAGAGTTGGGTGTCATCAGTGTACTTGTGGAGCCTGGCTTGTTTACGGATGATGATGCTGAGGAGTAGCATGTGGAAGAGAAATGGGAGGAGATCCAAGGATAGATCCTTGGGGGACTCCTGAGGTAACTGTGTGGAGGCTGGAATAGAAGCCATTGTGGCGATTCTCTGGCTATGACTGGATAAAGAAAGAAACAGGCAATTGCAGTCCCACTGAGCTGGATAGTAGAGAAGAGGCAATGAAGGGGGAGGTTGTGGTCAACTGTGTCAAAGCCTGCAGACAGGTCGAAAAGGATGAGGAGGGATAGTTTACCATTGTTACAGTCTCATAGGATGTGATATAGGACTTCGATATGTGCTGTTTCGGTACAGTAGCAAGGGAAGAAACCTGATTGGAGGGATTCAATCATGGAATTACAGGAAAAACAGGAAAAGATTTGGGAGGTGACAACACCTTCAGGGACTTGAGAGGAAAGGGAGGTCGGAGATGGGGCTGTAGTTTGGAAGGAGAGGGTCAAGGGCAGGGTTTTGAGGAGAGGGGTGATGATAGCAGATTTGAAGGGGCAGGTAAACCGTTAACAATATCAGCTATTATATGGGCCAGGAAGAGAAGTTGGGTGGTCAACAGTTTGGTGGCAAGAGGGTTAAGGGAGCAGGAGGTGGGTTCCATGGACAAGACAAGCTCAGAGAGGGCGAGAGGGGAGATAGGAAAGAAACTAGAGATAAATTAGAGTTCAGGGCTGGGGCAGGGGGAACCTTAGATGAAGAAGTTTGGCCTGGCAGGCTAGGGAAAGGGCGAGAAGCGGCAGAGACAGCTGAATGGATGGTCTCAATTTTTATAACAAAGAAGTCCTCACACTTGTAGCTGGAGGTGATGTTGGAGGAGGCAGGGCAGAAGGGTTTAAGACGACCGTTTATAGTGGAGGAGTGAAGAATCTGGAATAGTGAGTAGTTTTGGCAGAGGAGAGCAGGACCTCTTAGTGCTTTATGTGGTTTAGCCAGATCAGACAATGAATGGTTAAACCAGCTGGTGCCATAAAGATTCAAGTCCGTGTCAAGATTTTTAGATTTAGATATACAGCACTGAAACAGGCCCTTCGGCCCACCGAGTCTGTGCCGACCATTAACCACCCATTTATACTAATCCTACACTAATCCCATATTTCTACCACATCCTCACCTGTCCCTATATTCCCCTACCACCTACCTATACTAGGGGCAATTTTATAATGGCCAATTTACCCATCAACCTGCAAGTCTTTGGCATGTGGGAGGAAACCGGAGCACCCGGAGGAAACCCACGCAAACACAGGGAGAACTTGCAAACTCCACACAGGCAGTACTCAGAATTGAACCCGGGTCGCTGGAGCTGTGAGGCTGTGGTGCTAAGGGAGCAGAGATGAAAACCATACCGGGGGAATGACCAGAGTGAGAGTAACTGTTTTAATGGGACAAGGGTAAAGGTGGAGGTGATGGCCTGACTGAACAGAGCATCTGCTAGTGTGTAAAACAAGGTCTCAACTACCCCAGAAAGTCCCCTTGTTCCCTACAAAGTTAATGCTCTCCTTTTAGCCGTAGAGCTCTTGGATAGGATAGGATAGTGACACGATACAATTACATAAACTCAATACTACATAACCATAATGAGGTACTTACTGCATCTTTGCTGGTCGATTTCATGATCTCACTGAGACCAATACAGACTCCCTGCCTCTCGTCACTCTTCTCTGACTTTAGCCCCGCTTCCAGGATTGGAATAATCTCTGGCAAAATCTTTTCTCCAAGCTTCCGCACAAGATCACCCAGTGTTCTTGCAGCAATCTACGGGTAGAAGTCCAATCATACGACAGTAAAAAACCTTTTTGAGCTTCAGATTTGACGGAAAACTTGTACTTAAAAACAGAATGAGAGTTTCAGAATGGTTAAATGTCTCTGTATAAACCACAAGTTACTGACTACTATGTGGCACATCCACATAGGTCACACCAACAAACAACCAACCAACCCTTGGTTTGTCATGTGCTACTAGAGTAATTTGATGTGCCAATGAGTTGTCCTTTGTAGGGATTGAGTTCTGATTATCTACAGCAGTCCAGTTATCAAACTAGCTCACAACTCTCTGACAGACATTTATTATACAACATCCTACAAATCAGGACCTCTTTGATCGGAATGGTACTGGCATCTAAACATTCACCACACTGATGCAATCTCATCGTTGAAATAGGTTTAAGACTATGTGCTGTGGATATGTGAAAAGCAGCAACAGTAGGGAGCTAAGGATGGGCAATAAATGCTGGCCTAGCCAGCAATGCACACATCCCAGAACGAATAAAAAAAAACAGAAGCCATTTTATTAATGGGCACAAATCCTGAATTTAGAAAACAAGCAGTAGCAGCTGCGGTTAGTTTTCATGATGAGTTGGCTTAAATACCTGCATCAGCTATTTCACTATTTGAACATTTTATTTTTATTTTATTTAGAGATACAGCACCGAAACAGGCCCTTCGGCCCACTGAGTCTGTGCCGACCAAGAACCACCCATTTATACTAAGCCTACAGTAATCCCATATTCCCTACCACCTACCTACACTAGGGGCAATTTACAACGGCCAATTTACCTATCACCTGCAAGTCCTTGGCGGTGGGAGGAAACTGGAGCACCTGACGAAAACCCACGCAGTCACAGGGAGAACTTGCAAACTCCGCACAGGCAGTACCCAGAATTGAACCTGGGTCCCTGGAGCTGTGAGGCTGCGGTGCTAACCACTGCGTCACTGTGCCGCCCACTGCGTGTGAACTAGGTGTGAACTAGAGGATGCTGCATGTGTAATGGTACAACATTCTATTTAAACAACCTTTATACAGACAGATCCAAACTTATAACACACATGTAGACATATAATGTGTGTGTCAGCCAATTGCTCACAACCCAGGTCCAATGTACTTTTCTATCTATGTAAACGGTTAATTTTAGAGTGGGTTGTCTTCCTGAAATGAGTGAAAACTGAAGGATTAACAATCGACCTTATGCTGTTGTACTAAGCATAAGCATATGACAGTTGCTTGTGGTGATTCATTTATGTACTTGCTCTTGTTTGTCCGCTGCTCAGTAGCATATTGCATTTATCTTTTTTTAAACCTTGCATACGTGTGACATCTTCAACCAACATCTGTTATTATTGTGACATTGCTGTGCCAAAAACATAGCATGGATGCAAATTGGAGACTGTACCTGACATACTAAGGCGTGGAGGAGCCAGCCGTAATCTACTGCTAGTGTCAGTCACTGGCATCATGTGGCAGTTCGTCTACCACCTTGGATTTTGTGGTTTTTCCAATTAGTTGTGGCCTTTTACTTTATGAACCTCCCCTCCTTACCCACCAAACACTTACTACACTGCCTGGATGGTACTTTTCTTTTAAGTGCTTGTCTGGATAAGACAAAAGTTCACTTCAGCTCCTTGGCTGAATGAATTTTGAGGTATATGATGTCTGGTTATTTCTCCCTGGCTCCACTTCTGATGGCAGGGAACTATTGAAACAGGTGCCCGAGCTATTCACTTATGAGCCTTGACATCAGGTATTGTGGCAGACTGTTTGATCGTGGGGGTGGGGAGGATGTGGTGGAAGAACGTAGCTGCATTCACTTCTGCTTTCACCCAATGAGTGTGCACTTGTACTTTCTGGCAGAGGTCACTGAGTATGGTGCAGGATCAGTAATCCTGGTCAATTTTCCCACCAACCTACTTAAGGGCTAATAATATCATTCTGCATCATGGTTAAGCAGCTAACTCATCACATAGCAAGCAGTGAACTATATTGGACTTACCACCTTACAGTTCAGGTATTCAAAGGATAAACTCACTATGCCACAGCAGGAGCCTTATGTTCATTAGTTTATGTAATAGTTACAATTTATCTCTTTTTGGGTATTTATGATGTCAGCCTGGAGCACCAACATATTTAACACTCATTAAATCTTTTTGCTTGTCCAAATAGGAGACTTACGACATTTCTAAGCCGCCACTATGAACCTGAATATCTATAGTTCAGGCTTCAACCAAACAGCACCATATTTCAATTGCCCACATGGAGCTTCAATTCCAAGCCTCCTTTTTCAAATAAATGTGATTTTTGTTTGAAAATTAGCCGAAATGGAAAATTGTCAGAAATTATCCGACTTACTACATTACTGAACAATCAGCTTTCGGAATAGTTTTTGAGCTCACTGAGCAATGAGAAATCTCAGTCACTGCAGAACAGCTAGACGGCAAAAGATCCCCGAGTATGTGCTCCTCTCACGACAGATAACATTTGCACAGTGCAGGCAGCGACTGCAAGTGTAAACATACCCTTAGAAATACTTTTCATTTTTTTTTTTGTTTTATTTATTGACACCAAGGTCCGGCTGTTTTATCATGTGTGGAGTTTATGGTTTGTGTTTCAATACTTATATCAGGGTTGGATCAGTGTTGAAATCTGGCGTCATGCCAGGATCGATCCTACCTATCCAGTTCACACGTGTTCTGACTGGGTTGCAGTGCAGTTGGCATGGTAACAACAGCAGAGTATCATTAGTCACCTGTTTTTGCAGAATTGCAGCTGAGGGTGCAGGTGTTTTGTTTGAATACAGCATGTGAATGAATGCTTTTGATTCATTTTAATGATTTTTAAAGTTCACCATGAAGTTTTCACATGTAATGTTTGAGATCTAGAGTTTTATGGCTATTTCAATTTTTTGGGCATCAAGATGCTGCTCTCCAAGTCAATCATAACAGATATATAAATTAAGCTCTCCAGAAAAAGGGGTAGGGGGAATATTTATAGAAGTCGTTGTGTCTTAAAAAAAAGATGGCAGATTATCAGGCCTTCCCTTTTCTGCCCCTCAATGCACTGGATAATGAGAGAAGTCAACCATTTATACCAATATTTCTGTAGATCTCTCCCTAGCATTCTTTGCACCAGTTTGACCTAACCCTCCGTGCATAACGAACTCAAACTCACCGTCCTTTTGTCAGCACAGGTACTGGCCAAGAAACCCAGCAACAGAGTGAACAGTGTTGGCAGGATTTCCCGCAACGTTCGTGGTGTGTTGGACACAACAATCTTCCAGACATGTAGTGAGGCCTGACGCACCACCAGCTGGGTGTCGGACCTGCCCATGTAGAGACCAGCAAGGACACGATTCCGCCTTTCCAGACCAAGTGCACCAATGATAGCCTGAAAGAATGGATCATCAGGTCAGTTTCTATTATAACATTTAACACCCAATGCATTGAATTGCACAAATTTGCAGGACAAAATGAGGCCATGTGCCCCAATTGGTCTGCCAATATTTATGCTCCACATAAGCCTTCTCCCATCTTACTTTATCTAATGTCATCAGCATATCTTTCTATTCTCCCTCATATACGTAAGTAACTTCCCCTTAAATACACGTAAAAATACAGGGGACGCTGAGGGGTGACTTAATTGAGGTGTACAAAATTATGAGAGGCCTAGATAGAGTTAATAGGAGGGTCCTGTTCCCCTAACGGAGAGGTTAATTACCAGGGTGCACAGATTTAAAGTGATTGGTGGAAGGTTTAGAGGGGACATAAGGAAAAGCTTTTTCACCCAGAGAATGGTGGGTGTGTGGAATTCACTGCTTGGATTGGCGGTGGAGGCAGAAACCCACAACTCATTTAAAAGGTACCTGGACCTGCACCTGAAGTGCTGTAAGGCTACAGACCAGGTGCTGGAAGGTGGTTTAAGTTTGTGTGACTAGTTCTTTCAGCCAGCAAAGATACGATGGGCTGAATGGCCTCTTTCTGCGCCATAACGTTTCTATGCTTCTATGTATGCTACATACCTCAACTATTCCATCTGGTAGCATGTTCCACATTCTCACCTCTCATTGCATAAAGAAGTTTCTCCTGAAATCCTTATTGGGTTGATTAGTGACTTTCTTATCGTTATGGCCCCGAGTTTTGGTCTCCCCACAAGTGGAAAGATCTTCTCTACATCTACCTTATCAAACACTTTCATCACTGTAATGCCCTTGATGAGGTCACGATCCAGACTTCAATTTTCTACAGAAAAGAGCCCCAGCCTGTTCAGTTTTTGTAGAAATAGGCTTCTTCATGGCATTGAATGGACAGGCACACAAACCAATTGACAATGTTGGCAACACATAAACAAGGCTGATAACCCAACCTACACAGACAAGACACTTTAGGGACAGGGCCCTAAGTCAACCCATACCAAAGACATGATCTCCAGGACATGTTAAATGGACTGAAATCAACATAAGAAATAGGAGCAGGAGTAGGCCATTCAGCCCCTTGAGCCAACTCTGCCATTCAGTAAAATCACGGCTGATCTGATTGTGGCCTTCACTCCACTTTCCTGCTTGCCCCCCCATAACCCTCAACTCCTTTGTAGATCAAAAATCAGTCCAACTTAGCCTTGAATATATTCAATGACCCAGCCTCCACTGCTCTCTGGCGAAGAGAATTCCGAAGATTAACGACCCTATGAGAAAATAAATTCCTCCTCATCTTAGTCTTAAAAGGGAAGCCCCTTATTTTGAAACTGTGCCCCCTAGTTTTAGACTCCCC
Source organism: Heterodontus francisci (assembly GCF_036365525.1). NCBI lineage: Eukaryota > Metazoa > Chordata > Chondrichthyes > Heterodontiformes > Heterodontidae > Heterodontus > Heterodontus francisci. Next base: position 57,599,980 of record NC_090393.1, read on the forward strand.
TACAACAGGTAACATCCTCTCAGCATCCACCCTGTCAAGTCCCCTCAGAATCGTAGATGCTTCAATAAGATCACTTCTCATTCTTCTAAATCCCAATGAGTATAGCCCGATCTGTTCAACCTTTCCTCTTAAGTCAGCCTCTTCATCCCAGGAATCAGCCGAATGAACCTTCTCTGAACAACTTCCAATGCAACTACATCCCACCTTAAGACGACCAAAACGAACACCCTGTACAGTTGTAGCAAGACTCCCCTCCTTTTATACTCTATCCCATTTGCAATAAATGATAACATTCCATTTGCCTGCCTAATTACTTGCCGTACCTGCAAGTTAACTTTTTGTGACTCGTACAAGGACACCCAGATCCCTCTGTACCACGACACTCTGCAATCTCTCCCCACGTAAATAATATTCTGCTTTTAGGAATACAGGAACATAGGAGTGGGCCAGTCAGCCCATCAAGGCTGCCCCGCCATTCAACATGATCATGGCTGATCATAAAAAAAAATAAAAATCCACTTCAATGCCTTTTTCCCCCCACAGTATCCCAATATCGCCTTAGGTCATTGGCATTTAGAAATCTGTCATTCTCTGCTTTAAACATACTCGATGACTGAACTTCCACAGCCCTCTGGGGTAGAGAATTCCAAAGATTCACAACCCTCTGAGTAAAGAAATTTCTCCTCATCTCTGTCCTAAGTAGCTTCCCCCTTATTTTGAAATTGTGTCCGCTGGTTCTAGACTCCCCAACCAGGGGAAACATCGTAGCTGCATCTACCCTGTCTATCCCTTTAAGTATTTTGTAGGTTTCAATGAGATCATCTCTCATTCTTCGAAACCGAGAGAATACAGGCCCAGTTTCCCCAACCTCTCTTTACAGGACAATCCCACCTTCCCGGAACAAGTCTGGTGAATCTTTATTGCACTCCCTCTATGGCAATAATATCTTTCCTAAGGTAAGGGGACCAAAACTGCACACTGTAGTCCCAAGTGCGGTCTAACCACTCATTTAAACTATAAATATCTCTTTGCAAGCACTTTGTCTCCTCCTCACAACTTGTTTTCCTACTTATCTTTGCATCATCCACAGATTTGGGCGAGAATACACTCGTCCCTTCATCCAAGTCATTAATATAAATCATAAATGGTCGAGGTCCCAGCACTGATCCCTGTGGCACTCCACTAGTTACAGTTTGCCAACCTGATAATACCCCATTTTTCCCGACTCCCTATTTCCTGTTAGCCAACCAATCCTCTAACCATGCTAGTATAGGATCCCCAACATGAGCTCTTAACTTGTGTCGTAACCTTTTATGTGACACCTTATTGAATACCTTTCGGAAATCCATATACACTACATCTACTGGTTTCCCTTTAGCAACCCTGTTTGTTACATCCTCAAAGAATGCTGATAAATTTGTCAAACATGATTTCCCTTTCATTAAACCATGTTGACACTTCCAGATTGCATTATGATTTTCTAAATATCCTGCTACGACTTCCTTAATAATGGATTCTAGCATTTTTCCAATGACAGATGTTAGGCTAAGTGGCTTATAGTTGCCTGCTTTCTGTTGCCCCCCCCCCCCCCGCCCCCCCACCTTCTTGGATAGAGGCGCTACATTTATGGTTTTCCAATCCACTGGGAACTTTTCAGAACCTAGGAACTTTGAGAGGGTTACACCCAATGCATCCACTATCTCTGTGGCCAGGTCTTTTAAGACTCGAGGATGCAGGCCATCTGCTCCAGGGGACTGGTCAGCCTTTAGTCCCTTGGTTTTCCTAGAACTTTTTCACTCGTGATAGTGATTGTTTTAAGTTCCTCCCTTCCGTTTGCCTCTTGATTTTCTGCTATTCTTGGGATGATTTTTGTGTCTTCTACTGTGAAGAGAGATGGAAAATATTTGTTCAAAGTCTCTGCCATTTCCCATTATTAATTCCCCAGTCTCATCCTCTAAGGGACTAACACTTATTTTAGCTACTCTCCTTTTTATATATTTGTAGAAGCTTTCACTGTCTGTTTTCTTGCTAGTTTACTCTCATACTCTTAATTTCTCCCTTTTTTTTTAAAGACATCCTGTTAGTTTCTAAAATTTTCCTAATCTTCTGGCTTACCACAAATCTTTGCAGCATTGTATGCTTTTTCTTTCAATTTGCTACCATCCTTAACATCCCGAGTTAGCCATGGATGGTGCATCCTTCTCACAGAATCTTTCTTTCTCAACGGAATACAACTTTGTTGAGGGTTATAAAAGATCTCCTTAAATGTCTGCTGCTGCTTCGCTACTGTCTTACTTTTTAAACTTATTTTCCCAGTCCACTTTAACCAACCCTGTCCTTACACCCTTGCAACTGCCTTTAAGTTTAAGGCACTCCGACCCAAACCTCTCACCCTCAAACTGAATGTGAAATTCGATCATGTTACGATCACTCTTGCCTGGAGGATCCTTTACTATGAGGTCATTAATTAATCCTGTCCCATTACCAGGTCTAAAATAGCCTGGCTCCAGGGTTGGTTCCAGAGGTATTGTTCTAAGAAACTGCCCCTAATACGCTCTATGAACTTATCCTCCAGACTACCTTTGCTAATTTGATTCGTCCAATGTATATGAGAATTAAAATCACCCACGGGTATTGTGGTACCTTTCTTACAAGCCCCCATTATTTATTGATTTATATTCTGTCCTACAGTGTAGCCACTGTTAGGGGGCTATTTATCTCCACCCAAACTGATTCTACATTTTGATCTTAGAGTCATAGAGTTATACAGCACAGAAACAGGCCCTTTGGCCCACAGTGTCTGTGCAGGCCATCAGGCACCTATCTATTCTAATCCCATTTTCCAGCACTTGGCCCGCAGCCTTGTATGCCAAGGCATTTCAAGTGCTCATCGAAATACTTGTTAAATTTTGTGAGGGTTTCTGCCTCCATCATCCCTTCAGGTAGCATGTTCCAGATTCCAACCACCCTCCGGGTGAAATTTTTTTCCACAAATCCCCTCCAAACCTCCTGCCCCTTACCTTAAATCTACGCCCCCTGGTTATAGACACCTCCGCTAAGGGAAAACGTTTCTTCCTACCTACCCTATCTATGCCTCTCAATTTTGTATACCTCAATCAGGTCCCCCCTCAGCCTTCTCTGCTCTAAGGAAAACAACCCTAACCTATCTAGTCTCCCTTCATAACTGAAATGCTCCAGCCCAGGCAACATCCTGGTGAATCCCCTCTGCACCCTCTCCAGTGCAATCACATCCTTCCAATAGTATGATGACCAGAACTGTACACAGTACTCGAGCTGTGGCCTAACTAGCGTTTTATACAGCTCCATCATATCCTCCCTGCTCTTATATTCTATGCCTCAGCTAATAAAGGCAAGTATCCCATTTGACTTCCTAACAACCTTATCTACCTGTGCTGCTGCCTTCAGTGATCTATTGGCATGTACACCATGGTCCCTCTGTACTTCCGAGAGTCCTACCATCCATTGTATATTCCCTTGCCTTGTTAGTCCTCCCAAAATGCATCAGCTCACACTTCTCAGGATTAAATTCCATTTGCCACTGCTCCGCCCACCTTACCACCCCATCTATAACATCCTGTAATCTAAGGCTATCCTCCTCACTATTTACGACACCAATTTTCGTGCCATCTGCGAACTTACTGATCATACTTCCTATATTCACGTCTAAATCATTAATGTACACTACAAACAGCAAGGGTCCCAGCACCGATCCCTGCAGTACACCACTGGTCACAGTCTTCCAATTGCAAAAGCAACCCTCGGCCATCACCCTCTGCCTCCTGCCACTAAGCCAATTTTGGACCCAATTTGCCAAATTGCCCTGGATCCCATGGGCTCTTACATGCTTAACCAATCTTCCATGCGGGACCTTATCTAAAGCCTTACTGAAGTCCAGGTAGACTACATCAACTGCTTTACCTTATCTACACATCTAGTCACCTCCTCGGAAAATTCAATCAAGTTTGTTAGACACGATCTCCCCATGACAAAGCCATGCTGATAAATTCCTGATTAATCCCTGCCTCTCCAAGTGGAGATTAATCCTGTCTCTCAGAATTTTTTTCCAATAGTTTCCCTACCACTGATGTTAGACTCACTGGCCTGTAATTACTTGGTTTATCCCTGTTACCCTTCTTGAATAATGGTACCACATTCGCTGTCCTCCAGTTCTCTGGTACCTCTCCTGCAGCCAGAGAGGATTTGAAAATTTGTGTCACAGCCCCTGCTATCTCTTCCCTTGCCTCACGTAACAGCTGGGCCTGGGGATTTATCCACTTTTAAGCCTGCTAAAACTGCTAATACTTCCTCCCTTTCAATGCTAATTCGTTCAAGCATATCACAATCCCCCTCCCTGATCTATGTCCTATGTCTCCACACACAGACTGCCACTCTGGTCCCTACTCTTTCCCTGGTTATCCCCTTGCCCTTATTATACTTATAAAACACCTTGGGATTTTCCTTTATTTGCCGCCCGTGTTTTTTCCTGTCCCCCTCCGCTCTCCTAATTACTTTTTTTTTTAAGTACCCCCCTACACTTTCTATACTCCTCTAGGGCCTCCGCTGTTTTCAGCCCTCTGAATCTGCCATAGGCCTCCTTTTTTTCCCTTATCCAATTCTCTATATCCCTTGACATGGAGGGTTCCTTGGACTTGTTGGTCCTACCGTTCACCTTTACGGGAACATGTTGGTCCTGAACTCTCACTATTTCCTGATGTAGACTTTCCTACCAGCAGCTGCTCCCAGTCCACTTTGGCCAGATCCTGTTTTATCATACTGAAATCGGCCTTCCCCCAATTTAGGACTTTTATTTCCGGTCCCTCTTTGTCCTTTTCCATAACTACCTTAAATCTTACAGAGTTATGGTCACTATCCCCGAAATGCTCCCCCACTGACACTTTTACCACTTGTCCGGCTTCATTCCCCAGGATTAGGTCCAGTATCGCCCCTTCTCTTGTCGGGCTTTCTATGTGCTGGCTCTAAAAGCACTCCTGGATGCACTTTAAGAATACCGCCCCCTTTAAGCCTTTTGCACTAAGATTATCCCAGATGAAATTGGGGAAGTTGAAATTCCCTACTATTATTAGCCTATTAGTTTTACACCTCTCAGAGATTTGCCTACATATTTGCTCCTCTACCTCTCCCTGACTGTTTGGAGGCCTGCAGTACACTCCTGGCAAAGAGACTACCGCCTTTTTGTTTTTAAGTTCTACCCATATCGGTACCAACGACATAGGCAGGAAGAGTGACGAGGTCCTGCAGGGGGAGTTTAGGGAGTTAGGTAGAAAATTAAAAGACAGGACCTCTAGGGTTGTAATCTCGGGATTAGTCCCTGTGCCACGTGCCAGTGAGGCTAGAAATAGGAAGATAGCGCAGCTAAACACGTGGCTGAACAGCTGGTGTAGAAGGGAGGGTTTCAGATATCTGGACCATTGGGATCTCTTCAGGGACAGATGGGACCTGTACAAGAAGGACAGGTTACATCTAAACTGGAGGGGCACAAATATCCTGGCTGCGAGGTTTGCTAGTGTCACTCGGCAGGGTTTAAACTAGTGTGGCAGGGGGGTGGGAACCAGAGCAGTAGGACAGCAAGTGAAATAAACGAGGGGGAACTAGTAAATAAGGCCAGTAAGACTAAGAGGAAGAGCAGGCAGGGAGATGTTGCAGAGCACAGCGGGACTGGTGATCTGAAGTGCATTTGTTTCAATGCGATAAGTATAACAGGTAAGGCAGATGAACTTGGAGCTTGGATTAGTACTTGGAACTATGATGTTGTTGCTATTACAGAGACTTGGTTGAGGGAAGGACAGGATTGGCAGCTAAATGTTCCAGGATTTAGAAGCTTCAGGTAGGATAGAGGGGGATGTAAAAGGGGTGGGGGAGTTGCATTACTGGTTAAGGGGAATATCACAGCTGTACTGCGGGAGGACACCTCGGAGGGGTCATGCAGCGAGGCAATATGAGTGGAGCTCAGGAATAGAAAGGGTGCAGTCATGATGTTGGGGGTTTTCAACAGGCCTCCCAACAGCCAGCGGGAGGTAGAGGAGCAGATATGTAGACAGATTTTGGAAAGATGTAAAGGTAACAATGTTGTAGTGGTGAGTGATTTTAACTTCCCCTATATTGACTGGGACTCACTTAGTGCTAGGGGCTTGGATGGGACAGAATTTGTACGGAGCATCCAGGAGGGCTTCTTGAAACAATATGTAGATAGTCTAACTAGGGATGGGGCCGTACCGGACCTGGTACTGGGGAATGAGCCTGGCCAGATGGTCGAAGTCTCAGTAGGGGAGCATTTCGGGAACAGTGACCATAATTCCATAAGTTTTAAGGTACTTGTGGATAAGGATAAGAGTAGTCCTCGGGTGAAGGTGCTAAATTGGGGGAAGGCTAATTATAATAATATTAGGCAGGAACTGAAGAATTTAGATTGGGGGCAGCTGTTTGAGGGTAAATCAACATCTGATATGTGGGAGTCTTTCAAACGTCAGTTGATTAGAATCCAGGACCAGCATGTTCCTGTGAGGAAGAAGGATAAGTTTGGCAAGTTTCGGAAGAACCTTGGATAACGCAGGATATTGTCAGCCTAGTCAAAAAGAAAAAGGAAGCATTCGTAAGGGCTGGAAGGCTAGGAACAGACGAATCCCTTGAGGAATATAAAGACAGTAGGAAGGAACTTAAGCAAGGAGTCAGGAGGGCTAAAAGGGGTCATGAAAAGTCATTGGCAAACAGGATTAAGGAAAACCCCAAGGCTTTTTATACATATATAAAGAGCAAGAGGGTAACTAGGGAAAGGGTTGGCCCGCTCAAGGACAGAGAAGGGAATCTATGTGTGGAGCCAGAGGAAATGGGCGAGGTACTAAATGAGTACTTTGCATCAGTATTCACCAAAGAGAAGGACTTGGTGGATGATGAGCCGAGGGAAGGGAGTGTAGATAGTCTCAGTCATCTCATTATCAAAAAGGAGGTGGTGTTGGGTGTCTTGCAAAGCATTAAGGTAGATAAGTCCCCAGGGCCAGATGGGATCTACCCCAGAATACTGAGGGAGGCAAGGGAAGAAATTGCTGGGGCCTTGACAGAAATCTTTGCATCCTCATTGGCTACAGGTGAGGTCCCAGAGGACTGCAGAATAGCCAATGTTGTTCCTTTGTTTAAGAAGGGTAGCAAGGATAATCCAGGAAATTATAGGCCGGTGAGCCTTACGTCAGTGGTAGGGAAATTATTAGAGAGGATTCTTCGGGACAGGATTTACTCCCATTTGGAAACAAACGAACTTATTAGCGAGAGGCAGCATGGCTTTGTGAAGGGGAGGTTGTGTCTCACTAATTTGATTGAGTTTTTTGAGGAAGTGACGAAGATGATTGATGAAGGAAGGGCAGTGGATGTTACCTATATGGACTTTAGTAAAGCCTTTGACAAGGTCCCTCATGGCAGACTGGTACAAAAGGTGAAGTCACACGGGATCAGAGGTGAGCTGGCAAGATGGATATAGAACTGGCTCAGTCACAGAAGACTGAGGGTAATAGTGGATGGGTGTTTTTCTGAATGGAGGGATGTGACTAGTGGTGTTCCGCAGGGATCAGTGCTGGGACCTTTGCTGTTTGTAGTATATATAAATGATTTGGAGGAAAATGTAGCTGGTCTGATTAGTAAGTTTGCGGACGACACAAAGGTTGGTGGAGTTGCGGATAGTGATGAGGATTGTCAGAGGATATAGATCGGACGGAGACTTGGGCGGAGAAATGGCAGATGGAGTTTAATCCGGACAAATGCATTTTGGAAGGTCTAATGCAGGTGGGAAGTATACAGTAAATAGCAGAACCCTTAGGAGTATTAACAGGCAGAGAGACATGGGCGTACAGGTCCACAGGTCACCGAAAGTGGCAACGCAGGTGGATAAGGTAGTCAAGAAGGCATAGGGCATGCTTGCCTTCATCAGTTGGGGCATAGTGTATAAAAATTGGCAAGTCATGCTGCAGCTGTACAGAACTTTAGTTAGGCCACACTTAGAATATTGCGTGCAATTCTGGTCGCCATACTACCAGAAGGACTTGGAGGCTTTGGAGAGGGTACAGAAGAGGTTTACCAGGATGTTGCCTGGTCTGGAGGGCATTAGCTATGAGGAGAGGTTGGATAAACTCGGATTGTTTTCACTGGAACGGTGGAGGGGCGACATGATAGAGGTTTACAAAGTTATGAGCGGCATGGACAGAATGGATAGTCAGAAGCTTTTTCCCAGGGTGGAAGAATCAGTTACTAGGGGACATAGGTTTAAGGTTCGAGGGGCAAAGTTTAGAGGGGATGTGCGAGGCAAGTTCTTTACACAGAGGGTGGTGAGTGCCTGGAACTTGCTGCCGGGGGAGGTGGTGGAAACAGGTACGATAGCGACGTTCAAGAGGCATCTTGACAAATACATGAATAGGATGGGAATAGAGGGATACGGTCCCCGGAAGTGCAGAAGGTTTTAGTTTAGGCAGGCATCAAGATCGGCGCAGGCTGGGAAGGCCGAATGGCCTGTTCCTGTGCTGTACTGTTCTTTGTTCATATGGCCTCATTTGAGGAACCTTCTAAAATATCATCCCTCCTTACTGCAGTAATTGACTCTTTGATCAACAGTGCAACGACACCTCCTCCTTTACACCCTCCCGTCACGTCTGAAGATTCTATACCCTGGAATATTGAGCTACCAGTCCTGCCCTTCCCTCAACCATGTCTCTGTGACAGCAATATCATATTCCCATGTGTTAATCAATGCACTCAATTCATCTGCCTTACTAGTAAGACTCCTTTCGTTAAAATAGATGCAATCCAGCCTTGCATTTTTCACTTGTGCCGTAACAGGTTTACATTTGCTCTGCCTTCCAGACTGAATTAGTTTCTCTTCCATATTTGACTGTGCATCACCCCCTACTGTACCTCCACTCTGTATCCTATCCCCCTACCAAATTAGTTTAAACCCACCCCCACCCCCCAACAGCACTAGCAAACCTCCCAGCAAGGATGTTGGTCTCGTTCCGGTTCAGGTGCAACCTGTACAACTTGAACAGGTCCCACCTTCGCCAGAAACAGACCCAGTGATCCAGGAAACTAAAGCCCTCCCTCCTGCACCATGCCTTCAGCCACGCATTCATCTGCTCTATCCTCCTATTCCTATACTCACTAGCACGTGGCACCGGGAGTAATCCAGAGATTACAACCTTTGAGATCTTGCTTTTTAATCTGCTACCTAGCTCCCTAAATTCTTGTTGCAGGGCCTCATCTCTCTTTCTATCTATGTCGTTGGTACCAATTTGCACCATGACCTCTGACTGTTCACCCTCCCCCTTCAGAATGTCCTGCAGCCACTCCGTGACATCAAGGGAGGTAATATACATTCCAGGAGTCACGTTTGCTGCCACAGAAATGCCTGTCCGTTTCCCCTTACGATTGAATCCCTTATCACTATTGCCCTGCCACTCTTCTTCCTCCACTCCTATGCAGCAGAGCCACCAATGGTGCCATAAATTTGGCTCTTGCTGCTTTCCCTTGAGCCATCTCCCCTAACAGTATCCAAAGCGATATATCTGTTAGACAGGGGGATGGCCACAGGGGACTCCTGCACTACCTGCCTTCCTCTTCCAAGCCAAGATCATTTCTCTACTGTACTGATCTCATCCTTCATTAACCAAGCTACCGCACCTCCTTTTAACCCAAGTTAAATGATTTACTAGGACACTGGTCTCAGCATGGTTCAGGTGAAGGTCGTACCAATGGTACAGCTCCCACTTTCCCCAGTACTGGTGCCAGTGCCCAATGAATTGAAACCCATTTCTCCTACACCAATCTTTGAGCCACGCATTCAACTCTCTGATCTTATTTATCCTATACCAGTTTGCTCATGGTTCAGGTAGCATTCCAGAGTTTTTGCTTTTTAATTTAGCCCCTAGCTGCTCATACTCCCTCAGAAGAACCTCTTTCTTAGTCCTATCTACGTCATTGGTGCCCACATGGACTATGACCAGTGGATCCTTCACCTCCAAGTTTCTCTCCAGCCCAAAGGAGATGTCCTTAACCCTGGCACCGGTCAGGCAACACAGCCTTCGGGACTCTCGCTCTCGGTTGCAGAGAACAGTATTTATCCCCCTAACTATAGTGTCCCCTACCACTGCTACTACATTCCTTTTTACTCTCCCCACTTGAATGGCCCCTGCACCACGGTGCTGTGATCAGTTTGCTCATCCTTCCTGCAGTCCCTGCTCTCGTCCACACAACCTGCAAGAACCTCAAACCTGTTGAGGCTCCTCCATCCTACCTTCTGGATCCCCATACTTGCCTCACTTGTAGTCACACCCTCCTGTCCCTGAGAATGGACCAAATCTGAAGTACAATTTGATATTGCAAGGATAAGGTGGTTGAAAGGTCAGTTAAACAGAGGTTCGTACACTGAGCCATGTCAATCTGTGTCCCTTCAAATTATTGGAAGATGTTGGGCCTTTGTCAATGTGCATGCCCCATACATAATCGGTACCAATTTGTGCACCTTACCTTATTGGACTGGGCAGTGCCAAAGTTGTCATCTTCTGAGGCAGTCTCTGTCGTCATCTTTCCAGTCACTCCTGAGACGTGGAAAAGCAAGTCTCCCAGCAATTGGACTGAACTGAACCTGAAATGCAAACCATAAAAGACTAAATCACATTGCAGTATCTTTGTTTTGTCTTGACTTGGCTTCAAGTGTAATTCAGTCTTCACAAAAATACCCAAATATCCAAAAATCATCCAAATTTGGTGGAGCATGAGGAAGTAGTGGAAACAGAGAGAAACACTGGGGCCAAACAAGCAGTTGGTCTTTCCTCAGTCTGCACAACAAGGTTTTGTTCTAGTACTACATCTCAACTCTGTTAAAGAAAGTAGAGATAGCTGATACAATAAGAAACACAAGAGAAAGTGCACACGATCCAATCAGACAGAGTCAAGGGGCTAGAAGAGATGGAGTTTTGCATGTCTCAGATGCAACACATTGTGACTGAAAAGGGTTACACCAAAAGTAGGGATTTTAACATTTTTCCTTGTGCATTGCTGAAAATAGAGACATGTTGTCGAAACTTTACATCTTGCACTCATCAGGACAATTTGAAAGAATACCAATGTAAGGGAAAACAACCTTATACTGTATGAGAAGAGAGTGCTGACCAAAACTGTACACAGTACTCCAGATGTGGTCTCATCAATACCCTATACAACTGTAGCAAAACATCCCCACTTTTATATTCCATTCCCCTTGCAGCTCCATAGGTGTGTCCTCCAGCTACAGCTTATGAGAACTAAAATAAGAGGGCCTTCACATGGAGAAGATGGGAGACAAAGTCAGAAAAACTTTGACTGCCTTCATTCCTGCAACAAAACTTCACTAGTTTGGGCATCTCAATAGTACAGCATGATTTGCACATTGCCTTGGTGCTGTGGTACCAGAATTTGAATCCAACAGACTGCCAGGGTGACAGTCCCCTCTCCTTGCTAAGTGTAAGAATGGCTTAGGAAATAAGTCTGAGGCAGTTTTGATCCATGAGCCTCAGTGGATATAGGTCTTAGCACAAGTTAAAGATGGTAATGTTACTGAAATGGGTTTCATAGGCTTTGCTCCAATGCAGGAATACACCAGAACAATGTAGAACTGTCAAACTGTTGAGCCATATGGCTTGATCTAGAGGTTATTTTAAGACCCAATTGGTACACTGATCAGCACCCATCAAACAAACATTGCAATATCTTACACAGAGCACAGGGGCTCTGATCAATTAGCATTTGGAAATAAAAGCAGTAAAGAGGAGCTCTTCCCTGGTATGTTAACAGGGTAACACTGACTTAAGCACATGTGGGCCTGGAGCAAGAACCCATGGGAGCAACTTTTAAGAGACAATCTCTCAATTATATTTTCCCTTCCATTTGGAAGATGATCTAATTGCTTGCATTTCTAAACTGATAAATGAAGAATAATCAGAAATTTGTGAACATCTCTTAATCTGTGCACTCAAAGAGAATGTCAGATGGGAAGTGCAATGCTGCTTGCAAACCATCAACTAGGGGCTGGAATACAAACGGGAAGAAGCTTCAGTTGGTCAGATCTCACTGCATCTAGAACACAATGTTCAGTTTTGAGCACACCTCAGGAAAAATATACTGGCCTTGGATGGGATGCCAGTGATACCAGGGCTTAGAGGGTTAAATTATGAGGATAGGGCACATAAATAGCTGTCGAGTGTAGCCGATTGAGGGGTGATCCGAAACAGTAATTTAAAATATTAAATTGATTTGATAGGGTAGATACAGAGAAACTATTTCTTCTGGTGGAGCAATCAAGAATAAAGGGATATAATCATAAAATGAGAGCTAGTCAGTCAGGAGTGAAATCAGGAACCTGCTTTTCACACAAAGGGTTGGAGAAATCAGGAAATTTCTCCTCTGATAGGTTGTGGATGCTTTCAAGACAGAGAAAGGTAGGTTTTTGTTAGGTAATGATTATCAAAGGATAAGGAGTTGAGGTACAGATCAGCCATGATCTAATTGAACTGTGCAAAGTCGAGGAGTTGAATGGATGACTCTTGTTCCTTCGTTTTCATGAATCAGTTATGACATTTGAAATCCAGTGCCGACATTAAATAGAAACGTACAGGCTTCCGTTGGTACTTTTTCCATTCCTAGGGTTTTCAATGTAAACTTGTTCACTCTTAAATCATGCTGCACAAGTCGCGTGCAAGAATCATGGCCACCCTTTCCCTCCTCCGAAGTATTTCCATTTTCAAAATTAACAGCCAAACATATAATTTCTTTTGGAGAACAAGATCAGATAGTTAATAGCTACAATAAAATTCTAACACAAGTGCTGGTGTAACATTAAATGCAATGTTCCAGGTACCTGATCCTCCAGTTATCATCAAACAATCCCTGCTCCAGTTCTGGGAGCAGCAGTGCTATGGCAGTCTCTGCGTACATGCTTATAATTCGCTGTCCAGCACGCAGGGCAGTGTCACGAACAAATTCATTCTCATCCGCCAGAGCCTACACAAAGCAATTGAAATTATTTAATAACCAGTTATGCACACTATGCTACAAGACTTGTGCTGTCTCTTACAGCCTTGCTAGAATATTCATGCCCAAGTCCCTTACTGATTCTTGACCTTGAAGTAACCACATTGTACAAGGAACCGGTTTATACTTTTCAATAACACTCAAAATAAGTGCTCAACCAACAGATAATCCAGTTATGTAGAAATATGGGGAGAAGATAAATATGTGATCTCTTGTGCACAGTACAGGGCTGCTCTCCTGTACAGGAAAAGCAGACTTTAATTTATATAGCACCTTACCATGCCCCTCAGACATCTCAAAATGTTTCATAATGAGCTACAGTGAAGTGCAGGGATTCTTGGGCAAATGTGGCAGTGATTATGCACAAAGCAAGATCCCACAAACAGCAATGAGACGAATGCCCAGTTAAAATGTTGATTGAGGGAAGAATGCTGGCCAGGACACTGGGATAACTCCCTTTTATTTCTTTAATGTACACCTGAACCACAGGAATGGGAGATAGGGTCACAGCTGAGCTCTCATCTGCACGCAACATCTGCAAAATTGATGCAGCATTGCTCTGGAGCATCAACCTGGATTATGAATGCAGCGCATGGAAGGGAGTGGGAGGGTGGGGGCGTTTTACCAGCCAAGTCAAGGTATCACTGAGCTAAGGTAGAGAAGCTGCTTCTTCAGTGTGCAATGGAGACATGTTTTTGGCCTGTCAGTTTTGTGGTTTCAGAATTTTATACTGGTAACAAGCTAATCGAAGTATTAGGCCTGGATATTTACAGGGGCAGATTACGTAGGTGGGGTGGCCTGGTTGCAGGGTTGTGGGTTGAAGGGGGGGGGGGTGGAAGGATGCGGGGTGGTAGTGAAGCTTTGGACAGGAATCCTGTCCAAACCGGAGCACCCGGTGGAAACCCACGCAGTCACAGGGAGAACTTGCAAACTCCGCACAGGCAGTATCTAGAACCGAACCCGGATCGCTGGAGCCGTGAGGCTGCAGTGCTAACCACTGCGTACTGCGCCGTATTAAGATAAAAACAGACGGAAAGAAAAAGTTGAAGAAAATCTGAAAAAATCTCTAATAATTAAAGTCTGAAGCAATGAGACCCCACACATCTAAAACTAAACTTTCAGGGCCAGAAAAGTTGTTTGACAGTAACTAAGACTTATCACACTGTTAAAAACTTAGTTACACCTGAACGCACTAGCCCTGACTTTTTCTGGCGTGTCTAGTGGCAAGTACCGCAACTTCATGCGTTGATGTGTTTTAATGCTGAGTCTATCAGCAAGATAGCACTGTAACGAAGCTTGTGGAGGAGCAGGATACTATGGGGTTTTAACTCCACAGAGTGTGTCTTTAGTCCTTAACATGTGCCCCACCTGGAAGTCAGCATGAGTAACAGGCTTGCAGTCAGGCAGGGAGGACTCCGGAGCAGGGAAGTCCAATCCTGAACACCGGTGTTTGCATTGTGGAGGGGGGGGGGGGGGGGGGGGGGTGGGAATTGGGGGGAAATGGTGAAGGCTTCAGGAAGCCAGGGGAAGGGATGCACTGCTGGCCCACAAGCAGTACTGCAAATGTATTTACTTTCTCCCTGAAGCTATCCTCGCCTCTCTTTGGCATAGGTCAAATCCAGCTAAAGTGTGCAGCCATTCACCTTTTCACAGAATCACAGAATTCGACCCATCGAGTCTGCACCGATGCATTAAAGACACCTGACCTGTCTACCTAATCCCATTTGCCAGCACTTGACCAATAGCCTTGTTGTTTAGCCTTTTGTTACAGGTGAGCTTAAAATGTGAACAGAATTATCTTTTGGAGTTATCCAAGGGGAAAAAAATTAAGGCATGAATTTTAACACCCAAAAACGGTGGATTGGGACACCCAAAAACGGTGGATTGGGACAGATGTTAAAATTTTAAAAATCTGAATCCTGCAAAGCAAGTTTAACATCTGACCCAATACACCTTTTTTTGGGTGTTAAAATTCACCCCTTAGTTAACTCCAAAAGATAATTCTCTTCACATTTTAAGCTTCACTTGTAACAAAAGATGGTAAGCAGCTGCTCACTTTAGCTGGAATTAATCAATACCACCTATACAAGAATAAAAGCAAAATACTGCGGATGCTGGAAATCTGAAATAAAAACAAGAAATGCTGGAACCACTAAGCAGGTCTGGCAGCATCTGTGAAAAGAGAAGCAGAGTTAACCTTTCGGGTCAGTGACCCTTCTTCAGACCACCTATACAAGAGGAAGGCAAGTTTAAAAATCAAAAGTCCAGGTTTATTAAATCACAACATTCATGGATGAAGTAAAGTACAACTAATAAGGAAAACCCAATCACTTTGTGCATTTATAAAGAAATATACTGGTCATCTTTCACTGGAGGAAAATGTTTTTAACGCAATAAAAGACAATTCTCCCTCAACAATAGTTTTTATTGAGGCATGGAACTTTCCAGTTAAAATCCAACAAGCTGTTCACTATATCCCAATGAAAGCTAATTATTTCCAAATATTGACTCTCAAGAGATGGGAACAGTGGGATGGATGGGCAAAGATTCTCCCCAACAGCTGCTCCTAATCCTCATCTATCCTTAGCTAACAGCCAATATAGACAGCATTAGCTTTCCCTCCTCAAAGGTCATTAGTTATGTAAAATCCCCCAGGACCAAAAGCCTTAAGGAATTCAGTCATTTTGGCTCTCTCCCCCTGTAAATCAATACAGCTCCCACTGCATACAGCAGACTCATATGTGCTGATGAGATTGCTCACTATACGCGGTGGATGGTAAAACCATCTTAAATGAAGCAGCTCAAAGTCTCCACTTTCCAACTGCCTCCCATAGGGGCGGCACAGTGGCGCAGTGGTTAGCACTGCAGCCTCACAGCTCCAGGGACCTGGGTTCGATTCCGGGTACTGCCTGTGTGGAGTTTGCAAGTTCTCCCTGTGTCTGCGTGGGTTTTCTCCGGGTGCTCCGGTTTCCTCCCACAAGCCAAAAGACTTGCAGGTTGATAGGCAAATTGGCCATTATAAAAAAAAATTGTCACTAGTCTAGGTAGGTGGTAGGGAAATATAGGGACAGGTGGGGATGTTTGGTAGTAATATGGGATTAGTGTAGGATTAGTATAAATGGGTGGTTGATGTTCGGCACAGACTCGGTGGGCCGAAGGGCCTGTTTCAGTGCTGTATCTCTAATCTAATCTAATCTTAACTGCAAACAGCTGACTGAAGCTGCTTAAAGACCTGATGTGGCCCGAAAACTGCAAAGCTTTTAAATCTGTAAGTACCGATCTGTGTAAAAATAGCTGGTGTGCTCAACAAGTTTTAAGCGGTGCCTATGGTGACGGCAAATGGTTTCTGCCATTTGCCCGATATAAATGGCTGTCTAGGATAAGTGCCGACAGTGCAAGTGGTGGCAACTGTTTCGCCGACTTATAACTGGCCTTTTACCTTCAGAATGCAAGGTATGATGGCTCCTACGTATGCCGTGAACTTGTTTCCAAAGGTCACAGGTAGGTAGATGAACATCATCATGTAACCATCACGGACATGTGGGGCAATCTCCACCTTGCTGGCAGTGGCCACAATATCTGGCATGAGTTTTTCCAGCTTTTCTACTCCGAGTCCAGCCATTACCTCAGCCAAGCCTGAAACACAGGGAGAAAGCATTAAAAACTAGATTGCTTTGCCTGGAGTTCTGCATCGTTACCACAGGGTTTGGAATTGTACCTATAGTCCCAATGACAATCATGTCAAAAATAGTATGAAAATTCACCAAGCGTGTTGACAGCAAGTTGATAAATGTCCCATCTTTGGTGTGATCTTCCTGAATGTACCATAGTTCAACCCTTACATGGCTGCAAATCAAAATGGCACACTGTTGCTTGGTAACCATGCAGGAATGATTACATGTCACAGACCACCCTGCAGGTAAGCCTTGGTTCTGGTATCATACACTCCATTCATTCTCATTGAAATTTATAAGATTCTTCAAAGGCTTGAAAGAGTAGATGCTGAGAGGTTTTTTCCCCCTGGCTGGGGAGTCTAGAACTAGGGGCCAGAGTCTCAGGATAAGGGGTCAGCCATTTAGGACTGAGAAGAAATTTATTCACTCAGAGGGTTGCGAATCTTTGAAATTCTCTACCCAAATGCTGTGGATGCTCAATGAGTATATTCAAGGCTGAGATGGCTGGATTCTTGGACTCTAGGGAATCAAGGGATATGGGGATCGGGCAGGAAAGTGGAATTGAGGTCAAGGATCAGCCACAATCTTACTGAATGGCAGAACAGGCTCAGGGGCTGTACGTCCTATTGCAATTGAATGTGCAGGATGAAGAAGTCTACATAATCTGCGCTCTTCTGGAGAAATCATAAAATGGTGCTGGACTTGGGAGAGGGTCCAGCTCATTAACTGTTGGGCATGAAACCAGGTACTGGTCTCAACTAATGTCAAGAACAAATGAATGGAGATGGAGCGACAACTGTTAACACAGACTTTGCTTATTTGACACAACAAACCAGTGACAACCACCAAATTGCAGCTCAAATGTTAAAAAATATCGACAAACTTTTCAAACAAAAGACAGTGGCATTTATACGAACATACGAATTAGGAGCAGGAGTAGGTCACTCGGCCCCGCTCCGCCATTCAACAAGATCATGGCTGATCTGATTGTAACCTGAACTCCACATTTCGCATTTGGTGGCAAAAAGCAAGATTGATGCAAGTTTGAGTAAAACTCTGTTCAGTTCCTAATTGCAGTCATCTTTCACGATGAGAAGTCAGCAGGAAACTACACGATAGCCGGGAAAAAGGGTGGGTCATGGGGAGAGAAAGAATATTGAAAATCTGAGGGGAACAGCATGTGTTCGAAGTCAACTTCAGAGGGGCGGTGGTTTGAAGTCACTGTTTCAACCCCTTGCCTTAGGCATCAGACCAGGAAGAACAAAAAAGAAACTTCCCAAAGTATCCCCATGAAAACACTTAAATTTTTTAAAATAACAAATTTCTCATATAAACACTGAACACAACATTAAATGTGCAATACAAAATAGTAACGATGGACTGTTTGCTTGTCTGGTGACAGCAAACTGTTGTTGATATCTCCACATGTGCTCATGTGGGTGAGATGATTGAAGAATTTTAGGGTGCGCTGTCTTTAGTTAACCAGCTATTATAGGAACACTTCCTCTTTCTGAAGTTCTGGCCTCCTCACCTTGTGCAGCACCGGATCGATCAACTGAACTCTGCTCTGAAGCCAGCATCTCCATAAGCCAAGGTAGCAGGTCATCAAAGCACGACTCTCCCATTCCTTTCACCATCGCCCCCAGAGCCTTGGCCGAAACCGTACGAACCTGGAATTGGAAGTTGCTCTCAGTAATGGCGCCATGAAACTATCATTGATGGTCATAAAAACACATCTGGTTCACTAATGTCCTTTAGGGAAGGAAATCTGCTGCCCTTACCCAGTCTGGCCTACATGTGACTCCAGATCCACAGCAATGTGGTTGACTCATAATTGCTCTCTGAAATGGCCGAGCAAGCCACTCAGTTGTCAAAGGCAATTAGGGATGGACAACAAATGCTGGCCTTGCCAGCAATGTCCACATCCCATGAAAGAAATAATTTTAAAAACCTTGGCAAACGACAGAACTGCGTGAACATGATTGCACACTAAAGCAAAACTTTTGAGTTTGTGCCCAACCCAACAGCATTGAATTCAGGCATTGACGATAACAATCAGATTCGGTAGTAGCAACATAATACTGTATAGCCCAGCTTAGCATCAGCAGCGTGACCCAGGAGAGTCTGGGTCAGCCAGCAACAGGAGCTCCAACAATGCTGGTTCAGTAACTGAACCAGAGAATGAATGACTCTAATATAGTACAAGCAGTCAGCCACTTACCAAGACTGGTCAAATGCCTCCCCCAAACATTAATGCTTCTATTTGTCAGGTACTTGTAGCACAGAGATTACAATATTTTTAACAGATGGTTTTAAATTGGCTCCAGGTATGTTCAACATAACCACAGTCATAGTAACAAGAGACAGTAAAGATTCTTACCTCTGGAACAGGGTCCAACAGAGACAGCTTCAATCCAGGCATCACACTGGGCAAGTATGGTGCAAGATCCTGGAACCAATGGAAAGTAGTCAAAAATTCTGGCTTGGTCACAATGCTCGTTTTATTTATCGATCAACCTTGCACTCAACACTGACTAGCCCATCACAGCTCAGGACAACTACTTACCTTGCTTTGTTTTGGACTGGCAAATATGGACCTACTTTGTACCTCTAAGTAAAAAGCAAGATGGATACAGAACTGGCTCAGTCACAGAAGACAGAGGGTAACAGTGGATGGGTGTTTTTCTGAATGGAGGGATGTGACTAGTGGTGTTCTGCAGGGATCAGTGCTGGGACCTTTGTTGTTTGTAGTATATATAAATGATCTGGAGGAAAATGTAGCTGGTCTGATTAGTAAGTTTGCAGACGACACAAAGGTTGGTGGAGTTGCGGATAGTGATGAGGATTGTCTGAGGATACAGCAGGATATAGATCGGTTGGAGACTTGGGCGGAGAAATGGCAGATGGAGTTTAATCCGGACAAATGTGAGGTAATGCATTTTGAAAAGGTCTAATGCAGGTGGGAGGTATACAGTAAATGGCAGAACCCTTGGGAGTATTGACAGGCAGAGAGATCTGGGCGTACAGGTCCACAGGTCACTGAAAGTGGCAACGCAGGTGGATAAGGTAGTCAAGAAGGCATACGGCATGCTTGCCTTCATCGGTCGGGGCATAGAGTATAAAAATTGGCAAGTCATGTTGCAGCTGTACAGAACCTTAGTTCGGCCACACTTAGAATATTGCGTGCAATTCTGGTCGCCACACTACCAGAAGGACGTGGAGGCTTTGGAGAGGGTACAGAGGAGGTTTACCAGGATGTTGCCTGGTCTGGAGGGCATTAGCTATGAGGAGAGGTTGGAAAAACTCGAGATTGTTTTCACTGGAACGACGGAGGTGGAGGGGCGACATAATAGAGGTTTACAAAGTTATGAGCGGCATGGACAGAGTGGATAGTCAGAAGCTTTTTCCCAGGGTGGAAGAGTCAGTTACTAGGGGACATAGGTTTAAGGTGCGAGGGGCAAAGTTTAGAGGGGATGTGCGAGGCAAGTTTTTTTTTTTACACAGAAGGCGGTGAGTGCCTGGAACTTGCTGCCAGGGGAGGTGGTGGAAGCAGATACAATAGCGACGTTTAAGAGACATCTTGACAAATATACGAATAGGAAGGGAATAGAGGGATATTGGTCCCGGAAGTGCAGAAGGTGTTAGTTTAGGCAGGCATCAAGATCGGCGCAGGCTTGGAGGGCTGAATGGCCTGTTCCTGTGCTGTACTGTTCTTTGTTCTTTTGTTACCTAGCCAATGGATTGCAAACCTTCAGTTTTTTTTATTAAATGGGATTAAACCCTTTTCAGTAATACAGGAGGGCATAAATTAGGAAGTGTTCATTATCTGCAATATTGCTCGGATTACCTTCTGGTCTGTAAGGGAATACATATTCCCTATGATTTGTGCAGCCATCTTACGGGTATCTGTGGATCGATCCTGGAATGCTCGCTGTACGATTGGCATGATCAGGGCTAGAGATGGAGCATCAATAAAGTGGACAAACTTGGTATCGAGCAGAGTCTGAAGGCACAGCTGTGTCCTCCTGGATGGGTCCGTCAGGGCATCCAACAAGACGGGCGTGATCGCTGGACAAATAAATTAACACATTAGCTCAATTCTTTGCATTAATGTTTGCCCGAATGAGAAAGTTAAGCAAACTAAAAAGTGCTCTTAATATATTTCACGATCACTAGTAAATAAAACACCAAACTCAAATGTCTGTATTTTGGGGCAGGGGTGGATCACTCTGGAATCAGTCACATGTAGAAACCCATCATGCATGAATGTAGTTGTAGTAGGGAACAGTATAGCTAATGGGATAAAGAACAAAGAACAGTACAGCACAGGAACAGGCCATTCGGCCCTCCAAGCCTGCGCCGATCTTGATGCCTGCCTAAACTAAAACCTTCTGCACTTCCGGGGACCGTATCCCTCTATTCCCATCCTATTCATGTATTTGTCAAGATGGGGTGGGTGGGGGGGGTGCGGAAGGTGTGGGGAGGATTCACGCGAGGGGAGATTTGGAAGTGAAAAAGAAAGGACAAGGCAATAGTGCAGGGTATCAATACGGGAAATGGTAACCAGAGTATGACAGCAAAGGACAGTGTGTACAAATATAAGAGTGCACTGGTAAATAAGGTCAGAGTAGGGAAAATGGTAAAAAGAAAAAATTAAAGGCTCTTTATTTGAATGCATGCAGCATTTGTAACACGATGGATGAATTGATGGCACAAATAGAAATAAAAGTGTACAATATGATATCCATTACAAAGAAGAGGCAGTAAGGTGACCAAGGCTTGGAACTGAACATTCAAGGGTATTTGACATTTCTGAAGGATAGGAAAAAAGGAAAAGGAAGTTGGGTAACTCTTAATAAAGGATAAGATTAGTACAACAGTGAGAAATGATCATGGCTAAGAAGATCAAGCTGTGGACTCAGTTTGGGTGAAGATATGAATAGAAAAGGAAAGAAGTCACGGATGGAAAAAGTTTATAGGGCCCCTAACAGTGGCTACACTGTAGGACAGGATATAAATCAAGAAATAATGGGAGTTTGTAAGGAAGGTACTGCAATAATTGTGGGCGATTTTAATCTTCATATACATTGGACGAATCAAATTAGCAAAGGTAGCCTGGCGGATGAGTTCATCTCTGGTTGCAGAGATAGCGGATGCATTGGTCTTAGAACACATTCTGGAACCAACCAGGGAGCTGGATATTTTAGAACTGGTAATGTGTAATGAGACAGGATTAATTCATGATCTCACAGTAAAGGATCCTCTAGGCAAGAGTGATCATAACATGATCAAATTTAACATTCAGTTGGGGATGAGAAGTTTGGGTCTGAAGCTAGTGTCTTAAACTTAAATAAAGGCAATTACAAGGGTATGAAGACAGAGTTGGCTAACTGGGAAAATAGGTTAAAAAGTAAGATGGAAGACATGCAATGGCAGAAATTGCACAAGAAATTTCATAACTCTCAACAAAGATATAGTCTGTTGAGAAAGTAGGACTATGAGAAGGATGCACCATCTGTGGCTAACTAAGGAAGTTAAGGATGGTATCAAATTGAAGGAAAAGGAATACAATTCTGTGAAAATTAGTGGTAGGCCAGTAGATGGGGAAAATTTTAGAAACCAGCAAAGGATGGCTAAAAAAATAAACAGGGAGAAATTAGAGTATGAGAGTAAACTAGCAAGAAATATAAAACAGAAAGTTAAAGCTTCTACAAGTATATATAAAGGAAAAGAGTAGGCTAAGGTAAAGGTTGGCTCCTTAGAGGGTGAATCTGGGGAATTAATAATGGGAAACAAGGAAATGGCAGAGATTTTGAACAAGTATTTTGTACTGCCTTCACAGCAGAAGACACAAAAAGCATCCCAAGAATGGCAGAAAATCAAGAGACAAAAGGGAAGGAGGAACTTAAAACAATCATCACTACAGAAAAGTTACTCGGAAAATTAACAGGACTAAATGTAGACAAGTCCCCTGGACCTGGTGGCCTGCATCCTCGGGTCTTAAAAGTGGTTGCAGAGATAGCGGATGCATTGGTTGTAGTCTTCCAAAATTCCCTAGATTCTGGAAAGGTCCCAATGGATTGGAAAACTAAAATGTAACACCTCCATTCAAGAAAGGGAGAAAGCAGGAAACCATAGGCCAGTTAGCCTAACATCTGTCATTGGGAAAACGCTAGAATCCATTATTAAGGAAGTAGTAGGACATTTAGAAAACCACAATACAAAGAATGTAGAGTCAACATGGTTTGATGAAAGGGAAATGGTGTTTGACAAATTTATTGAAGTTCATTGAGAATGTAACAAGCAGTGTTGATAAAGGGGAACCAGTAAATGTAGTGTATTTGGATTTGCAAAAAAGCATTCAATAAGGTGCCACATAAAAAGTTTAAAAAAAAAAATTGATTCATGGGATGTAGGCATCGCTGGCCCGGCCAACATTTGTTGCCCATCCCCAATTGCCCTTGAGAAGGTGATGGTGAGCTGCCTTCTTGAACCGCAGCAGTCCATGTGGGGTAGGTATACCCAGAGCGCTGTTAGGAAGGGAGTTCCAGGATTTTGACCCGCGACAGTGAAGGAATGGCGATATAGTTCCAAGTCAGGATGGTGTGTGACTTGGAGGGGGAGCTTGCAGATGGTGGTGTTCCCATGCATTTGCTGCCTCCTTCTAGTTGGTAGAGGTCACGGGTTTGGAAGGTGCTGTCTAAGGAGCCTTGTTGCGTTGCTGCAGAGCATCTTGTAGATGGTACACACTTCTGCCACTGTGCGTCGGTGGTGGAGGGAGTGAACGTTTGTAGACGGGGTGCCAATCAAGCGGGCTGCTTTGTCCTGGATGGCGTTGAGCTTCTGGAGTGTTGTTGGAGCTGCACCCATCCAGGCAAGTGGAGAGTATTCCATCACACTCCTGACTTGTGCCTTGCAGATGGTGGACAGGCTTTGGGGAGTCAAGGGGTGAGTTACTCGCCTCAGACCTGCTCTTGTAGCCACGGTATTTATATGGCTATTCCAGTTCAGTTTCTGGTCAATGGTAGCCCCTAGGATGTTGATAGTGGGAGATTCAGCGATGGTAATGCCACTGAATGTCAAGGGGAGATGATTAGATTCTCTCTTGTTGGAGGTGGTCATTGCCTGGCACTTGTGTGGCACGAATGTTACTTGTCACTTATCAGCCCAAGCCTGGATATTGTCCAAGTCTTGCTGCATTTCTACACGGACTGCTTCATTATCTGAGGAGTCTTACTACACAAGATAACGGCTCATAAGGGTAATATATTTGCATGAATAGAGAATTGGCTAACTAACAGGAAACAAAGTCAGGATAAATGGGGAATTTTCAGGTTGGCAAACTAACTAGTGGAGTGCCACAGGGATCAGTGCTGGGGCCTCAACTGTTTACAATCTATATCAATGACTTGGATCAAGGGACTGAGTTTATTGTAGCCAAATTTGCTAACAATGCAACACTAGGTAGGAAATCAAGTTGTGAAGAGGACAAAGAGTCTGCAAAGGGATCTTCTTCTTCGTTGGCCTCCTTGTCTTGAGAGACAATGGGTAAGCGCCTAGAGGTGGTCAGTGGTTTGTGGAGCAGCGCCTGGAGTGGCTATAAAGGCCAATTCTAGAGTGACAGGCTTTTCCACAGGTGCTGCAGAGAAATTTGTTTGTCGGGGCTGTTACACAGTTGGCTCTCTCCTTGCATTTCTGCCTTTTTTCCTGCCAACTGCTAAGTCTCTTCAACTCGCCACTCTTGAGCCCTGCCTTTATGGCTGTCCGCTAGCTCTGGCAATCACTTGCAACTGACTCCCACGACTTGTGGTCAATGTCACAGGACATTGCAAAGGGATATAGGTAGGTTAAATGAGTGGGCAAAAATTTGGCAGACGGAGTATAATGTGGGAAAATGTGAGGTTGTCCACTTTGGTGGGAAGAATAGAAAACAGATTAATTAAATGGAGAGAGACTGCAGAATGCTGAGATATAGATCGATCTGGGTGCCCTTGCACATAAATCACAAAGTTAGCATGCAAGTACAGCAAGTAGTTAGGAAGACAAATGCAATGTTGTCCTTTATTGCAAGGGGGTTGGAGTATAAAAGTAGGGAAGTCTTGCTACAACTGTACAAAGCGTTAGTGAGACCACATCTAGAGTACTGCACACAGTTTTAGTCTCCTTATTTAAGGAGGGACATACTTGCATTGGAGGCAGTTCAGAGAAGGTTCAATAGGTTGATTCCTGGGATGAAAGGGTTGTCTTAAGAGGAAAGGTTGAGCAAGTCGGGCCTATACTCAATGGAGTTTAGAAGAATGAGGTGACCTTATTGAAACATATAAGATTCTGAGGGGGCTTGTCAGGGTAGATGCTGGGAGGATGTTTCCCCTTGTGGGGGTATCTAGAGCTATGGGGCACAGTTTCAAAATAAGTGGTCTCCCATCTAAAACGGAGATGAGGAAGAATTTCTTCTCTCAGAAGGTTTGGAATTCTCTACCCCAGAGAGCAGTGGAGGCTGGGTCACTGAATATGTTCAAGCCTGAGTTAGACAGATTTCAAATCTACAAGGCAGTAGAGGGTTATGGGGGGCAAGCAGGAAAGTGGAGTCAAGGCCACAATCAGATCAGCCATGATCTTATTGAATGGTGGAGCAGGCTCGAGAGGACATATGGTCACTGCTGCTCCTATTGTTTAGGTTCTTATGATGTGGCAAAACTGGGCTGGAAACAACTACTGGAAGGTAAATCAGTGCCAGAGGAGTGGGAGAGTTGGGTCCGGCATTCAAGGAGGAGAGAATCTGGGTTCAAAGCACAAAGAAAAAGGGTGGGACTCTGAAATCTAGACCCTACTGGATGTCAAGGAGCATAGAAGGTAGGATAAGGCACAAAAGATAAGTTTATGTCGGATATCAAGAGCTCAATACTGCAGAAAGCCTAGAAGAGTACAGAAAGTGCAGGGGTGAAATTAAAAAGAAAATTAAGAAAGCAAAGAGAAGACATGAGAAAAGAATGGCAAATAGAATCAAGCAAAACCCAAAGATGTTTTATAAATATATAAAGATCAAGGGGATAAGTAAGAGTACGGTCCATTTGAGACCAAAGAGTTAGCCTGTTTGTAGAGGAAGACTTGGACATGGCTCTTAATGAATACTTTGCGTCTGTCTTCGCACAAAGAGAGAATGCAGACATTGCGGTTTAAGAGGAGGAATGTGAAATATTAGAGGGGATAAACATAGTGACAGAAGAAATATTAAAGGGTTTAGCATCATTGAAGGTAGATAAATCACCAGGCTTGATGAAATGCATCCCAGGCTATTGAGAAGCAAGGGAGGAATAGCAGAGGCTCTGACCACTGTGTTCTAATCCTCTCTGGCCACAGGGATGATGCTGGAGGACTGCTAATGTTCTATCTTTGTTCAAAAAAAGGAGAAAGGGATAGACCGATTCATTATAGGCCAGTCACCCTAACATCGGTGAGGGTCAACCTCTGAGGAACATAATTATCATTTGGAAAGGCATGGATTAATCAAGGACAGAGAACATGAACCTGTTAAGGGAAGGTCGGGTCTGACTAACTTGAAATTATTTTATTTGTGGAGGTAACAAGGAAGCTCAATGACGGTACTGTGTTTGATACAGCTGACATGGATTTTAGCAAGGCTTTTGACAAGGTCCCACATGGCAGACTGGCCAGAAAAGTAAAAGCAAAAGCCCATGAGTTCCCAGGGCAAGTTGCATGCTGGATCCAAAATTGGCTTAGTAGCAAGAAGCAATGGGCAATTGTTGACAGGTGTTTTTGTGACTGGAAGGCTGCATTAGGTCCCTTGCTGCTTAAATTTTGGGGGCATGATTAAGAAGTTTGCAGATGGTACAAAAATTGGCCGTGTGGTTGATAGTGAGGAAGAAAGCTGTAAACTGGTCAGGTGGGCAGCAAAGTGGCAAATGGAATTCAATTCTCAGACGGGTAAGGCAATGCATTTGAGAGGGGGGGGGTGGCAAACAATGCAAAGGAATATACTCTAATTGGTATGTTACTGAGAAGCGTAGAGGAAAAAAGGGACCTTAGCGTGCATGTCCACAGAACCCTGAAGGGTGCAGGATAGACAGATAAAGGTGGTTAAAAGGGCATACATGATACTTGCCTTTATTAGCCGAGGCACAGAATATAAGAGCAGGGAGGTTATGCTAGAACTGTACAAAACACTAGTTAGGCCACAGCTAGAGTACTGTGTACAGTAGTGGTCATTGCATTATAGGAAGGAGATGATTGCACTAGAGAGGGTACAGAGGCGATTTACAAGGAGGTTGCCAGGACTGGAGAATTTTAGCTACAAGGAAAGTTTGAATAGGCTAGGGTTGTTTTCTTTGGCACAGCAGAGGCTGAAGGGAGATTTAGCTGAGGTGTATAAAACTTTGAGGGGCCTAGATAGAATGGATAGGAAGGACCTGTTCTTCTTAGCAGAGAGGTCAAAAACAAGGCACAGATTTCAATTAATTGGTAGAGGATTAGAGGGGAGTTGAGGAGTATTTTTTTCAAACCCAGAGGGTGGTGGGGTCTGGAACTCACTCCCTGAAAGGGTGGCAGAGGCAGAAACCCTCATCACATTTAAAAAGTACTTGCATATGCACTTGAAGTGCTTTAACCTACAAGACTACGGACTAAGAGCTGGAAAGTGGGAGAAGACTCGATAACTCTTTCTCAGCCAGCCAGGCAGAATGGCCTTCTTCTGTGCCGTAAATTTCTATGATTCCAAGTGTTCACTTCTAACTTACACTTTCTATAAAAGGAAAAATAATACATGCGTGTGAAGACCAATGCCTTCAGGGGAAGGAGAAATTAAGCCCAGAAGGTGCAGTTCTAAATTAGGTCATATATGCAGCTTGAGAAAACATGACCTGCCCAAGATAGCACTGAAAGTATTGACTCACAATGTCCCAGACAGGATATAGTCCTGTGCTTTTTGAACAAATTTGTTTTACAATGTGCAGCATGAGAAAATTTCCAGCAGGAATGAACCTTGGACGAGAAATGTATTATCTGAAGCATTGTAAATGATGAATAGCATAGGTTGTCCATTTCCTATGTGCAGTGGTTTGTATGATAAACTCACCCAAGATCTCAGGATTCCTGATGACGGAGCCAATCTGCCGCAGGGCTTGTTGTCCTGCCTTCTGCACCTTCACGTGTGAGTCAGTTAGTACTTCGGTCAGCTTGGGCACGATACTCGGCAGACAGGATGACAGCTGCTTGGGAGCACAGTACGCCATGGCACCCAGCAATTCAACCGAACCTAAAAGGTACAGAAACAGATACTCAGTGCAAGGATGCATCTAGGACACAGATTTGTCTAAATACCAACAAAGTCAGACGTACTCAAACAGAACTGGCAACATTTTCCTCATCTCCAGTACTGATTTGCATTTAACATGAAAAACACCTGAGAAACCAAGATATGAACAAAATCTCACACCCCGACTATAACTTGAGTGAGTTTTGGGTGGGTGTGGCAATGGCATGAGTTATAAACTCACCTAGTGCTCCCACCTGTTCCTGGCCACAAGACAGCAGGAAGCAGCAGAGAATTGTGCAGTACAATGGCTGCCCGCTGACACCAGGTGAGTAGCGGGATCAGCTGCTGGGGTTCATCTCATGATCTCAGGGTGGGGGGAGGCCCAAGAGCTCCTTATGGAGGCAAATGAGAACAGAAAATGCTGGTGATACTCAGCAGGTCTGGCAGCATCTGTGTGGAGAGGAACAGTTAACATTTCTGGTCTGCAACCTTTCATCAGAACTCACGATGATGAAAGGTCACAGACCTGAAACATTAACAGAGTACCTTATGGGGCCTGGAGGAACACTACTGATCTCCTGGTTCCACAGGGAAAGGAAAAAGAAAACTTACTTACCCGTTTGGGCCTCTTCTAGCTCTGATTCTCTTCCCCAACATCTTTACCTGGTAGGACAGATACTGCAGCTTCCCACATAGGCAGTCAAGTTAAAATTCCAGTTGCATCCCACTGATGTCATTGGGACCCAACATCCACATGGAAGAGAAAGGCTCTTTTTGGGTGGGTGGCCTTGCTGTCTTCTCAGCCGAGGTTAAAATTGGTAACTGCTCCAGGGCAGAGAGGTAACCTGGATGATTTTAACAAACTATCTGCCCAGTTTCTGGCATGCAAATACAATTAAAATGGCTCCTCAGTGTTTTGACAAATACCTGCTTTAGTTCTCCAAGACTCCTCCTCCAAAGCGACCAGGAGTGATGGCAGAACAAGCTTCACACCGTGTGCGCTCAGATTACGCATCACAGCCTTTGCAGTGTCATCAGACGCCTGTGGGGAAAACAAGTTGTAGATGTCGATATGACTGGAGAGCAGTAGAGTGAAGCTAACAGTGGAACGCAGTTTATAACATTTTCCCAAAAGGAAAACTACTGAGGTTATTTTGTCTGTAATGTTTACATAGTTAACAAGAGTGACTCAACTCGGGTTTTATTTTGGACACTGAATGACACAGGCTATGCATACAGAATCACAGAATTATTATAACACAGGTGGTGGCCATTTGGCTCATCGCGTCTGCACCGGCTCACCGAATCAACAATTCACCCAGTGCCATTCCCCTGCCTTATCCTCGTAACCTGCACATTCTTCCTTTTCACAGTGGTGCAGTGGTTAGCACCGCAGCCTCACAGCTCCAGGGACCCGGGTTCAATTCTGGGTGCTGCCTGTGCGGAGTTTGCAAGTTCTCCCTGTGTCTGCGTGGGGTTTCGCCGGGTACTCCGGTTTCCTCCCACCGCCAAAGACTTGCAGGTGATAGGTAAATTGGCCATTGTAAATTGCCCCTGGTGTAGGTAGGTGGTAGGAGAATGGTGGGGATGTGGTAGGAATATGGGGTTAATGTAGGATTAGTATTAAAATGGGTTGTTGGTCGGCACAGACTCGGTGGGCCGAAGGGCTTGTTTCAGTGCTGTATCTCTAAATAAATAAATAAAAATAACAGTTTAATTCCCTTTGAATGCCTCGATTGAAACTGCCTCCACCACACTCCGAGGCAGTGTATTCCAGACATTAAGCACTTGCTGCGTGAAAACGTTTTTCCTCATGTTGCTTCTGCTGCCAATTACTTTAAATCTGTGCCCTCAACCCTTTCATGCACGGGAACAGTTTCTATCTATCTACTCTGTCCTCACCCCGCCTCATTTTGAATACCTCTATCAAGTCACCTCTCAGCCTTCTCTTCTCCAAGGAAAACAGTCCCAACTTCTCCAATCTGCCATCATCCCTGAAGATCCTCATCCCTGGAACCATTCTCATGCCTTTTCTGTACCTTCTCGAATGCTTTCACATCTTCCCTAAAGTGCGGTGCCCAGAACTGGACGCAATACTCCAGCTGAGGCCAAACTCGTGTCTTATACAAGTTCAACATAACCTCCTTGGTCTTGCACTCTATGCCCCTATTAATAAAGCCTAAGATACTGTATGCGTTATTGACCATGCTCTCAACCTGTCCTGCCACCTTCAATGACTTATGCACATATACATCCAGGTCCCTCTGCTTCAGTGCACCTCCTTTAGAGTTGTACCCTTTATCCTACCAAAATGAATCACTTCACATTTGTCTGCATTGAACTTCATTTGCCACTTGTCTGCCCATTCCACCAACTTGTCTATGTCCTTTTGAAGTTCTATACTCTCCTCCTCACAGCTCACAATGCTTCCAAGTTAATTTTCTGCAAATTTTGAAATTGTGCCCTGTACACCGAGGTCTGGGTCATTAGTGTACATATATACATATATCTCAGGAAGAGCAAGGGTCCCAACACTGACCCCTGGGGAACTTCGCTACAAACCTTCTTCCAGCCCACAAAACATCCATTAATCACTACTTTGTTTCCTGTCATACAGCCAATTTCGTATTCATATTGCTACCGTCCCTTTTTATTCCATGAGCTATAAGTTTGTTCGAAGTCTGTTGTGTGGCACTGTACCAAATGCCTTCTGGAAGTCCATGTACAGCACATCAACAGCATTTTCCCCATCAACCCTTTCTGTTACCTCATTAAAAAACTCCAGCAAGTTAGTTGAACACTATTTTCGCTTGACAAATCTGTGCTGGCTTTCCTTAATTAACCCACATCTGCCCATATGAGTATTAGTTTGGTCCCGAATTATTGTTTCTAGATGTTTCCCTACCACCGAAGTTAAACAGACTGGCCTGTAGTTTCTGGGCTTAACCTCACACCCTTTTTTGAACAAGGGTGTGACCATTTGCAATTCTGCAATCCTCTGGCACTGCCTGAAGCTAAGACTGGAAAATCATGGCCAGTGCTTCTGCAATTTCCACTCTCACTTCCTTCATCGCTCCTGGTGCTTTATCAACTTTAAGTATAGACAGCCTATCTAATACCTCCTCCTCATCAATTTTAAATCCTTCTAGTATATTAATTACCTCCTCTTTCACCGTGGCCTGGGTAGCATCTTCATCCTTCGTAAATACAGATGGAAAGTATTCATTTAGCACCTCAGCTATGCCGCCTGCCTCCATGCGTAAATCCCCTTTTTGGTCCCACTCATCCTTTTACTAACCTTTTTACTATTTATATGCTTATAGAAGACTTTGGGATTCCCTTTTATGTTAGCTGCCAGTCTCTTTTCATACTCCCTCTTTGCTTCTCTTATTTGCTTTTTCACTTGCCCCTGAACCTTCTATATTTAGCCTAGTTCTCCATTGTATTTATCTGTCATAAGCAAACTTTTTCTTCATCTTTATTCACTATCTACAAAACAGTGACAACTTACAGAAAGCCATTTTTATATAGTTTAGATATGAATGCATGATGCACTGACCTCTCGGACGTACTGGTTTCCGTCACCAAAACACAACAGCAAGTGAGGGAGTACATGTACCACGTACGGCTCGAAGAGTTTCCCCAGCATATTGCATAACATCTCAAAGGCAAACAGAGCACCTAATCAAGGAATCAAGAGTAAATGCTTCTGCTGACACCTAGAAGGATACCAATGCTGAATAAGCAAGTGAAAAGCAGGGACAATAGCAAGCACCGGATTTTGTGAAGCATAGTTAGGCCTAATGCTTTGCTCTTGCCTGTATTTAGAGTTACCTAGAGATTAGTCCTAGGTATCAGGGGAAGTTGTCCGAGGCATCCTTTCAATGAATTCAACATTTATAATTAGACCTGCAGCTTAATTTGGAACACTGAAATTGTTTCTACGGTACTGGTCAGTGGATAAGATCAAGTGCAAGAGAAACCCATTTCGAGATCAAAGTGATTTCTGACAACGCAGCGGCTCGCTGATGTCATCAAAGTGTGCCGAGCTCTGCACATGTGCAGCTACATCTTGCCAGGGCTAAGTGGCGCATGCGCGGGATGACATCACCGCGCAGCGCCAATGTCATTGCGTATCCGCGCCTGGTCCATCTTCGCACGTACACAATACAGGTCACTCATCTGGAGGAAGCGGCTGAATGGGAGACTTTGAGGCTGGAGGTCTCCCCCCTCAGCCGCTCGCTCTGAACCTCGCTGCTTCCCCTCCACTCCCCTGGCCAATTGTTCCCCGCTCCTCGGTCGCTCGCTCTCCGGTCCCCACCCTGCCCCACCAGCCGCTAGCTCCATGCCGCGCCGCTTCCCTCCTCTCGGCCACTCACTCCTATGTCGCCCCATCACCCCTTGCTTCTTCGGGTGGCGCTCAAAGGTGAGATTGATCAAAGGTGGGAGCGAATGGCTGAGAGGAGGGAAGCAGCGCGGCATGGAGCGAGCGAATGGAGAGCCGGGTGCCGAGGAGAGGGGAACATCGGTCAGGGTAGTCAGGGGGAGCAGCGAGGTCTGGAGCGAGCGGCAGAGGGGGGGGGGAAGCGGCCAGTGGGGAGGGGGAGAAAGCAAGTTGCTGGGGGCGGCGGGAGCGGCCGTTGGGGCGGGAGCTAGTAGCTGCGTTCAAGTGAAATCAGTCCTGGTCAGTCATATAATCGAATCACAATAAAGAATTGGCAGCACATTTTATACTCTGCCCGATTTCCAATGGAAATGCAATCATAAAATTCATTTTGCATTTAATAGGATTACTAGAATATTAAATGGATCGGAGGATTACAATGAGTATCCTATAACTACATACTAGTATATTACTGGGCTTCCATCCAACTTAATGTAAGGTTAGTTTGCTAGAGCAATCTAATCATAAGCATTTCCTGTGATAATTTGAGCAGCGCCATCTTTAATTCTGGCAGCTGCCTGAACGTCGCAGACACTGACGTTCCAGTTGAAGAGTCTGCATTTGTGCATGTGCAAGTACTGCGCCACCTAGTGGTTGCATTGTCAGCAAACACAGCCTTTTGAGACTTAGTGCATAGGTTCACAGAAACTTAAGCAGGGAAGGTGGCCATCTTGTCCCATTGTGTCTGTGCCACTGTTAACTCCCACCACAGCCAACTACTGTAGTGCTATTTTCCTGGAATCCATTAATACTTCTCTAATGATCAAATCAGCGTCAACAGCCATTTAATACATTCCATATTCTAATAACTCTTTATGTAAAGAAAATTCTAACTTGCCCCTTTCAGCTTCTAATGCTAGATTTGGGACCCTTGTTACCAATTTACCAGGCAGTGTAACTAATCTTTTGTTATTTGTCCTGAAACTCCTTCATATCTCTGAACAATTTTTTTTAAATCAGTTCTCTGCTCACCCATGTCTGTCTCATTCAGAGATGGTCTCTGATCGATGGAGCCACAGTAGGACTTCAACAAACTTAAATGTGAAAGATATTAAACATGTCCCAAAACTGGTGGGCAATGCACTGGAAAATACCAAATATGGAGAAAGCAAACTGAAATTACCCTTTATGCCATACCAAAAAAAAAAATAGAATGTATTGGATTACTTGAAAAGCAAAGATGCAAACAAAATATGATTTCTCTGGTCAGCTGAGAGTGGAACTACTGTCAAATGGACCAAACTTTTCAGAATAGCGCTGTATACACAACAGGAGTGAGGAGAACCAAAGATCAATTATTTTACAGGGCAGTATCCCTGCTGTTTGCACTGCTGTTTAGATGATTACTTGCATATGAAAAATAAATGAGCGAGGAACCAAAAATCTGAAGTTAACCAGCTTGCAAAGGCCTTTGATGTTGTGGGTGGTATTGCTGTCTCTACATCACCTTGTCATTATTCAGTGCAGAGCTCAGAGCTTTAAATTTAGAAATAAACAGATGTTCATCTCACCTTCCCGCCTCCGGAAGTTCTTCTTGTCCTGAATGGCATCTGTCAACGTTACCATTATTTCCTGCTGCTTCAGGGAGAGGATGCCCAGTCCTTTCACCAGCCCCGCCAGCCCATATGCTGCCCCTTTCCGCTCAGCATATTTATCCGACTCCAACAGTAGCTGCAGCAGCTTCTGAACCATCCCAGTGGCGTCATCTTTGATGGCAGGAACCAGTGGAGGCAGACAGCTGGCCACTGACTCCTGAACCTGCAGCACCAAGAACATTCACTTCAGCCCAGTGACCGGGTAACAGTTAAACATTCTGGGAGCTGTCTGCCACTCAAATATTTTCTATTAAAAAATTCTGTCCTTAAGAAAAAAGAGAGCTTAGAATTATGCAGAGTGGGTTGGGTCCAAAAGGTGAGTCAGAAATGCAATAAAAGCTTACATAACATCTATTTATATATTAATTCACCAAAGCAAGAATTCGGAGCAAAGAAAGAACTTGCATTTATATAGCGTCTTTCATGACCACAGGATGTCCCAAAGCGCTTTACAGCCAGTTAAGTATTTTTTGAATCACTGTTGTAATGTAGAAAATGCAGCGACCAATTTGCACATAGCAAGCTCCCACAAACAGGAATGTCATAATGGCCAGATTATCTTTCTTTCAGTGATGGTGGTTGAGGGATAAATATTGGTCAGGACAACAGTGAGAAATCCCCTGCTCCACGTCAAATAGTGCCAGGAGATCTTTTACACCCACCTGAGAGGGCCTTGGTTTAACTGCACTGGAATGTCAGGCTAGATTATGTGCTGCAGCTTCTGGAGGGAGACTTGAACCCACAACCCACTGACTCAGAGGCAAGACTGCTACCATTGAGCCAAGGGAATATCCGATTATCTGTATATTTCTGAGAGTCTTTTGACACACTAGAATTCAGTACCTGTTGAGATGGTGTGGAGAGGGCAGTGATGAGCTTTGCCACAATGGGTTTCACTTTCGGATCACTCTTATCCAAATGCTTTGCCAGTGAACCCATGAGAATGACCACGCTCTGTCTCACGGCATCATAACTAGCGTCATTAGGGGCATTCCGCAGGAACTCTTCGAATACGGGCAGGAGCGAACTGACGTTATCCTACAGGGAAAAAGGTGCAGTACAGGTCACCAAAATGATTAGTGACAAGTCTTGCAAATCATTAGCCTGATTTCAATATGCTGTAAACAAACCCAAAAATGTTAATTGTTAATAGTCGGGAAAGTCAGCTACATGTTTAAACAATGTAGATAAACGAACACACCGTTTGGCCCATTCCTTCAAACAGACAATGTACAATGAGCACGAGACTCTTCTATACTCCACTTACATTTGAAAAATACTCCTCACATCTTAAAAGCATTTCATGAAGATGAAGGGTACTGACCAGCGAGGAGATTTGTGGAGAAGCTAAAGGAATAATCGAAGAGGAGCATTTAGGAAGTTTTTGAAAGCAATAACAGAGGGTCCAACGGTCTGGGCCTTACTGGCCAAAAAAGCAGGCCTGATAGTCGGGTGGTTTACAAGTCAGTTTACTATCCACTAGCCGACTTCCATCAATTCTTTCTTTATAAGCCTTACATGCTAAATTTTGCAAGATGTTTCTTGAAATTCCAAGTTACTGAAACCACTGGCACTTGATTTCTCAAATATTTGCAATGCATTGAGGAATGTCCCATTGATTCTATTCCATGCTTTACTTCCAGTAAAACAGTCAAGCATTTCCCTCCCATCAAATTAACTAGTCTATAATTTACAGAACTCAAGTCCCACTTGTCCAGATCACTTGAGGTACTCTCTACTCCTTAAAAACAGCTGGAGGATAGACAATTAAAAAAAAAATCTTTCATGGGATGTGAGCATCACTGCTCTAATTGCCCTTGAGAAGGTGGTGCTGAGCTGCCTTCTTGAACCGCTGCAGTCCATCTGGTGTAGGTACACCCCAGGGCTGTTAGGGAATTCCAGGTTTTTGATCCAGCGACAGTGAAGGAACAGCGATATAGTTCCAAGTCAGGATGGTGTGTGACGTGGAGGGGAATTTGCAGGTGGTGGTGTTCCCATGCGTTTGCTGCCCTTGTCCTTCTAGGTGGTAGAGGTTGCAGGTTTGGAAGGTGCTGTAGAAGGAGGCTTGGCGAGTTGCTGCAGTGTATCTTGTAAATGGTACACACCGCTGCCACTGTGCGCTGGTGGTGGAGGTAGTGAATGTTTAAGGTGATAGCCTCCAACAACCACAACCATCTTTCTTTGTACTACTTCCTTGAATGAATGCAAAGAGCTGCATTTATATAGTGCCTTTTCACAACCTCACGGCAATCCAAAGCACTTCACAGCCAATTAAATACTGCTGAAATGTTATCACTGCTGTATTGCGGGAAAGGCTGCAGCCAATTTATGTACAGCAAGATCCCACAGCCATATAATGACCAGATAAACACTTTTTTCAAAAAAGGTGACGTTGGCTGAAGGACAAACGTTGGTCAGAGCTCCCCTGCTCTTGGTCACATGAAGGGGCAGATGTGGCCTCGTTTAAATGTTCCATCTGAAAAACAATACCTCTGACAATGCAGCACTCCTGAAGTACTGCACTGGACTGTCAACCTAGATTGTTATGCTCAAGTCCTTGAGAGTGGAACTTGAATTCACAACCTTCTGACTCAGAGACAAGAGTGCTGCCAACTGAGCTACGACTGAAAGCTGTTCCTAATGTTTCTGTTGCAGGTGTATGGCTCCACTGTTGCCTACAATATCTCTGAAGTGCCTGTTCTTGATGCGCTAGTCTAGACAGTAATGTGTCAGGAACTAGTTATTCAATGAAGATTGTACAAAATGGATCCAGTATAACTCAAGTCACAAAAGGTACGGTTACTTTGGAGAACAGACAGACCTACCTTTCCATGGGTGTTCAGAGCAGACAGAGCTGCATCCAACATGCATTTCCTGACCTCGGGGTGACGGTCATTCAAGGCTTCAGGTACAAAGAACTGGAAGAGCAGCTTGATCTGTGATCCATCGAGATACTGGGAAAGTTTGTTCAAAGCCAGAGCAATCCCACACCTTTAAAAGAAGGAGCTCTTCATTATAAACTACATTAAACTTTCCTCATATATGCATTCCCCCAAATATTCAGTTACTACCAAACCAGTTTAAATAAAACTGTACACTTCCCTGAATGTCTAGTGGGTAAATGTAACTGGTGCAGAACTAAGCCAAGCATGCCAGAAGTTCCTACTTTTCATTGTCTGTGTTAGTTGGTCTTGTAAAAGGGAAAGCAGCCAGAATGCGAAAAACAGCCTCATCACCACCTCTGGTTTAGGGAGAAGTATAACAAGTCTGTCCGCTCGATCATGTTCACTTTCCAACATGGACCAATGGACATGTACAGAAAATGGCAAGGATTGGGCTCAGCAACAATTCCCTTTCCAGTCAAATATCTTACCCACAGACACTACCTTGGTCACACAAGAAGAGTCATTTAGAGGAGATACTGGAAGGAAGCTTGTACTGATGGAACACATCACCTCCACGTCACGCACCATCCTGACTTAAGACACGTATTGCTGATTCTTTATGGTCGATGGGTCAAAATTTGGGAACTCCCAATTGAACAGCACTGTGGTAATACCTTCACCACACAGACTGGCAGTTCAAGTAGGCTACTCACCACACCTTCTCAAGGGCAATAAAAATGTTGGCCTTCCCAGCAATGTTCACATCCCAAGAATTATTCAAGAAAAATTCCAGCTCAGATTGAGCTCCTACGATCAGAGTACAGGAGGGTTCAAGAAGGGGAGAAAGGAGAGAAGATGGAGGAAAAGAAAAAGCACTGCACTTCAGCCAACTTTCACCACCAAATCCTCTGATATAGTACCTGGCTTCCCACTGGTCAGGAGGAGATTCACTTATTACTCGACCAAGGGCATCCAACACTGGAGGTGGCCTCTGAACAAAACAAAACAAAACAGTTAGATTTATCAGCAATTACCATGAACTGATTGCCACACAAGTAAAATAACAAGTGTGCAAAAGAATGAATAAGTGCAAGAGAGAGCGAAAAAGAGAGCTTCCAAACAGTTTTCCCCCTGTAGTCTACAGAACTAGAAATTTATATGCACTGCAGTCTAATGTCGACATTAAACAGCTCCCACAATCTTTGACCTCTGCACTATACAGTGACACGGTTTAATCTTCTGTGAAACTTTAAATCTTAATTCCTTCTTTTGTCCATCTTCCATGTGGCCATGTTTTGCTGAAATTAAGATCAATATTTTAAACTATCTTCTTGCTTTTCCAATTCTAAAAGTTTATGCAAAAAGTATTAGAAATAATAAAACATTTAAACTTGATCTTCAACGCCTTTGTGCTACGTCACATTGAATTTACATTTTCTTCTTTGCCTTGATCCTTCCGTCTCTTGACTAGCCACAAGTTTTAGCTCTTCGATATGCTTCTCTCTCCCAATTATACTTCTTCTGGCTTTGCGCAAACCACCCGTCCTGTATAAGCTTCTTCTACCTGAGAATGTAAATTCCCTTCTGCATGTTCCGTTGAACTAGCCACACACACAAATCAATTGTCCTGCTCATTTCTTTCCATACCCCAATCAGCAATGAAGAAAATCCAACAACCTTTGCTTCCAATTTGCCCAGAAAACCTTAACATTGTTTTCCTCACACTTTTCCAAAGCGAGCTTACATAAAGTTTCTCCTGGTAAATTTCAATCAGCTTGGCCATCACTTCAGCAGCCTGGTGCTGATACTGTGCCACCGCATTAGACAGCGCTGCTGCTCCTGCCTGACGTATTGCATCCTCATGATATATCACATCCTTAATCAGCCATGAGCAGAGATTTGGCTGCAGCTCCAGCCCCATGGCATCCCACAACCTAAAAAGAAAAGAGCAGGGTTAGACAGACAGTGTGGGCAGCTTCAAGATGTAATTCGCCAGATGTGGAAACAGGAAACCCTTAGTGGCACCATTTCATTTTGGCAATTTAATCCTCTTCTAAAGGCATCAACACCAACCGAATGACACCACAGGCGTCAGGCACCCTCCAGTACCTCGACGTGGCCAATCTTCAGGTGTGAGCTTTCACCAAGTATTGGCAGGGCTGCAACCATGGGAAGCATCACATCCAGTCCAGTCCTGCCTTCACCTCCTGTCTACTTACGCACACTTTCTAGCACAAGTCACTAGATGATCAGGAGCAGGAACTCGATTTCTCTCCTCCCCAGCCCAGGGATGCTAAGGCCGACTGCAACATCCTCAGTAAGCTAAACCAGCACAGATTTGCAATTCTAGGAGTTTATGGTGCGCATGACGTAGTGAAACATTATTACTGCACGTCATTATATTCTTTACATACTGTTTATCCTACACACATCTGCAGGTTAGGTATAAAGATTTCAGAAACTTAATCACTATAATTACATTAACGGGGGAAGAGCGGGCGGGGGGGGAAGAGCGCGGGCCGGGGGGGGGGGGAAGAGCGCGGGCCGGGGGGGGGGGAAGAGCGCGGGCCGAGCGGGCGGGGGGGAAGAGCGCGGGCCGAGCGGGCGGGGGGGAAGAGCGCGGGCCGAGCGGGCGGGGGGGAAGAGCGCGGGCCGAGCGGGCGGGGGGGGGGAAGAGCGCGGGCCGAGCGGGCGGGGGGGGGGAAGAGCGCGGGCCGAGCGGGCGGGGGGGGGGAAGAGCGCGGGCCGAGCGGGCGGGGGGGGGGAAGAGCGCGGGCCGAGCGGGCGGGGGGGGGAAGAGCGCGGGCCGAGCGGGCGGGGGGGGGGGAAGAGCGCGGGCCGAGCGGGCGGGGGGGGGGGAAGAGCGCGGGCCGAGCGGGCGGGGGGGGGGGAAGAGCGCGGGCCGAGCGGGCGGGGGGGGGGGAAGAGCGCGGGCCGAGCGGGCGGGGGGGGGGAAGAGCGCGGGCCGAGCGGGCGGGGGGGGGGGGAAGAGCGCGGGCCGAGCGGGCGGGGGGGGGGGAAGAGCGCGGGCCGAGCGGGCGGGGGGGGGGGAAGAGCGCGGGCCGAGCGGGCGGGGGGGGGGAAGAGCGCGGGCCGAGCGGGCGGGGGGGAAGAGCGCGGGCCGAGCGGGCGGGGGGGAAGAGCGCGGGCCGAGCGGGCGGGGGGGAAGAGCGCGGGCCGAGCGGGCGGGGGGGAAGAGCGCGGGCCGAGCGGGCGGGGGGGAAGAGCGCGGGCCGAGCGGGCGGGGGGGAAGAGCGCGGGCCGAGCGGGCGGGGGGGAAGAGCGCGGGCCGAGCGGGCGGGGGGGAAGAGCGCGGGCCGAGCGGGCGGGGGGGAAGAGCGCGGGCCGAGCGGGCGGGGGGGAAGAGCGCGGGCCGAGCGGGCGGGGGGGAAGAGCGCGGGCCGAGCGGGCGGGGGGGAAGAGCGCGGGCCGAGCGGGCGGGGGGGAAGAGCGCGGGCCGAGCGGGCGGGGGGGAAGAGCGCGGGCCGAGCGGGCGGGGGGGAAGAGCGCGGGCCGAGCGGGCGGGGGGGAAGAGCGCGGGCCGAGCGGGCGGGGGGGAAGAGCGCGGGCCGAGCGGGCGGGGGGGAAGAGCGCGGGCCGAGCGGGCGGGGGGGAAGAGCGCGGGCCGAGCGGGCGGGGGGGAAGAGCGCGGGCCGAGCGGGCGGGGGGGAAGAGCGCGGGCCGAGCGGGCGGGGGGGAAGAGCGCGGGCCGAGCGGGCGGGGGGGAAGAGCGCGGGCCGAGCGGGCGGGGGGGGAAGAGCGCGGGCCGAGCGGGCGGGGGGGAAGAGCGCGGGCCGAGCGGGCGGGGGGGAAGAGCGCGGGCCGAGCGGGCGGGGGGGAAGAGCGCGGGCCGAGCGGGCGGGGGGGAAGAGCGCGGGCCGAGCGGGCGGGGGGGGAAGAGCGCGGGCCGAGCGGGCGGGGGGGGAAGAGCGCGGGCCGAGCGGGCGGGGGGGGAAGAGCGCGGGCCGAGCGGGCGGGGGGGGAAGAGCGCGGGCCGAGCGGGCGGGGGGGAAGAGCGCGGGCCGAGCGGGCGGGGGGGAAGAGCGCGGGCCGAGCGGGCGGGGGGGAAGAGCGCGGGCCGAGCGGGCGGGGGGGAAGAGCGCGGGCCGAGCGGGCGGGGGGGAAGAGCGCGGGCCGAGCGGGCGGGGGGGAAGAGCGCGGGCCGAGCGGGCGGGGGGGAAGAGCGCGGGCCGAGCGGGCGGGGGGGAAGAGCGCGGGCCGAGCGGGCGGGGGGGAAGAGCGCGGGCCGAGCGGGCGGGGGGGAAGAGCGCGGGCCGAGCGGGCGGGGGGGAAGAGCGCGGGCCGAGCGGGCGGGGGGGAAGAGCGCGGGCCGAGCGGGCGGGGGGGAAGAGCGCGGGCCGAGCGGGCGGGGGGGAAGAGCGCGGGCCGAGCGGGCGGGGGGGAAGAGCGCGGGCCGAGCGGGCGGGGGGGAAGAGCGCGGGCCGAGCGGGCGGGGGGGAAGAGCGCGGGCCGAGCGGGCGGGGGGGAAGAGCGCGGGCCGAGCGGGCGGGGGGGAAGAGCGCGGGCCGAGCGGGCGGGGGGGAAGAGCGCGGGCCGAGCGGGCGGGGGGGAAGAGCGCGGGCCGAGCGGGCGGGGGGGAAGAGCGCGGGCCGAGCGGGCGGGGGGGAAGAGCGCGGGCCGAGCGGGCGGGGGGGAAGAGCGCGGGCCGAGCGGGCGGGGGGGAAGAGCGCGGGCCGAGCGGGCGGGGGGGAAGAGCGCGGGCCGAGCGGGCGGGGGGGAAGAGCGCGGGCCGAGCGGGCGGGGGGGAAGAGCGCGGGCCGAGCGGGCGGGGGGGAAGAGCGCGGGCCGAGCGGGCGGGGGGGAAGAGCGCGGGCCGAGCGGGCGGGGGGGAAGAGCGCGGGCCGAGCGGGCGGGGGGGGGAAGAGCGCGGGCCGAGCGGGCGGGGGGAAGAGCGCGGGCCGAGCGGAAGCTCGAGCGGGCGGGCGGGGGGAAGCTCGAGCGAGCGGGCGGGGGGCGGGAGGGTGTGTATGAGCAGGCGGGGTGGGGAGTAGTGTGAGCGTCTCCATATTACCATTATATCGTTACATTTACATCTATACGCGTGGTTAATTCGCCTACCTTATTGTGAATACTCCACACATTGAGACACATGCCTCTAGGCTTGTATTTTTAACATTCCCTGTCATCTTAGCATTATTTCACACCATGGCCCTATTTGTTTCTTGCCTTTGACTTCTATGCCGTCCACTTTTGCCTTTTTGTTTCCTGTCTTTCGTTTCTATCCTTGTTTTCTCCTCCTCAGTCTCCCCGCTCAGGTTCCCATCCCCCTGTCATTCTAGTTTAAATCCTCCTCAACAGCACTAGCAAATGCCCCTGTGAGGACATCGGTTCCGGTCCTGCCTGGGTGTAACATTTAGCATTTAATAAGGAAGTATTGGGCTATGAACATTGACACTCCTTTAAGATTTCCGAAAAAACAAATTGTTAAATTTCTCAGTAGTTCACCAATTAATTGGTTCCTTACTTTTTAGCCTGCAATCTGGTCTCCTCATCCACATCAAACTGGGAAACCCACAGTCTGCGCAATAGGTTCAATCCATTCTTCTCATCACTGTCTGGGGTGGGCAACACCATGTTCATCTCCAGCAGTCCCTACAATACAGTCAGAGATACAAGATAACTTCGAACATTTATACAGCCTGCCTCACTCTTCGAGAGAAATTCATCATCCACATTATCACATCAAGCGAGCACAGAAAAGTACAGGACCAGAATTCAACCATGGTTCAGTGGTATTAACACTCACGTATCAGTGTCAGAAGGTTGTGGATTCAAGGCCGTGCTGCACTTTTGGAGGTACTATCTTTTGGAGGAGATGTTAAAGTGAGGCCCTGACTGCCCTCTCAAGTGGGCATGAAAAATCCCATGGCACTATTTCAAAGAACAGAGGAGTCCTTCCCTGTGGTCTGGCCAATATTTATCACTCAACTAAAATCCCCAGAACAGATTATCAGGACATTATCACATCACTCTTTGTGGGACCCTGCTGTGAACAGATTGACTGCCGCTCTTCCTACATTGCAATTTAAAAGTATTTAATTGGCTCCAAAGAACATTGGGATGTCCTGAGGTAGTGAAGGGCACTATATAAATGCAAGTCTTTCTCTACTGGTCATCTGGTCGTTCTCAAAATATTGCCAAAGACAACCAAAACACTCAACAGTATGAATGGATTGGATGATCCTTCCCCATTCTGTTTTATGAGGCCTTGTTCTGG
Source organism: Heterodontus francisci (assembly GCF_036365525.1). Classification (NCBI taxonomy): domain Eukaryota; kingdom Metazoa; phylum Chordata; class Chondrichthyes; order Heterodontiformes; family Heterodontidae; genus Heterodontus; species Heterodontus francisci. Next base: position 57,643,171 of record NC_090393.1, read on the forward strand.
ACCATGCTCCTAATACTAATGACAGAATGCAGCACTCAGTTGTGAATGCATTAAACAACAGTGGTTGAAAAATGCCTCCAAGTCACAGCAGATAGGGGTGAGAAACAGTGGCGGGTTTAAGATCAGGAAAATTCTCTGCATCTACAGCTTCAACCTCAAAGACTGAGGAAAACAGGCCAGTGGTAAACTCTTCTTTATTTGCTTAAACTCGCACACAAAAGTGACTCAGGCATTTTGTCCATCCTCCCCTCCTGTTGCCCCACCATTGGCAGTTGTGCCGTCAGACACCTAGGCACCAAACTCTGGAATTCCGTCCCATAACTTCTCTGCCTCTCCACGTTCCGCTCAATACTCTACTTAAAGTCCATCTGGTTGACTGAAATCCAGCACCGTGGTCAATTTTAAGCCTCTCCACCTGCGCGTATGGGCAGTTAAAAATGAGGTTATAAACCTATAGAAATCAGGGTTTTATTGCATCAATTTTAGCCAGGGCCTGAGCAAGGAAGTCACCTCGGCTTTCACACTGAACAGAAGTATGTACAGCAGATAAACAATATGCATCTGCAGTACTGCAGCCCTGCTATTCAGCTTGTCTGAAAGTCTCCTGGTTAATCTAAATCTTTCCTTTGCACGGTTCGGAGAAGGAGGAGTGTTCCTCCCAGCCCCACAAGGAAGATCTACCCTTGCCTCCCCCTCCTCTCCAAGGAGACCCACCCGAAACCCCAACCTTGCCAGTTCCCTGGAAAGAAAGAACTTGCATTTGTATGGTGCCTTTCACCACCTCAGAATGTTCTAAGGTGGTTTACAACCAAAATACTATTGAAGTGAAATTGTTGGAAGCCGACGGAGAAGGTCGATGAAGGGAAAGCAATAGATAAAAATAAAAGCAAACACTGTGGATGCTGGAAATCTGAAATAAAAATAGGAAATGCTGGAAATACTCAGGAGGACTGGCACCATCTATGGAGAGAGAAACTGAGTTAATATTTCAGGTTTGTGACCTTTTAGCAGAACTGGCAAAAGTTAGAAATGTAATTGGCTTTGAACAAGTGAAGCGGGGTGGGGGGGGGGTGTGCAGGGTGAAGAAAAACAAAAGGGAAGATGTGGGATAGGGTAGAGGACAGGAGAGATTAAATGACAAGGATGTCACAGAACAAAATGCAAAGGGAGTGCTAATAGTTGTAGTAAAAGACAAACTATTAGTCCAAAGAGAGCATTAATGGCAGAATAATGAACAGCTCTGTCCAAAAGCAAAAACATTCAAAACAAGTTAAAAAAAGTAAAATAAATATATTAAAAAATGGTGGTCATGCTCTGAAATTGTTGAGCTCAATGTCGAGTCCAGAAGACTGTACAGTGTCTAATTGGAAGATGAGGTCCTGTTCCTCGAGCTTGCGTTGAAACTCACTGGAACACTGCAGCAGGCCAAGGACAGAAATGTGAAGAGAGCAGGATGGTGAATTAAAATGGCAAGCAACCAGAAGCTCAGGGTCATGCTTGCAGACTGAGTGGAGGAGTTCTGCAAAGCGGTCACTCAATCTGCATTTGGTCTCCCCAATGTAGACAGCATTGTGAGCACTAAATTGAAAGAAGTACAAGTAATTTGCTGCTTCACCTGGAAGGAGCGTCTGAGGCCTTGGATAGTGAGGAGAGAGGAGGTAAAAGGGTAGGTGTTACACCTCCTGCGATTGCATGAGAAGGTGCCATAGGAAGGGGACGAGGTGTCGGGGCTGATGGAGGAGTGGACCAGGGTGTCACAGAGGGAACGCTCCCTTCGGAATGCTGACAGGAGTGGGGAGGGGAAGATGTGTTAGGTGGTGGAGGAAATGGCGGAGGATGATCCTTTGGATGTGAAGGCTGGTTGGGTGGAAAGTCAGGACAAGGGGAACCCTGTTGCAGTTCTGGGAGGGAGGGGAAGGGGTGAGGGCAGAAGTGCAGGAAATGGGTTGGACACAGTTGAGAGCCTTGTCAACCACAGTGGGAGGGAATCCTCAGTTGAGGAAAAAGGAACACATAGCAGAAGCGCTGTTGTGGAAGGTTGCATCATCAGAACAGATGCGCTGGAGACGGAGAAACTGAGAACAGATTGGAGTCCTCTCAGGAGGCCGGGTATGAAGAAGTGTAGTCAAGGTAGCTGTGGGAGTCGGTGGGCTTATGATGAATATCAGTGGACAACCTATCCCCAGAGATGGAGACAGAGAAGTAAAGGAACAGAAGAGAAGCATTCGATTTGGACCATGTGAAGGTGAGAGAAGGATGGAAATTGGAAGCAAAGTTGAAGAAGTTTTCCAGTTTGAGTGAAGGCAGGAAACTGCACCAATAGTCATCAATGTACTGGGAAGAGAGTTGGGGGAGGGGGCCTGAGTAGGACTGGAACAAGGAATGTTCGACATATCCCACAAATAGACAGGCATAACTAGGACCCATACGGGTACCCATAGCAACAGCTTCCACTTGGAGGAAGTGAGTGGAGTTGATGGAGAAGTGTTCAATATGAAAACAAGTTCAGCCAGGCGGAAGAGGGTCGTGGTGGATGAGGGCTAGTTGGGACTCTGTTCAAGGAAGAAACGGAGAGCCCTCCAACTGTCCTGGTGGGTGATGGAGGTGTAGAGATTGGACGCCCATAGTGAAGAGGAGGCGGTTAGGGCGAGGAAACTGGAAATTGTCGAAATTACTTAGGGCAACAGAAGAGTCACAGATGTAGGTGGGAAGAGATTAGACCAGGGGAGAAAAGATACAGTCAGGATAGGAAGAAATATGTTCAGTGGGGCAGGAACAGGCTGAAACAATGGGTCTACCAGGACAGAGACAGAGAGTGGTGAGGCCATAGTTGGAAATTGAATACAAGGATGAGAATTTTAATCTCCGCCAGCATTTCTCCGTTAATTGATGTAAAATATTTATGGAAGCTTCTTTACCCTTAGAGCAGCATCTCGTACTGCAGAACATGGCGACAGCAAAGCTTGCAACAGGACATCAACCTCCTCCTGTTCAGCGTACGCACATCCTACTTCACCACTGCTGCTGGCACACAAAGATGTCAGCGTATTTGAAGCCAGTACCTAGAAAACAGAGATAGAATTTAATTATTTCTCAAAAAAAAAAACCAGGATCCAAATGCTTTCTTTCAATCTAGCTTCATTGTAGCCAGAAACCTCTGATTGGGAATAAAGTTTCTCATTTTACACAAACTATACCTAAAAGCTTTCAAAACTAGCATCCATTCACACTCCGAAGAAGGGACACTGACCCGAAACGTTAACTCTGCTTCTCTTTTCACAGATGCTGCTAGACCTGCTGAGTGGTTCCAGCATTTCTTGTTTTTAATCCATTCACACTGTTCCCTTGGCTTAGTTTCTACACTGAGTCAGAAGGTCATGGGCTCAAACCCAACTCTAGGGGGACCTGAATACATAATCTAGGCTGACACTTCACAGCAATACTGAGGGAGTGCTACTGTCTTTTAGATGAGTTGAACTCTAGGTCCCAACTGGCCACTCAACTGAACATTAAAGGTCCCAAGGCACTATTGAAAGAACAGCAGGATGTCAAAGGGTGAACCTGGCTAATATTTATCCCTCAACTAACATCATTGAAAAAGTATATCTGGTCCTGACCGAGACCAATTGAGGACCTGGGCCACACAAACTTGCTGCGTGGCTTCCAGGCCTGGCAGAGGCAGGCTCACCCCTGACTGTTTAGCTGGCGGGCGGGAATACCGCCTCAACGTAAAAGTCCGGTCATAGAGTACAAAAGCAGGGAAGTTATGTTGAATCTTTATAAAGCTCTGGTAAAGCCCCAACTAGAGTACTGCATCCAGTTCTGGTCACCACACTTCAGGAAGGATGTGAGAGTCCTTGAGAGGATGCAGAGGAGATTTACCAGAATGGTTCCAGAGATAAGGGATTTTTAGTTATAAGGTTAGGTTGGAGAAGCTGGGGTTGCTCTCCCTTGGGCAAAGGAGATTGAGGGGAGATTTGAAAGAGGTGTGGAAGATTATGACAAGTTTAGATAAGTTAGACAAGGAAAGACTGTTCCCTTTAACTGATGGTGCAAGGGCTAGGGGACAGAGATTCAAGGTTTTGAGCAAGAGATGTGGGCGGAATGTGAGGAACAACTTTATTATGTAGTGAGTGGTAATGGCCTGGAACACTCTGCTAATGGTGACGGAAGCAGTGACAATGATTTTGAAAGGAAATTGGATAGACACTTGAAGGAAATAAAATTGAATGGCTATGGGGATTGAGCAGGGGAGCCGGCATGGACTCGATGGGCCGAATGGCTGCCTTCTATGCCTTAAATGTCTCTATGACTCTCTCTTTATCGCACTGCTTTTCATGGGATCTCGTACGTAAATTGGCTCCTGTGTTTTCTCCATTACAACAGTGACAACTGGACGACTAATCTGCAGAGTTATCTGGAAAAAGCTTGGATGGGACTAAGTTGGACAGCTCTTCCAAAGAGACAGCATAGGCACGATGGGCCAAATGGCCTCCATCTGTGCTATACGATTCTATGACTACACTTCAGAATATTTCACTGGCTGCAAAGCACTTTGGAACAACCAAAGGCCATGAAAGGCACTATGTAAATGCAAGTTAGTTCTTTCTTCCCAATTCTAATCCCCATCACCTAGGATAATAATCACAAGCTGTCTGTTGGGTACTGCATTAAAGGAAAAAGCTTCTCCAATGTGGACAGAGAAGAAACGAAAGCCCAAACAGACTTTTTGGAGTGCCACTGTTTACAACAGCAGCCCAGGTGGAAAATGATGTACACGAGATAGTGTGCACAGCAGTATCACTGGATACAAATCAGGAGCGGATGGAGACAGTTTGAGCTGTCGATGCTGTGTACTAGCACTGGCCAAAGTCCAGGGCAATTCAGCCAGAATGGAGATCCACCATATCCTGGATCAAAAAACAACTGAGACCGGTGCAAGGCAGTAAAAAATCCCGGTCAAAAAGCAAACTTACTGAAATAAAGTGCAAGTGGACAAAAAAAAAATTCCATCACTAATACAAATACAATGCACTGATTCAGCAAATAAAGAGCAGAAAACTCTGATCCTGTGCCTCACGGAAGATGCAGCTTTTACCTGGAGTCGTGGTGAGCCTGTGGCAATGACCCTAGTCAGCAGCAGTAGCATTTCCATCCGTGGCAGCAACTCAGGGCCATTCTGTCAAAACAACGAAGTTTCAATTAACAGCACTTCACCAATCTAACACTTTAATTGTGATTAGTAAACATCTGGCGGTCATGAGCTTGCGTCAAGGGCAGCTCCGGCTGAGGCCTGGTCCTAAGCTTTGTCCACATAGTTGGGCTGTTGTAGGCCCCACAGGCCCTAGCACACTGCCACAACTGGCCACACAACTTCCTCAGCAATCTTGCACTCGAACTGTGCCATACATTCATTTGCCAGCAATGCCCCCACAACACAGGGCTGAGATTAAAGTCCAGGGCTGGTCAGCAAACCCCACTGTAGAAGCTGCCCTCCACAGATCCCTGGAGCAAGCCAGAAACGTCTTATAATAAAACACTATCATCTGGAAGCAAATCTGCATCTCACTGAAAATCCCTCAGGGCCCACTGACACATTCCTATGGCACAGCTGAGATGTCCCAGTTGCATTCACTATATATGGATTCCAAACCTGGCATAAGATTGGCATTACTAGGCGAGGTCAATTCCTCAAAAGAGGCCAGATTATATCCTTCCAATGATTGGAAAGCAAATTCTGCCTCCACCGTGATCTGCTTCACTTACTCTAAATAAAACACTTCCCCCAGTATCTGGCCAACACTGGAACTGCACCCACACTTCCCAACTGATCACCAGTAAACAATTTTGGACACTTTGCACCATATTTGCATGCCAGTCAAGGGACAATGCAAGCTGAAAAAGGACCTAGGCTACACAACACAAGGAATATAGAGTGGTATGAAATCAGAAACCTCACATCTTTCAGAGGTGATGTTAAACTAACGCCCTATCTGCCCTCTTGAGATACATGTCAAAGATCCTCTGGCACCATTCCAAGAAGAGCAAGGGTGAACTGTGAGGGGATAGTGTAGAACTTCAAAAGGACATATTCAGGTTGGTGGAATGGGCGGACAAGAGGCAGATGAAGTTCAATGTGGAGAAATGGGAAGTGATTCACTTCGGTAGGGAGAGCATAGAGAGACAAAATAAAATAAAGGGTGCAATTCTAAAGGGGGTGCAGGAGCAGAGGGACCTGGGTTTATATGTGCATAACTCATTGAAGGTGGCAGGTTGAGCATGCAGTTAATATGGCATACAGTATCCTAGGCTTTATTAATAGGAGCAGAGAGTACAAAAGCAAGGAAGTTATGTTGAACTTGTATAGAACACTGGTTTAGCCTCAGCTGAAGTACTGTGCTTAATTCTGGGTGCCACACTTTAGGAATGATATGAAGGCATTGGTGAGAGTGCAGAAATGGTTCATGAGAACAATGGTTCCAGGGATGAGGAACTTCAGTTACGTGAATAGACTGGAGGAGTTGGGACTGTTTTCCTTGGAGATGGTTGAGAACAGATTTGATAGAGGTGTTCAAAATCATGAGAGATCAAGACAAAGTGGAGGGATCAAGAACAAGAGGGCACAGATTTAAGGTAATTCGCAAAAGAAACATTCGTGACATGACGAAAAACTTTTTCCACACAGCAAGTGGTTAGGATCTGAAATACACTGCCTGACAGTGTGGTGAAGGCAGATTCAAGAGGGAATTGGATTGTTACCTGAAAAGGAAGAACGTGCATGGTTACGGGGAGAAGGCGGGGGAGCGGCACTAAGTAACTTGCTCTTTCAGAGAGCCGGCGCAGACATGACAGACTGAACGGCCTCCTTCTGTGCTTTAACAGTTCTGTGATTCTGGGTCTGGACAATATTTATCCCTCAACCAACACTATATGTTGTCATTACCTCTGTAAAGTGTTTTGGGATGTCCTAAGATTGTGAAAGGCACGATATAAATATAAGTTCTTTCTTTCATAAACAGCATCAGCAGAATATACAATGGCCAGCTCAAGATACTACAACTGAGCGTAGTGCACCCCAAAAATTACACCCCTCATTAGTGTGGTGGGGTGTTGAATACTGGAGGTACTGTGGCCAGATCAATAACATGCTTGGAAGTAATCAGAAATGTCAGAGATCACACGACAGTCCTTGCAATTCCTGCACACAAAACCCTTGACTGCAGTGCATGCCTAGTGGAGAGTGAACACCTTCTGGAGTTTGCAGGCTAACTCCAATTTAACTGTTGGCTGCAAAAATGCAACTCTCCAATGTGACCAAGTAACACCCCAAATAGGTGGGTGAAACATCTGTGGCACATGACTTCACTCAGAACCGGAGAGATTGCAGTTTGAAGATCTTTCCTGGTTAAAGGACAGAATTAGACCACAAACTAAGGACCTCCCTGCAACACCACATCAAGCGCTGCAAAGCCCTACCCTACAAGTGCACGGAACCCTAATGAGCCCCCTGAACTAAACTTCTGGAACTTATGAACACAGACAGGTAAAGACCCTGTAGTCCATCCAGCCTGTCCCTCAATTGCAATACTGTGTGTTTCACGATATATACACTTGCCACCACCCCAAACCATGTTAGCTCCTGAAAGGCAACAAAAAGATAAACATGCAAGATAATTAGGGAGAAAATATCGGGGAAATTGCTCTCTGGCATATCTAGGCAATCAAAACTATTCCAGGAGATCAGTCTGACCCCAAATTCCCTGCCATTTCTAACACGAGATGTCTGCCCCTACCAGAAACACAGCTCTCAGTTGAAGGAATTCAGCAAGTCGGTGTCCACCGCATGAGACAGCAGCCTGTTCGAGAGACTCACTATTCTCTGGGGAAAAGAACTGGCCTTACACAACTTAAAATTGTGACTCCCTTGTCCTCACTAACCTATTGAATTGGAACAAACTGGAACACAATCTATTTGTTTCGTCATCTTGTCAAACAACTCCAGTTTCCAAAGTGTGCAGAGACACAACAACCCAATGTGCCAATACATGCCCCTGTTGAATGTCATGACAAAACCGGACAATGGCTTTACAAAATATAGGTATACATTACCCTTTTATAAGTTATGTATTAATTTTATAAATTAAAAGAGCACATTACCTCGTCAATCAACTGCGTGTCATCAGTTGCTGATCTGAGTTGAGCATGCTCATTGATCACTTGAAGTGCCTGAATCAGCATGCCCTCCTTTTCTTCATTGTCATTTATAGTTTCAGTCAAGACCATCTTTAAGAGGGGGAAGCAATAAGCAAAGGCGGGAGCTATCAGGGGTTTCACATCTGCAAGAGACAAGACAAGACAGCAACACTCACTGCAGTACGCAAACCAAGCCTTCCAAAATCTCAACCCCCAACGATAAACACAATGGAATTACTTCAGGCAACTAGCAAATCAAATATGAGTACAAAGAAACAGTCACAGCAATTCAATGAAAATTAGAAACAAATCAACATATGAAAAGTGCTAAAATGCTTAAAAAGAAATCAAAACTTTTGTGAACTGAGCAAAAAATCTTAACTTCATATTGTATAGTTGTACAAATAGATAATTTAAACATTACATCATGGAGTTTTGAAATTGAGATTTTTAAACAAAGAGTTGCATTCCCTCAAAACCTGAACTCACCACATTTATTGAGTGATTACCACAAGGGACATGACAAGATGGTGTAGTTTCACTTCATTCAAACGACATACCTGCCTCAACTTTGCTAGCACGGCTGGGCACTGTGCGTGAACGCAGTAGACACACAGCACGGGTGGTAGCTGTTAAAAGTTCCTCCTGACACCAAGCTTCATCCAAATTGCAGGCAGGTTTCAATAGCCGAAGAGTCACATGACCAATTAGGGAGCCTAAATCAAAAACAGAATGTAAGGCTACCTTCTCATTGAATTGTGATGTCACTCTATAGCCCCGTCAGCAGAGCACTCCGCGAGCGGCCCTATCAGCAGAGAGCTCGCCCCCGTGAGCAGAGTGCTCTCTCCACGGGCTGCTCCGTTAGCAGAGTGCTCTCTCCGTGGGCTGCTCCGTTAGCAGAGTGCTCTCTCCGCGGGCTGCTCCGTTAGCAGAGTGCTCTCTCCGCGGGCTGCTCCGTTAGCAGAGTGCTCTCTCCGCGGGCTGCTCCGTTAGCAGAGTGCTCTCTCCGCGGGCTGCTCCGTTAGCAGAGTGCTCTCTCCGCGGGCTGCTCCGTTAGCAGAGTGCTCTCTCCGCGGGCTGCTCCGTTAGCAGAGTGCTCTCTCCGCGGGCTGCTCCGTCAGCAGAGTGCTCTCTCCGCGGGCTGCTCCGTCAGCAGAGTGCTCTCTCCGCGGGCTGCTCCGTCAGCAGAGTGCTCTCTCCGCGGGCTGCTCCGTCAGCAGAGTGCTCTCTCGGCGAGCGGCCCCGTCAGCAGAGTGCTCTCTCCGCGGGCTGCTCCGTCAGCAGAGTGCTCTCTCCGCGGGCTGCTCCGTCAGCAGAGTGCTCTCTCCGCGGGCTGCTCCGTCAGCAGAGTGCTCTCTCCGCGGGCTGCTCCGTCAGCAGAGTGCTCTCTCCGCGGGCTGCTCCGTCAGCAGAGTGCTCTCTCCGCGGGCTGCTCCGTCAGCAGAGTGCTCTCTCCGCGGGCTGCTCCGTCAGCAGAGTGCTCTCTCCGCGGGCTGCTCCGTCAGCAGAGTGCTCTCTCCGCGGGCTGCTCCGTCAGCAGAGTGCTCTCTCCGCGGGCTGCTCCGTCAGCAGAGTGCTCTCTCCGCGGGCTGCTCCGTCAGCAGAGTGCTCTCTCCGCGGGCTGCTCCGTCAGCAGAGAGCTCTCTCCGCGGGCTGCTCCGTCAGCAGAGTGCTCTCTCCGCGGGCTGCTCCGTCAGCAGAGTGCTCTCTCCGCGAGTGGCCCCGTTAGCAGAGTGCTCTCTCTGCGGCTGGCCCCGTTAGCAGAGTGCTCTCTCCGCGGGCTGCTCCGTTAGCAGAGTGCTCTCTCCGCGGGCTGCTCCGTCAGCAGACCGCTCGCTCCGCGGGCTGCTCAGTCAGCAGAGTGCTCTCTCCGCGAGTGGCCCCGTTAACAGAGTGCTCTCTCCGCAGGCTGCTCCGTCAGCAGAGTTCTCTCTCCGCAGGCTGCTCCGTCAGCAGAGTTCTCTCTCCGCGGGCTGCTCCATCAGCAGAGCGCTCGCACCGCGGGCTGCTCCGTCAGCAGAGCGCTCGCTCCACGAGCGGCCCTGTCAGCAGAGACATAAAAACAGCAAGTGCTGGAAACACGCAACAGGTCTGGCAGCATCTGTGGAGACAGAAACAGTGTTGACATTTCAGGTCTGTGATCTTTCATCAGAACTAGGAAAGGTTAGAAATGTAACAGTGGGAGGGGTGGGGAGAACAAAAGGGCAGAGGGCAGGAGAGATTAAATGATAAAGATGTCATGAAATAAAGGCAAAGCGAGTGCTAATAGTTGTGGCAGAAGACAAAGCATTAGTCCAAAGGGTGTGTTAATGGCAGAGTAATGAACAGCTGTCCAAAAGCAAAAACATGAAAAACATGTTTAAAACAGGCCTATGGTTAAAAAAATAAAAATAAAATAACATTTTAAAAAAGGCAGTCATGCTCTAAAATTATTGAACTCAATGTTGAGTTCAGAAGGCTGTAGTCTGCCTAATCAGAAAATGAGGTGCTGTTCCTCGAGCTTGCGTTGAGGTTCACTGGAACACTGCAGCAGGTCCAGGACAGAAACGTTGGCATGGGAGCAGGGTGGTGAATTAAAATAGCAAGCAACTGGAAGCTCCGCAAGTGGCCCCGTCAGCAGAATGCTCACTTTGCGAGCGTCCCTATCAGCATAGCGCTCGTGTATTTGCTAATTGGCCTATTATAGAGCCATATAAGTTAAATGGTTGTTCTCATTAGTTAAGTGCAAGAGGAAAAGCACTGCACTGCTCACTTCTGGGATAGCAGTTTGGGGTATACCGCTTGAGGGAATTACCAATATTTTCACAAACTTTAAAAAAAAAGCACGTCACTGAATTGGTTACTAGATGATTTTTACACCTAGAGAGAGAAATGACTACAAAAGCAGTTTAACAAACTTTAGTGAGGCAGTACGATACTTAAATTAATACATCCAGACTTTATTCATTTAACAAGCACAACTACCACTTGAAAAGATAGAAATGGGTTCTATGCATTCGGCAATGCTGCAAAAATTGCTCAGTCCTGTTGCGGAATCTCCATTTTCTTGCTACAGAATATGATTGGCCTTGAAGTGGCAGCGCATTCAAGGGACATTGACTTCAGTGTACAGTAACCAAAGTAAAGATTCACCATCAGAAGCCATGGGTTTGAAAACATGCTGATGATTCTTACCCAGGTTTTTCAGGTCTGCTGGCAAGACACATGCACCCAATGCCAAGAATGTTTCTCGAAGTCTGGGAGCTGCAAGTGGTGATCGGAAGAGTGGTAGGAACGAGCGAATCAAAGTAGGGATCTGCTGTGACAAACCAGGCGGGTTCCTCTTGATAATGGCATTCAGCACGTCCAGAGCAGATTGCAAATCCTTGTCTAACTACGGGAACACAACAGGTTGGAACAGTGTTTTTTAAAATGTCAAAAATGAGGCAAATAGCAACTAATATAAGAATATATGCGTGTGTATATAAAAAACATATATGGAACAGCAGCCCAGCAATGCTTTGCAAATACAAAGCACAGATCTTATTCTGAAATCTGCTCTGGCAGATAAATTTGTGTTTGCCAGTTGTTCAGTGAACTTCCAGAGCTGAAGCACAAAACAAAAGTCAGGTATTTAATGTCTAGAAAAGAGAAAACTAACTTCTCTTTAACACTGCATGCCATGTACGCCCTCAATCTGAATTCTTCAATGGATGTGATGTCATCAGGATTATAAACATAAAGGCAAACATCAACTGCAAAGAATGAGCAGCACTGAGCTGGCACTTTCACGTCCAGGTTTGAATTCAGCCCACACAGGGGGCTTTCTATGCTAATTTCAAGGGCTTTGTTTGAGATGATTAATGAGGGCCACAGTATAAAAAAGTCTCCAGAATTCATAATCAGTCTCTCAGCTAGAGCCCATTTAAGAAGTTCTTGACATGAAGTCTAGGGAAATTTGACAAGCTGTAGTGAGCATGACGCAAGGCTTTTATAAAATTAATGAGAGCTTCAGCGATTGTTAATAGTCTTTGCATTCTGCGTATTAAAGGTTTTGGCAGGTGTTGTAAATGTTCTGACCTAGCTACAAAACTACAGTTTTGAAGCCGACAATGTATAGAAAGGGTCAGTGCTGTAGGTGGTTTATTTTTCTTTGCTTTACTTGGTCCCTAGATGGCCTTCCATGGCACATAGGATGTTCACTGGTGTTATTATATGATCTAAAGCATTTACACTTGTCCTGAATAGAACAGCAGCTGCATATTTGCTGACAGCTCAACGTCAATACTGACCCATCAGTTTCTAGGAAACTTGATAGGAGGAACACAAAAACCCAAACAGGCCAAAACAATAGAAACTTTAAAAAGCTGACTGATTAATCCAACCTTCTGCCCTGGAGAGGCTGCAGACTTTATTTTAGTTTTATTTATTTTATTTAGAGATACAGCACTGGAAGGAGAAAATAATCTTTAGCTGGGGGGAAAAAAAGAAATTGCAGCAACACCCAGAACTTTATACAAAGCAGGAGTAAGAAGCCCTGTACTGCTCCAGCTACCTGCAATACCATGATGACAACTGTACTCAGCATGTGGCCACCCCAGAATTGATCACACTTGGCTATACACTGCAGGGGTGGATATAAATGAAGGTTTGTTATCCCTCAGCTTGTGAGGAAGTCAAAAGTGATCCAAAATTAAACTTTACTTATTTTTAGAAAGTCTGCAAATTAAGACTTGTCCCGAGTGTTATTGGAGCTGCTGTGTACCTGTCGCAGATGCTTCCTGATCACAGACTCTCTTTCCAGCTGACTCTGCAGTATCTCCTTCTGTTTGTTGCTCAGCTGCACCTCATCTTTCAGGCCCTTTTTCTTTTTTATCTCCTATGACAAAATGTTTTATTTTAAAACCATGTTAAAATCTTCCACAACACACCAGTTATAACTTCATTGCAAATCCAAATCCAAATTAGTCTCTGTTTAGCAAGCAGCTTTTTAAAGCCACGTAAATTGTAATTATAGACGAGTGCTAATTTTGCACTTCCCACATCTTCACAGTGTGTAGGATATTTTGCCTGTTTGATTTCAACAAAGTATCTCAGTGCAAGTCATAATACAGGAAAATTTAATAAAACCACTTTGCAGAGTTAAAATAGGATTCTGGAATTTGTACTAAGCCCTAATTTACTATAGTGAGGAACACATTCACATTGTAGGTACAGTGAGCTTCAAAGTAAGGTTTGTGGTGGGAAAGCAGAGCTGTTTATGGGATATAAGGGATTACAAGGCAGAGTAAGAGAGAAATGAAATAGATTGCTAGTTACCTCCTTAAGCTCCAGGTCAATGATTTGCTCCTTAAAGGAATAGGCCTTGTTCTCCCTTTTCAGATTGGCTTTCTTCGTAGTCTCCTGTTGAGTCCTAGCACAGAATAAAATGAATCCTAAAACTTACCAACATACACAATTGACGGGAAATTACAGAATGGTTACAGGAAAGGAGGAGGCCATTCGGTCCATCATGTTCCTGCACCAGCTCTCTGCAAGGAAAAGATCAGCTGGCCAATGAAGCCTGTCCCATAATAGGATGTCTGCAGCATCATGACTAGACACGCACACCCCTGCACCCATCCACTCCCCCCCCGCCCACCCAACATAATCGCCTGAGAGAGGTGGAAACCCAGAAATGGGGTGGGTGGGGGGGGGAAAATCAGATGATGTGGGGTCATGCTAGTGTGGCAGCTCAGTAGGCTGCCCATCACAAGTTTGGCTGTCTTTCATTGAGAACAAATTTCTACCATCATCTACGATGGTGAGGTTGGGATGGCGCAGGGGAGGAAAGAACAGAATGGGAGGGACACTATCCATTTTAAGAAATGGTTCTCTTTGCACTGCCATTTTGGTGAGGTGATTTCTCCTCTCCCTCCTAATATGGCATTGATCTGAACTGCACGTGATTATTTGACCAGATATGACAGCAGACATTGAGTGAGAAAGCAATCTATCACACAAAAATGTAACCCGATGTTCCAACCAGCACCAGCACAGAGAGAATAAACAGGCAAGCTTCAAAGTAACACTAGAGCAAAATACTGCAGATGCTGGAAATCTGAAATAAAGACAAAAAGTGCTGGAAATACTCAGGTCAGACAGCATCTGTGGAGACAGAAACAGTTACTGTTTCAGGTTGATGACCGATCAGAATTGGGAAAAGTTAGAAATATGATAGATTTTAAGCAGGTGAAATGGGGGAGGCTGGAAAAAGGACAAAAGGGATAGGGTGGAGGGCAAGAGAGGTTAAATGACAAAAAAAAACTGTCAGTCATGCAGGGCCAAAGGGAGTGGTGATGGGGCAAGAAAAGAAACAAAGAATGTGCCTGTGGCAAATATGCTGCCGTCTAAAAGCAAAAGCAAGAGGAAAAAACAAAACATGCTTCAAAGTAACGTTGGCCATGGAATTTAAGAACTTATCTCAAAGAATGAGGAAGACCATATCAACTTTCCTTTCTGCATTGCACCCAACAGTAAACACTACATAAATCAAATGTGGCAAAATAAGCAAATTTCTGTAGTTAGTGTTGCATACTTTTAGGCAGGATAAATTCATTTTAAAAATGAGCTTCAGTCAGCTGCACCTCAGAGAAGTGCAAGGTCCGATGGCAGTGTTGACCAATACATGCACCTGGCAGAGTTATTAGGGTATTTAATGTGAATGCTTTACCCTAAATGGGTTATCGATGCTTGTATCTGTGCCTTTAAATAAAGCTGTATGGTGGATGGTGCCGCTAAAGTAGAATGTTAACGTGTGGACCGACAGATTGTGGAACAGACAAATGAATCTGTCTGATTGCTAAACCATTAAAGTGAGGTGCTTACAAGTTGACAATAACAAACACCAACATCCCACTTCAAGGCACGAGTTGGCTTCAAATATCTGATACAAGTTACAGCACCTTTACTCCTCCATCAGGTAGAAGCAAACGGTTACCAAAAATAATGACTGCATAGCAACTTGTAAAACGACTGACAAAAACCCAACTGCAAACGACTACTGCACTATTAAACTTCACGAATGCACAGGGCAGAGAAGGAAAATAGAAGAGAAACTTTTTAAAACTGTCAACAATGGGAGGGGGAAAATGCACTATTCAAAGTTTCTTGCTGTGTGATGGCAAAATGGCAGCACAGGTTGTGAATTCAAGAGGCCAATTCATCATCTATCTGCCACTCCCCTGCCTCCACCTCCTCAAATTTCTTCTTTGTATAGACTGACCAAATGAGAGCAGTAATGATCTATCCATCATTACTTACATTTGGATGAGGGACTTGTCGTACAGCACTCCCTCAGGAACCAGCATGATCTCGTACTCTTCCTTAGTCACCTGGTGGAAAGCATGGTTTTCCAACATGCTCGTGATAAGGCTGCTCACATGTGGCAATACGACTGTTGAAGCAAGGATGGACAGGGAGCCCACAGCATTCGTAATAGCCTAGGAAACAAGAGGAACAGGGTCAAACCCAATCCGTGCTCCCAGATATTAAAAGCAATGGTTTAAGTATTCAATGGGATTTATGGGTTGGTAACTATCTCTATTTGTTACCTCTATGTTCCTACAAGCCCCGCTTCCTTTCCACCCCAAGCTTCGAATTCCATCCCCAAACCCCTCACTCTGCTGCCTGATCCTCCTTTAAGACTCTGCTTAAAATCTACCTCTTTGACCAAGCATTTTGCCACATATCCTAATGTCTCTTTCTTTGGCTTGGCGCCATCTTTCATCTGATCTACATCCCTGTGAAGCACCATGGGATATTTTACTTGTTAAAGGCCCAAATGAAAGCAAGTTGCATTGTAAATACAAAGTGTAGTAAAGTACTGTGGTGGTATTAGTGTAAATAATTCAAAACATGGCATTATTCTAGCAGGGCGGCACAGTGGCGCAGTGGTTAGCACCGCAGCCTCACAGCTCCAGCGACCCGGGTTCAATTCTGGGTACTGCCTGTCTGGAGTTTGCAAGTTCTCCCTGTGTCTGCGTGGGTTTTCTCCGGCTGCTCCGGTTTCCTCCCACAAGCCAAAAGACTTGCAGGCTGGTAGGTAAATTGGCCATTATAAATTGCCCCTAGTATAGGTAGGTGGTAGGGAAATATAGGGACAGGTGGGGATGTGGTAGGAATATGGGATTAGTGTAGGATTAGTATAAATGGGTGGTTGATGGTCGGCACAGACTCGGTGGGCCGGAGGGCCCGTTTCAGTGCTGTATCACTAAACTAGATTACGTACCAAAAGTATGTGAAAAACAGACAAAGGCCAAAGTTAGGATGTTGCCATCATCTTGGGCTGGGGCTGATGATGTGGATCATGTTCTACTTAGAAAATTTGTTCCACATGACTAATTGTCTCAAACTACAGTACATGAGGCCTTGATTTGGGTCAATCCTTCAGGTCTTTTATGGAGGTTAGAAACAGGAATAAGGGGCATTATATTTAGATGACCACGGCCAAGGTTGGTAATTAACACTTTTCTTCATTCATTCCAATGCAGATAAGCAAGAGAAAACCAAAAGTAGTATAAACACTGGATTTAGGTTCTGAGGAGAGATATCACAATGCTGCAGTGCAAAGCTGAAGTTCTTAATTCTAGTCTTTCGATAAGAAAGATGGAACTGACGCCCCATCTGCCTTCTCATGTGGGCATAAGAAATCCTACTACATTGCTCGGCCATTGTCCTGCCCAACATTCATCCCTAAACCAAACAACATCAAAAAAGGCTACCCAGTTATTTCACTCACTTGCAGTGGTGGGACCTTGTGTGCTATCATGTCTGCATCCAAAACAAGTGATGACAATTCAAAAAGTAATTCACTGGCTGCAAAATGCTTTGGGACATCTTGAGGACATGAAAAGACGCTAAACAAATGCAAGTTAATTCTTCTAATGCCCTAAGGTATCAGGTCAAGAAAAGAATGTTCAACAAGAAATCACACACACAGGTTCTTTTGGAACTCAGGAGGCAATTCAGAGATGGGAGATGATTGTTGATCCACTGACAGTTCAAGGGGACCACAGTGGGTGAGTGAGTGGAATGGTGAGGGGTTTAGTGAAGTTAGCCCCCAGTAGAAATGCTGTGCTGGAAGATCAGTGAGAGAGGGGGATTGGGCAGTTGGGGTTGCTATTTTAAGGATGCAGCAACAGGTCCCTCAAAGGGAGAATATCAAGAGACACAGAAGGTATTCAAGGTGATTCTGTCAGCTGTGGTTCAGTTGGTAGCACTCTCACCTCTGAGTCACAAGGCTCTGGGTTCAAGACCCACTCCAGAGCTGGAGCAGAAAAATCAAGGCTGACGCTCCAACGCGATACTGATGGAGCGCTGCACTGTCGGAGATGCTGTCTTTTGAATGAGATATCAAACCGAGGCCCCATCTGCCTGCTCAGGTGGATGTAAAAGATCCCATGACATTATTTAGGAGGAGTGCAGGGGAATTATCCCCAGTGTCATGTCCAGTATTTATCCCTCAATCAACATCACAAAAAAAGAGAGAGATTATCTGGTCGTCATCATATTGCTGTATGTGGGAGCTTGCTATATGCAACTTGGCTGCCATGTTTTCCTACAACAGTGACTACACTTCAAAATTACTTCATTGGCTGTAAAGGGCTTTGAGATGTCTACTGGTCGTGAAAAGTGCTATATAAATGCAAGACTTTCCTCCTTCTTGGATTCAAGCCTGAGACAGCATCAAAATAGGACGGCAGGGGTTGAGGTAGTAATAATAGGGGAAAATAACCCGAGAGAGGAGAATTTAAAGCTGACGTGGCTCATCAGGAGGATGGGAGAGAGGTATCTGAAAGGGGAAGTGGGGGGGGGAGGTGAAAATGGAGATGGAAGCAATGGGCTTGGGTCTGAGTGGCAGCTGAGAAACACACAAGGAAAAGATTTTTTTTTTTTACAGCAGTCAGTGGATACAATCTGGAATTCATTCCCTGAAAGGATGGTAGAGGCAGATTCAACCATGGCCTTAAAAAGGGAATTGGATAAGCACCTGAACAGAAAAAATTTGCAGCGCCACGGTGTAAGGTATGCTGTGTATTAGCTAAATTGCTCTTGAAGAGACTTCACACGGCCTGGACAGGCCGAATGGCTTCCGTCTGTGCTGTGACCATTCTACGCTTCTACTATCAGATAGTTTAGCTTACCATATTAAACTATCACTTTTCAACGCAGGATCCAACTGAGCTGCTAGATCCTGCTTCTACAAAGGATTTGTAGAATTATCGCAACTTCATCGACTTTTGGAACTAGACCCACCCCAATTTTACTGAAGCAACAGGTCCATAGGTGTATAACTCGGTCCTTACTTTTACAGCTGGCTTGCATAGCCATGCATCGAAATAGATCAGGGCCACGGACTCTATTAGAAGTTCTAATCAACTGGCATTTAAAGCATTTGTATGGGGATCCTACACTACTCAGGATCAACCTGTCAGTTACTAACGGCAGTGACAGATGCTGCAACCACAGCCCTGCAAATATGTTAATTCCTGTAGAGTACTGAGCACCACCTGATCTGTAGCAGCCTCTCAGGAGTGTGAATGGTATAAGAGACTGATGTTCGAAAAGATTAAATTGTAGGGAGTTCACCAGCACTTTTATATATAGCATAAAGCTGCAGTAATATAGTCACCAATCCAACATTTGTAATAAAAACATGAAGTGCTGGCAGTACTCAGCAGGTCAGGCTGCATCTGTGGAGAGAGAAGCAAAGTTAAAGTTTCAGGTCTGTGACCTTTCATCAGAACTGCCTGACATGCTGCGCATTTCCAGCACCTTCTGTTTTTATTGAGGATTTAGAAACCAGCAAAGGGCTACCAAAAAGTTGATAAAAAGAGAAAAAAATAGAATGAGAGCAAACTAGTCAGGAATATAAAAACAGATATTAAGAGCTAAGGTGTGGGGGGTAGCCCTGACAAAGGATGACATAAGGACATTAGTGACAAAGGATCTTGGCTCAGAAAATCAAGAAATAGAATCAGTATGGGTGGAGAATAGGAATAGCAAATCTGTTCTGATGAAAGGTCATAGAACTGAAACATTAACACTGTTTCTCTCTCCACAGATGCTGCCTGACTTGCTGAGTATTTCCAGCACCTTCTGATTTTATTTTAGATTTCCAGCATCTGCAGTATTTTGTTTTTATTTATTATTAATCCAATATTTGTGTTCACCAGGGCTCAGCACTAAATACCGAGGCATTAGTGTGGTGCCCAAATCAGTATGTGGTAAAATTTCAGTCAGCTTGATAAGAGAATATTCAGTTGTATATGGAAGTTGAAATAAAGGACTGAAATTCTGCACTCACTCAATTACTCTTTCCAAGTGACGGAGGAAGAAAGGAAAAGGGAACAGTGAAAAATTAGATCGGAATTTCACAAGTTATTTTTGTGGAATTGCTTATAGTTCCTAATCCCCCTAATGTGATGAAAGAAGTTGGGAAAATTTCATGGCTCTGAAATTGTACGCAATTTGCTGGAAGAAGCAGTCTTAATAGCCATACTACCTTTACTCATTTTATACCCCAACCCACTGATCAACAGTCTTATGGCTTATCTCATTTTAATGCATTCAGCTAATATAAAAAGGTGAACATTTCACTCCCCGTTATATTACAAGGGATTCAAACAACAAAATAGCCATACTCGCTCACCTGGTTCCTGACTGACTGAGAGGTGACTCTGGGCAGGATGTCAGTCAGGTGCTTTTTAATGAACTCTGAAGGGTCCAACTTCATTCTCAGGAGAATGGCTGACCATAGTCCTGCTTGAGCAGCCTCTGAAAAACAATAAAAGTGCAATCAGGGCCAGACAAGAGAATGAGCATGGAGCTGCGAATTACACAGCCTAACTTCAGGGGTTATTTCACCTTCACATTAAATGCGATCCCACATACCACATAATAAGTACAGTTGTGCCCAAGTCCAACCATCATGGTAACATAACCTACTCTCTTCTCTATACTCAAAACACAGCTTTACAGCCAACTGTAAGTCACTAGGCAGAAACTTTTGTTGTGAATAAGTGCAAGAAAATTCCAACAATGAACCATCCTTGTAGAAACTGAACCAAGTAAAGGTCCACTC
Source organism: Heterodontus francisci (assembly GCF_036365525.1). NCBI lineage: Eukaryota > Metazoa > Chordata > Chondrichthyes > Heterodontiformes > Heterodontidae > Heterodontus > Heterodontus francisci. The sequence continues at coordinate 57,663,467 of NC_090393.1, forward strand.
CAAAAGCTTGCAATTCAATTACTTTGCGTGAGAACCTGAAGTCCCCCATTAGCACTGTGTGCTGGTCAGCATTATTAACAGAGGAGGTTAAAATTTAGTGGTTTTAGTTGTGGTGTTGAATGGCACCAGAAACGATAGTTGATGCAGAAATTGACTTAAATGGCTCTATTATTTATGGGCAGGACTGCAGAATCAATTCTCAGTGTGAGAGACAGCAGCCAATCTACTAAAGTACTGCTAGCCTCAGCTAATAGACAAACAGAAACAAAGTGACGTCTAACACTGGAACTCAGTGATCAGTTTGTGAATTTAGAAACTAAAACAAATGCCTCCAAAGTGAGATTAGCATTTTAGTAAACCTTAAAAGTAATAGAATTAACAGATGTATAGTGATGAGAGCAGAGGAGGGAAAGAAAAGAAGAAACTGAAGTATGCTTTCAGAACAAGGCCCTATACAGACTGGGCTGAGAGAAGACATGTTCAATTTTGTTGCTGTATGACAGATGTTTCGGTTGAGGTGTCTGTGCCTGCCCATGTATTTCTCAAGTTTTGCTGGGTCACAGCAACAGCGTGAAGTGAGGTAGTGCTGAGAGGGTGCATGCAGAGTCGAACTGGTTGGAGATTGAGTAAGGTGACATCACTGCCACAGCAACAACAAATGGTACTTACAAGACATTTTTAAGGTAATTAAACATCCCAAGGTGCTCCACAAGTACATTATAAAACAAAATTTGACACCAAATCACATAAGGAGATAATAGGGCTGATGACCAAAAGCTTTAATCAAAAAGGTAGGATTTAAGGAGCAGTTTAAAGAAGAAAAGAGACAGGGAGAGGTTTAGGGAAGCAATTCCAGAGCTTAGGGCCTTGGCAACTGAAGGCACGGCCACATGGAAAGAAGTTGGGAGGAACTGGAAGGTGGGACGGGTTATGTTAGCAGATTTATTAACCCTTTATTATAACGGTAAGGGCTATTAGTTCAGCAACAATAACTCCCCTTAGGATTCACGCACGAATGGCTTTTATGATAACTAGTTTTATTACAGTCACTGGTTTAGTCTTCCCTTTATATTGGCCTAGATTTTGCAGTAGTAATGATGGCAAGCTATCAGCATTCACTGTCATTACTCCTCTGAATATGACAGAAATGGAGTCCACGTGCATAATTAAACATGAAAATTCGGAAATTATTGTTCATGATGTTACCCTTCTTCATAGAGTGCACTGTTGAAGTTCCCACACACTGCAATCAATTAGAAATCACTGAACTGACGAAAACTTCCACTTTTATGCTGTTAGTTGCATTGTAAATGCCCTTGAAAAGGATACACATTGTTGACTGAAGTGTAACTGGGTTTTTAACACTTCGTTATTACTACTGAAAAAAACCTCCCTGGCCCTGAAAAACTAATTTTACATTTGTGGGATGTCAAATTTCTCCATTATGATAAAAATTAATATGTGGAATTTTAAGTTTATGAAATTTTAGCTTCTGCTTTAATCTCATGTGTATGACTCAATTTTTTTTGTCCTCTGTACATTTTAATTAAAAGTGAATGATAATCAGTGCATTTTACTTCCCGGTTTGCTATCTGTAAGAATATATCAATGTGTTTGGCTGCTTATTTTACTTGATGACATGACTGTTACTAGAGGCCTGGAGATCTCCTCGACTTGGCCCGGAGATCTCCTCGACTTGGCCCCAGATTCAAACTAAAGTCGGGAAAAGGGGAATCACTAGATCTTTGTGGGCAGTTTTCTTTGAATTTAGTGACAAGCACCATCGCTTTGCTGCTGCCTGCGAAATCTGGGCCATTAAATGACATTCAAATAATACAATCTGCCTCCCAGGCTCCAACTACCTCAGAGAACACCACAAGTCCTGGAGTGACCTACTTCCGCCTTTCAGGGTCACCGCACGACTACATTGTTCCTGACCCCCAAGAACGCTCTGGAGTTACAGGGGACCTGGTTCCATTCTTGTACTGTGACACAATCTTGGCTTATGCTTACATAATACGTAGCTTGCATGTTTAGCTGAAGCTTTTACCTAGCTTACAATCTTTTCAGCCTTCACCTTGGTGCCAGAAGCTTTGCTTATGATAAAATTAGGCCAAATGTTTATTCAGTTCCTTAGACCTTGTTGCTCATGTATAGGTTCAAGATCAAGTTCCATTTCCCGCATGTTTGCTCTACCACTAAAAATGCTAAAAGCAAGGAAAGCTGGGATAGATTGACTTTTGAAATGGTCTTAAAACATTCTTAGAGGTTGTCTGATTTTATTTCTATTATTGGACTATGTGCATCTTTCATATAAAGTTCATTTTCAGGGGTATATGGTGTTAATTGTATATTAATTGGGGGAAATCACCTGTGCTCATATAATATATATGGAGCAGACCGAAAGAGGGGTTCTCTTTGCTTGAAGGGCCACAGTATGCAATGCGTGTCTTTGTAAATAAAAGTTTGTAAGTAAATAAAGACTAGGCTCCAGTATAGTGGGGAAGCACCATCGATGACCGATGTACTTCCGAGTTTCTTGCTGTATTGTGAATGGGCAGAATTTTTCTCCCCAAAAGGTTGGCTGGTTGTAATCAAACAAAGCCAAGAAAAATATTTCACTCATTTTTGAGGGACAGGGAACCAAATTATTTGGTTTTCTCACAGCACTGTGCTGAGTGATTTTTGATTTGCTGTTTTATTATGGAATTTATGGGACAGATTGGTGTTGTTCAGACAGGCAGTGAGAATGCCCAAATATACCACTTCAGAACCCAGAATTATTCAACCAGAATGCACAAATATACTGTAGAGATGACCTTAAAACATGAGATAGACGGACATCTGTATGCACACTGCATGTCAAACTCTATACTGCGTTCCCCAGTACTTTTCCCTTGTTTGAGTGATGAAGCATCAATTTCTCTTGCGAAGGTTAAACAAACAAGGTAAAATAAAGTAAAGCCCTCAATGCCATTGAGAATACTTCTTTAGGGCAGCGCACTTTGATCGAATAATTGTTGTGAACTTGGCATGGTTCCAAGTACTGGCAACCAGGTTTCCAATATCAACCTCTGACTGGGTGAGGTTATAAAATTTGGCCCTTGAACACATTAAAGATCCATGGAGTAATAATTGCGCATGAGTCACCACAACAAACAACTTGGGCACGGTAGTGAGGCCAAAACTAGTGAATACATTGAATATTTATTAAATTGTTCCTCAGTTATTCTGCTATGAACAGCATGAGGAGGAGAAAATGGAGTAGACCCACCAGTAAGATACAAGTGAACTGTACAGAAAGGAGCAATTGTGTGGTTGGGATGTTAAAAGAAACAGTGCTTCTATAATTTCTCCCACTAGTCTTCCTGTGGAGCATCAGGGGTCTGAAACTATTACTGTTGGGAAGAGACACTTCAGAAGTAAGTGGTTTTATCACTATGGTACAGAAGACAGGAGGTAACTTGATAGAAGTCTTCCATATTTTGGAGGGTCATTAGATAAAGAGTGATAGAGTCATACAGTCATAGAGTTATACAGCACAGAAACAGGCCCTTCGGCCCACTGTGTCCGTGCCGGCCATCAAGCCTATCTATTCTAATCCCATTTTCCAGCACTTGGCCCATAGCCTTGTATGCTATGGCATTTCAAGTGCTCATCTAAATACTTCTTAAATGTTGAGAGGGTTCCTGCGTCTATCACCCCTTCAGGTAGTGCATTCCAGATTCTAACCACCCTCTCGGTGAAAAGATTTTTCCTCAAATCCCCTCTAAACCTCTTGCCCCTTACCTTAAATCTATGCCCTCTGGTTATTGACACCTCTGCTAAGGGAAAAAGTTTCTTCCTATCTATTCCCCTCATAATTTTGTATACCTCAATCAGGTCCCCCCTCAGCATTCTCTACTCTAAGGAAAACAACCCTAGTCTATCCAGTTTCTCTTCATAGCTGAAATGCTCCAGCACAGGCAAAATCCTAGTGAATCTGCTCTGCACCCTCTCCAGTGCAATCACATCCTTCCTATAGTGTGGATTCTGCTAATCAATAAGACAGACAAAGGGAGCACGAACTTAAAAATTACAAAAACAGCTAACGGGGAGGTTAGAAACAAATTCTTTGAACAGAGTGCGGCTAGAATGCAGAATTCTCTGCCACAAAACACTGTTGAAGCAGATTCCTTAAATTCTCTCAAACGGGAATTAGATAGTTGCTTGAAAAAGAGGGCTATTAGAAGACAGGAGATTAGACTGGGTGGCTCTTAGAACAAATGCTGGCGCAAACTTGTTGACCAAATAGTAACAATTCTACTAAATAGAGGCTGGTTACTAAACAATTTAGAACATATATTATCAAAAAAACAGTAATGTACAGTTCAGGCAGTATTTCTTTTGCTTTTCTATATTTGGGAACACAAGTTATGTTGACAGTGCCTATAATTTGCAACATGTTAATTAAGTTTAAGCACTCAAGCTACTGACATCCTTCAGAATAAGTGCAATTTAATGACTCTCACCTATGGAAGGGTGATGTGCCACAAACACAATTTCTCTGGCCAATTTCTCAGCCTCGTTGACATCATTCTCCAATCCTGGAATAGTTGTTATTACACACAATGCCTCTAGCAGCACGCGGGGTGGGATATAAGATTTCCCAGCTTCTGTTGGCTCGCCTGACTCGGTCACTAACTCTTCCGGAGGGATCACCTAGTGGAAGGACAATATTATTTTGATTTGTGATTTAATACAGCAAAATAAGAGGCCAACTCTCCTTTACCGGCAATGTGAAATCATCCATGCAGCTCACTACAGATCAATGACAAACTAAATGTAGATGTAATGCTGGCATGTAATAGCTACTCACATAGTAAGAATTTTACAGGACTGTCCTCACTGCTCATTACTGTTTTAGTGAAGGGGGAAGCCAGTGGATCAGTCAAAGAAAGCATTCCTTCCCATCAAACATTTGCTGCTTAAAAAGCCCAAACCTAGACATCCTCAGTTTGCAATATATAAATGATCAATGCACAGCAGTAAAAGCTCGCAATATGGAAGTATATTAATGACTGTTTCATGTGTAGTTTTGCTTAAGTCCCAGTATCAAAACTAAGAAATGGGACAAGGAATCACCACCTGATGTCATGTATTTCCTCTAGCACACCTTTTTGGTGCTGAATTTGTCCTGGGTCAGGAAAAGCTTTGTGCTACCATTCACAGACATTTACCCAATGTTATTTTTTGGCTTTGTGTGAAACTTGACTCGGGACTCATCAGCAGTTCTCAAAAGGTGTTTGTTTGAATCTCTCTCTTTCACTGGGCAGGAAGCTGCATACTTATGTTCTGAATGAACACAGAAAGAATGGGTGCCCAGCTATGTCTTTTATCCCACATCACATATTGTCACAAGTCTATTAACATTTAAAATATCTCAAAGAAGCATAATGTGTAGGAATAATAAAATGATGCTTTTTCAATTTTCTACTAATATTTCAAAGATGTTGAAACAACAGTGGCGCAGTGGTTAGCACCGCAGCCTCACAGCTCCAGCGACCCGGGTTCAATTCTGGGTACTGCCTGTCTGGAGTTTGCAAGTTCTCCCTGTGTCTACGTGGGTTTCCTCCGGGTGCTCCGGTTTCCTTTCACATGCCAAAGACTTGCAGGTTGATAGGTAAATTGGCCATTATAAATTGCCACTAGTATAGGTAGGTGGTAGGGAAATATAGGGACAGGTGGGGATGTGGTAGGAATATGGGATTAGTGTAGGATTAGTATAAATGGGTGGTTGATGGTCGGCACAGACTCGGTGGGCCGAAGGGCCTGTTTCAGTGCTGTATCTCTAAACTAAACTGCACACCAATTTAACCATGTGAATTGCTTATTCACTAATAGAAACTACAGACCTTGTGGGTGTTCAGAACAATTTGGAGCTCCTCCAGTAGCCCATATGCTAGTTTAACACCACCCAGAGATGACAGCAACTTCCTGACTGTCTGCTGAGCCTGTTTCCGAACTCGCCACGTTTTATTCAGCAGCACAACCACCAGGGCTTTGTGGTACATCCTGTAAATAGCAAAGATCACACAATCTGCAGTGAAGGGATGTGTCACCCAGCATATTTACATGCTCAAAACAAGTCTTAGAAACAACACAAGGAGCAGGTTACTACATAAATTAACAGGTTAGTATTGATGGCCTGTGTTAATCACAAAATTCATCTTGGAGTATTTCTTGAAATTAAAACAGAGTTGGAAAACAATTCTATATTATAAAAGATTGAAAATGCATTTATTGGGGTTACCAACAGATCATTGAAGGGCCTTACTCAAGCCCTTGGACACTTGGAGTAGCTTTAGAGTCTACTTTTACCATCCTGTTCAAGAAGGAATGTAACCTGTAACTACACAAGATCACACACCTCTACACATCATACTGGGTCAAAGAAACTCAGTTCCATGACAGGTTAGGAGTTCTAAACTTCTGTGCTGGAGGGCTCATTAACCTGCAGTCCAGCTACAAACATGCAGATTGCTCATGTTGATGAACACACAGATCGTGTGGGTGTTCAGAACAATTTGGAGCTCTATGTGAAAGTGAAATTAATACATACTGGCCCTTGATTTCTGGAAGGTCCAAAAGTAGTCTCTCAGCGAGTTTCAACACTGTGCAAAGAGCTGTGGAGCAAAGAAAAATAATCAATGAGAAAGGAGAGAGGAACTAAGTGGAATCAATTACACAGATACAAACACTTTTTTCTTTCACCTAACAAAATTTCACAGGCACAAAAGGTAAGAGAAGAGAAAATCCATTTATTCCAAGTCACCAGAAGTCCCACCTCTGGCACATTAGCTCCCATCATGACCTCTTTTACCTTGCTTAGTAGGCTAGTCTAAATATTTATCACTGAGTAAATCTATTCTAAATTTACTACATGAATTTTCATTGGTGTGCTTGGGCCTGACTTTCTTGGGGTACTTTGGGGTAATATAAATGTGCTCTAGTTATTTTTATCATTGAATATGGTTCACCTCATTGTGCTGTTTGAGGCAGTCTTCCTTAACCACCTATTTTGAAAAAAAAAGTTATAAAACTTAAACTTCTCTAACCTCTTATTAAGGCTCATCCCCCTTGGGTGGCGCAGTAGTTAGCACCGCAGCCACACAGCTCCAGCGACCCAGGTTCAGTTCTGGGTACTGCCTGTGCGGAGTTTGCAAGTTCTCCCTGTGACCGCGTGGGTTTCCTCCGGGTGCTCGGGTTTCCTCCCACAGCCAGAGAGTTGCAGGTTGATAGGTAAATTGGCCATTGTAAATTGCCCCTAGTGTAGGTAGGTGGTAGGAGAATGGTGGGGATGTGGTAGGGAATATGGGATTAATGTAGGATTAGTATAAATGGGTGGTTGTTGGTCGGCACAGACTCGGTGGGCCAAAGGGCCTGTTTCAGTGCTGTATCTCTAAATAAACAAACTTGGAATTAGCTTCCTTTCTCTTTGCTCTCCCCTTTTTGGCATAATCAAAAACTGAACAATACTTGACAGTGCACTTGTAAGGTTACACTTAAAGATTTAGCAATAACTTCTGTAGCCTTAGATTCCACTTTTCCGGCCATGCTTCCGACACTATCTTTTCAAATTAGCGTGCTACATTGACTCAACAAAACATTCTACTATGAATCCCAGATTCTTTTCCACGTCTCCCTGTGCTAATCCAATTCTATGCACCATGTGTCTTACATATTTTTCAAACTATCCAGAGTACTTCAAATTTACATCAGTGTTAGATTCCATGTGCAATGCATCTCACTGCATAACCTTCTAAGTTCTTTGATAATTTTTTTTGCATCCTTGGTGCCTCCATAGTTGGGAGATCAGCAGATTGGACCAGCTTACAACTGGTTTCACAATCCAGATCATTAAAGTCCAAGCAGTGCCCGTTGTGAGTTTCCACATGACACCTGCCCTTAGTTTTGTCATTACATCTCTCATCACCACTGTCCAGCCAAGTGTTATATCCACCTTGCATTCACTGTAGATTTTTATTTGGTCAGAAATATTATGTGGAAATGTGTCTAAAAAATGTGAAAGTCTAAATTCATGGGGAGTTCTGTTATTTATTTTATGTGACATCCTGAAAGTCAAGGCAGTTTGGAACTTCCTTTTCTAATTCCATGCTGGTTCTCTTCAATTGAGTTACTTCAGCATGCCCATTAGAATAACTTTTATTTTATGTTAGACTATTGGATCTATTATAACTGTCTGTGCCAGTTTAAGCATAGGCTACTATATTTGCCAGCTTCTACTCTCACAGAACCTCACCAACACTTCCCAATAATTTCTTAGTGATAGCCAGTTCCCTAGAACTTCTTTAACATTCCATTCCTCTTCGCCCTAACCCAAGTGTACAGGCATCTGACTGCACTCCAGCTGGCATGCAATCTATTTCAGCCTGGTTACACAGGTAAACTCCCAATAATATAGTGACCCCTCTACAGAGGCATCCCATCAACTCAGCACCTCTGTGATGCATATTGGGATAATTTACCATGCTACAAATGCTATACAAATGCAAGTTGTTGTTGCTGGTTTCATGCGAGTGCAATGAAGGGTAAATTTAAAAAAATAGCCTTTTTTAAAACTCAGAATTGCCTCCTGCTGTTGCAAAGCCTGATTATATTGAACTATGGTTTCTACAGCTGTTGAATGGTCTTTTAACTGTGTTATCACAGTGGTTCAGGAAGGGCCACTTTGCTATCTGCAGAGGTGGGAACAATTTCAGCTTCTCAGCTCACTTGAGCACATGTTGGTCACATTATGACATCACAGTGAATACTGAGGCAATGCTGCGGAGGTGAGTCTGATGACAGCTCTGCTTTAATTGGCACAAGCAACAAAATGTTAATACTGTTCAGAAAACACCAATAGGGTGAGAGCAACCTGAACAATGTTTATCATAAATTACAGGCACTCACCATCCTCAGAAGCGAGAGACAGGAATTTCTCTGAGGTAAAGAACTGTTTCTTCTCATCTAAAAGTAATGGCCAGAAAGTTGTCAACTTGGTCTCTGAAAATAAAGTTAAAACAATATAAAATGTATGACTTGCAATTTAATTTAAAGCCATATTCTCCTACAATTGTCTTTAATTAAATTTTCCTGACAAACTAAGTGCTAAGTTGAAGATATCCAACATCCTGAAGAAGGGGTTGGAAAGAGGGAGAAATAAGTCCCCCTTCTATTTTACAGTCAAAGTTGGGGTTGTGTAGTCACACAGCTAACCTCCTGTCTTTGCTTAACTTTGTGACTGTGACCACTAAGTACAATTAAGTGTGTTACTGAAACTGAAGTGGACATCTGCGACCAAGAAACCACCTGAAGTGGCGACAGAAGCACAGTCATCACATGAAAAGCCAAGCATATGTAGTTACATCAAGGGAGTTCACTCCTAGCTTCTACTAATTAGGCATAGTGGCAGTCAACATAGTTAAAGATCAAGTTCAGGGACATTACATGACAAGCAATCTCTGCATTATAAACACACCTACGTATATAACTGTGGTCTCTAGAAAGCAGCAATCAAAAATGTACAATACTTCACTTCTTTTATTTTAGTCAATGGCCCTAACCAAGGCCTCCATAGCTGCACACAAGTGGAGTCTGATAACACTTGCAAGATTCACAAAATGTGAGTCTCTGATGCCACCGGGTCTCAGATAACACCAGCTTTATACCAGACAATGCCACCCTTGCTTCTAAATCAGAAGGTGGCGAATTCAAGCCCCAGTCTGTAAAATTGAGCACAAAAACTTGGCTGACACATTAGTACAGTACTGAGGACGTGCTGCACTGTCTGAGTTACCAGCTTTCAGACAGACATAAAAGATCCCATGGTACTATTTGAGGAAAAGCATGGGAATTCTCCTAGTGTCCTGGTCAAATTTATTGTTATCGGTTTTAGTGATGTTTTCTGTCAATTCTGTTTCTGAAACCTTACTGTACGCAAATTGGTCGCTGTGTTTCCCTACATTACAACAGTGACTACACTTCAAAAATACTTTATTGGCTGTAGAACATTTTAGAATGCCCTGAGGTTGTGAAAGGCACTATGAGTGCAAGTTGTTTCTTCAATATCTATCCCATCCCAAGTAAACCACGTGCACAGAAACTGAACTGGAATCCTAACTTCAATTATCGTGAGACCAAAGAGCAAACAACCTCTTACCAACTGTTGTGTCCACCAAAGATAGTCTGCAGATCAGAACAGCAGCTGCAACACCTTCAGTTACTATGGGAATCTGGGTACTCTGTGAGGCCACCTTTTCGACAGTCTGCAGGAACAGCGGCAATAGTTCTAACGCTTGAAGTAAAGTGTCACCTGATTGGGTGGAAAAGTATCTCTCAACTGTGAGTGAGAACGTTGTTGCTGAATTTTTTCTTTTAAAAAGGACTATTCGTCAGTGCACGAGTCAGTGAAAACAGCAAACATGTTTACAAAACCATCCAGACAGAAATAAATACATTGTCTTGATAAATATTACTAAATCACATACACCTTTGCGACTTCCTCAACCTTCGAATGAAATTTAATCATTATGCACAAAGAGAAAGGCTGTGTCCCAATGAGGGTGTCACTAAAAACCTTGTGCCTTTGAAAGGACATGGATTCACCCTTCCTCCCCACCACCACCACCCTCCTCCCTACCTTCTTGTGTCTGCACTAACAGGTAAAAACCACGGTCTTATAAAAGCTTTGGTGCAACTGAGGACTATTCTGTATCATCACTTGCTACGCTATGAAGTACAAATATGCACTGTAATGCTATAGTTAAAGTCAAGAAAGAAAGGTTGAGGAAGTAACCAAAAAGATTCTTGGATAACTAGCTGCCCCACTAGATTGATAGTGCCAAGTGGGAGAAAATTCCCAAGCAGTATTATAAAGTGAATAAGACCAGCTTGAGGTAAGCTGACTAGTAAGAGGCCTGTTCAATTTGTGATCCCAACTTCCAACACATTTTTACAGAAGGGATGTGCTTTGTGATTCTGATGTCTTTTTCAGTGTTAGGCAAGAACAACAGTTGCATAATGGTTATGTTACTTAATTAGTAATCCAGAGACTAGAACTAATAACCCAGAGAACACAAATTTAAGTCCGATCGTGGGAGTTTCATAGAATCAAAGAAAGTTTACGGCACAGAAAGAGGCCACTTGGTCCGTCGTATCTCTACCTGCAGAGTTTGAGGACTTGAATTCAGTTTACAAAGGAATTTGGAAATAAATAATTAAAAATGACTCTTGAAGTTGTTGGGATCGTCATAAAAATGCAACTGGGAAGGAAACCTGTCATTTTTACCTGGTCTGGCCTATATGCAACTTCACACCAAAGCCACTGACTCTCAACTTCCCTCTTAAGTGACCTAGCAATATACTGAGTTGTGTCTCAGCTGTGGCTCAGTTGGCAGCACTCTCACTCTGGGTTCAAGTCCTACTCCAGGACATGAGCACAAAAATCAAGGCTGACACTCCAGTGCAGTACTGAGGGACTGCTGTACTGTTGGTGCCGTCTTTTGCACGTGACATTAAACGAAGGCCTTGTCTGCGATCTCGGGTGAATATAAAAGATCCTACGGCACTATTTCGAAGAACAGGGGAGTTATCTGTGGTGTGCTGGTTAATATTTATTCCACGATCAACATCACAAAAACAGGTTATCCAGCCATTACCACACTGCTGTTTATGGGAGCTTGAAGTGTGCAAATTGGCTGTCACATTTCCTACATTACAACAGTGACTGCAATTCAGAAAGTACTTCATTGGCTGCAAAGCACTTTAGGACACCCGGTGGTCATGAAAGGTGCTATATAAATTCAAGTCTTTTCTTCTGCAAAAAAAAGCATTCCACCACTAGAGCAACTTGGGATGGACAATAAATGCCAGGTATATCCAGAGAATGAATTAACAAAAATTTTGTGTTAGAAGACTGATAATTAGTCATTATTGACAGTTTATTAATGAGTACAGCAACTGTACTTCAAATTTTGAGCTGCAATTTTTTTAAAAACTCAATGACGAGTTTTGTCTGAAGGGTTACTGGAAATCCTTAAGTTCTTACCCAGGTGTGCAAGATCCTTTCATCTGCATGGGGAATATGTTAATATCTGCATCTTATTCACATGGGTAATAGTTTTGAGAGCCATCATTGCAGTTATGCGCACCACTTATGCCTGGATTAATACAGACAAATGGAGTTTAGGAAGCTGTAATTCTTGCCTGGAAAATCAGGCCACAGCTCCAATCTTCTCCTCCCAACACAGTTTCTTAGACTTATTCTTGGGTTCCACTGGGTCCTCCATGCTATTCCTTGGTGGTGTATTTCAGCTAACTGTTTCTAAACTCCAAGTCTCATCTAGTGCTGCAAGGCTCTAGTTCAGGCAAATGGAAGGAGGTTTACCAATATCCTACTAAGACAGCCCACTCACTACATGAGCTAGTGGCTGCTGATGTGAAAAATATAGGGGGAATCACCACAGACACGAGCCACTTAATAGACTATATAGACAGTGCAATCTTTGTGCACCAAATCACTTTAGGCTGGACCAGTGAACTCTGAAAAGATTTCCAACCTATCAGTGCAGACACATTATCAGGAGACATCAAGTGTCACCAACAAATACAAACCTATGCAGGATTGTTTTTTAAACCGTACTCACCACGGAATGAGACGAGCATACACTGCAGGTAAGCATGTCTGATAGCAGATGTGGAGCTTTTTAGGGTGAAGGCCTTCTTGAACCATTCTACTAGCTTCTTGGGAACCTCAGTGGTGAACTTGCTACACCAGAGTGCAAGGACAGAGATGGCATGAAGCAATGTGCCCTCATGAACTGCAGGGAGAGCACGCACCATGTTATGATTACATTCACTCAGCTACATCAGATAGATACAAAAGAGAAGTCATTCACCTCATCGTGCCTCATACATCTAGAAAAACCTACAACGGCTGTAACGCTACCCAATCATCCCCTAAATCAGTGGTTCTCAAACTCTTTCATCCGCACCACTTAGGTAGGGCAAAAGACCCCATGCACCACCTACCAATCCTACCCCACATAAAATACATCAGAATTATAGAGTCAGAGTCATTTATGGCACAGAAGGCCCATTAAGTCCATGCTGGCTCTCCATTAATATGAACTTATGTAAACTATAAATATTTTACTGTGTTTTTGCTACTAAATGTAATAAACTTATATGCATGGAAACTAATTTATGCCAGAAACAAAAACAAACATTTTTATTTTATAAACATTAATACAAAAGAACACATTTATTTGAAACATTGTTATAAAATCATCACAGTAATTTTCTGATAAACTAATACTTGTTTTATGTCTATATTCAAACAAAATCAACAGCAACATAAATCTTGCTTACAAAAACTGCATTGTTGATGCTCGTGCAATACTGGTGCCGCGCATACAGGAGCTAGTCTGGTTCTGTAATGTCACACAAGTGATGGGATGAAGGTTTTGGTCTGTTCTCTCTAACAGCCTCAGCCATGGCGTTGTGCGCCAGTGACTTCTATTTTAGACCAGCCCACAGATCACACTGAGAACCACTGCCCTAAACGACTCCAAGGCTTTTGACTTCACTACGCTGCACAGAGGCCCTCTCTAAATCTTAAACCGCCCAAGAGATGATTCCTGACATCAGCCCCAAACTTTTCTTTCACCAGTTTGAAATCACGCTCACATCTTATTTGCTTAACTTGCTTCAGTTATCTAAGGAGGTTGGAGCAGAATTTTCAAATCTTTTAAAATCCCTTTAGGATGAGTCAAGGCAGTGAGAAAACATGCCAGATAGACAGCGCCTCAAACCATATCTTCTCGAACTCTAAAATTATCCAATGAAAAGAGACCCCAGATACATGGCAAGAAGGTAAAGCAGGAATATAGGGCTTATACAGAATGGTCATGGGGGAGCGGCACAGATCAACAAGCATTATAAGCATATTGTGATCAAAAAAAGTAACTTTACCTTTTAATTTTTTAAAAAATCGTTTGTAAACAGGAGTGCCCAAATTTCTCATTACCAACACTGCACTGAACACACCGTGCTGTCCATATTGGATCCAATTTATTTATTTAATTTATTTTTAATTTAGAGATACAGCACTGAAACAGGTCCTTCGGCCCACCGAGTCTGTTCCGACCAACAACCACCCATTTATACTAACCCTATAGTAATCCCATATTCCCCATCACCTACCTACACTAGGGGCAATTTACAACGGTCAATTTACCCATCACCTGCAAGTCATTGGCTGTGGGAGGAAACCGGAGCACCCGGCAAAAACCCACGTGTTCACAGGGAGAACTGGCAAACTCCGCACAGGCAGTACCCAGAATCGAACCCGGGTCCCTGGAGCTGTGAGGCTGCAGTGCTAACCACTTTTCTTACTTTTCTTCTTCTTTAACTCAGCTTTCTTCTAGATCTCATTCCTATCTTTGCAGAATACAGACTACAGTACAAACGCATGACTCAAGATCCCACTGTTTAATATAAGTATGTTCATTTTCCCATGGAACAGGTGATAAGATGTGCTGATCAAGTGTGATTTTAAAGCTTTATTTGTACTGGATTTTTGCAGTTTTTTCATGGGGAAAGTATTTCTTGGTGGACATACTTACTGAACATGCATTGATCAAAACACATCCAAAGCACTGAGCTCAATGCTGCGCTCTCGGTGCCAGAAAGGACATATGTGCATTGTATAGTGTTCAAATAATAACACGATTCACCCCAAAAGGAGGTGAGGAGCTATGGGGAACAACTAGACAAGCTCAAGCTCCACGGTCTGAAGAACAACAACAACCGTACCAAGGTACTGCAGATAAGGTATTAAAATGATTTATTAAGGCAAACACAGAATACATCGGATCAGAGGATTTTAAATTATTGAAAAGAAAATGTGAGGAATACAAGAACAGGTGGTGGGTGAGGTGGGGGAGGGCATTCAGTCTCTGAAGCCTGTTCTGCCATTCAATTCGACCATGGCTGATCTGTAACAACTCCATTCACCCACTTTGGCTCCAAATCCCTTAATAACCTAACCCAACAAAAATCTATCAGTTATGAGATTTTCAAATGACCCACTTCAGCCTCAATCTCATTTTTGGGGCTTGGTGGGGAAGGGAAGAGAATGAAAAGGGAGTTATCCAGACTTCCAGTTCCCTTTGTGTGAAGTATTTCCTGATGTTACTTCTGAACAGCCTAGCTCTGATTTTACAGTAATGACCTCTCGTGAAGGAGTCCCCACACCAGAAGAAATAGCTTCTCTCCACCTACCCTATCAACTCCATTAATCAGCTTAAACATCTCAATTAGAACGTGCTCAAAAGGATAATAAATGTTTGTAAGAATAGGCTAAGAAGAATAATGAAGGCAAATACTGAGGGCGCGTTCAGAATGGTGTTGGACATCAAGCTGGAAGTCTTACGATATGAGAGGGATGAGCTCAGGCATTTTTTTCCTCATCCTCAATTGTTCTTGTGCTTAAAAAAGATGCATTAAGTCTCATCAGAAAAAAAAAGTCTGAAAAATTCACTACCCACTATCTGAAGTGTAGACAACTTGAGTCACTCACCTTCTTGTTGCAGGAAGGGGATGAACAGCTCGGTGACTGTACCACTCAGGGTTTGACTTGACAAACCACCAACTGTATGGTGACTGCAGCTTCCAATTCCTGCACACAGGAACAACTAGTTAATGAACACAATACGGCATCCCGACATTTTATGGAATATGATACTTATATTCACAAAAAACATTGTGTTAGTAGCAGAATATCTACTGCTTTCTTATTCAACACTCCATATGTTAAACCCACGACTAATGAGGAGGAGTTTGTCCTTCTGAAAACTGTTAAGAGATTCAAGAGCCACCATGGATGGTAACAGGAGATGCAGAAGCACATTGTTACGAGGGTTTCCATTTTTTGTTAAAACTTGAGAATCTATACTTGACAAACTGAAAAGAATTTACTGGATGCTGGAATCTTGGAGATTGCTGAACTTTGGGTGTTTTTCTTAAAAGGAAGGTCAACAGAAGATTGACCAGTAAACAAATCTTACTGGAAAGTATCTGTTTGCAAAGAACCCAGCAGGTGATTGTATTATGACCTGAACAGACAGATGTTTACAAAGAAATGACAGATCACGATTTATAGCGGTCACAGGATTGCTGAACAGTTTTGGTTTCATTTTGAACTGTTTAAAAAAAAAAGCCAGTTGATTTGGCTAAAAAGCAGAAGGTTGGAATTTACTTATTGACCTGCCAGGAGAACAGAAAATCCAGCCAGCCCATCGTTCTCTTGAAAAGCAAATCCTGTGTCAAGTGTATTTACTATTGCCTCCTGTATTTGAATAAATCCTTCATGTCTACAGAAAGCTTGGATCTTTGAAAGAATCTTGCATCGAATGTGTGAGAATTGAAACCTTTGTTGCTGCAGACCTGATGTAAAATCTATGTGAAGCCTTCTGTAGCTGCATCTTTTGAAAGCCTGCCCAGACTGTTCATCAACATTGTCTGGAAAGGACTGTTTTAGGAAGATTCCTAGTGGCAGCCACCTATTCGCCTTTGGGACACCTCACCAAAACCAAGGACATCTTCTGTAACTACTTTTCAGTACAAGTTTTTTTTAATTCCTATTTCTTTGTAATTCCTTTTTTCTTCAGGTTAACCGGTTTTGTATGTATGTGTGCGCGTGAGGGCTGGGATAAAAATAAGGGACTTTAATAGTTCAGTTTGTGCATATGTTTACTTCATATTGGTTAAAGACTTGGTTTATAATAAACAGATAATTCTGTTGTTTATTAAAGAAACCTGGTTGGTGTGCTTTATTCCGGGAGAAAAATAGAGTATCTGATTGAGAGTTTCGGTAAGTGGGGAAATTTAAATATACGTTGTGACCTGTGGAGAAGTGGGACTAAATTAACAGTGCACTCCTCCTGCCTTGGTCATAACACCGTGCAGAAAGGTTGACGAGCTCAAAGCTGAGAGAGACACGAACATCGTTTGGGCTCTCTAAATCAAGCAGTGTCCAGAAATGATTCTTGCCCAGATGAAAAACAAATAGCACCTTAATGAAATCTCTCTCAAGCAGCCAAAATATGTGACACTTATACAACAGACTCAAATGTAAATATGCAGGTGTTAACAGGAATAACATCTTAAAACTGAACTTTTGATTCAGATTACAGGCAGCTTTGCCAGGATTCTAAAATCAACATTCAGCAGGCTGAGACTTCAGGGTATGTATCACATGGGGTGGTGCAGTGGTTAGCACCACAGCCTCACAGCTCCAGCGACCCGGGTTCAGTTCTGGGTACTGCCTGTGTGGAGTTTGCAAGTTCTCCCTGTGACTGCATGGGTTTCTGCCGGGTGCTCCGGTTTCCTCACACCTCAAAAAACCCACCAGATAAAACTAGGCAGCCTTCTGGCAGGCTGGGGGGAGGGCCCTCCTGATCGGGCATCCTATGCCCCATGGAGGGCTGCCCCCGAAGCCCCAACCTTCCCTAATGCCCAACATGCCCCCCTGCCTCCTTAACCGACCCCCCCCTTGCCTCGCCAGCCTATTGTCCCCGGCAAGGCCCCAAACACTTAACTCTTTTCCGGGACCATCCGTCATCTTCATCCGGAAACTGGGTGTAGTCCCAGAAGTGGCCACTGCTCCCAGTGACGCTGCTAGAACTAATAACTGCTAGCCTGCCGATTGGCCAGCAGCTTTATTAGGCGAGACTTCCTTCCTCAATGAGATGGAAGTCCCGCCCAACGTCAATCAAGGGCCTGGGGACCGTAAAATCCGGTCTGGATCCCCATACCTGGCAGAGGCAGGATCACCATCGACTTTTCGGCCAGTGGACCGGTCCCCCCGCCCACTGTAAAATCCAGCCCAGAGTTACCATTTCAGGTCGATGACCTTTCATCACAACTGGGAAAAGTTAGAAATGTAATAGTTTTAAGTAGGTCAAATGGGGGAAGTGTGTTAATGGTTGCAGTGAAAGACAAAGCATTAGTCCAGAGAGTGTTGATGGCAGAATAATGAGCAACTCTGTCCAAAAGCACATCATAAAAAACAGGCACATAGCTAATTAATTAATTAAATTTTACAAAGGCCAGTCATGCTCTGAAATTGTTGAACTCAATATTGAGTCCACAAGGCTGTAGAGTGCCTAATCGAAAGATGAAGTGCTGCTCCTCGAGCTTGCGTTGATGTTCGCTGGAGCACCGCAGCAGGCCAAGGACAGAAATGTGGGCATGAGAATACACATGTGGTGTGTTGAAATGGCAAGCAACTGGAAGCTCAGGGTCATGCTTTCAGTCTGGCACTGAGTGTGGATCTCAGGATGTAGCGAGAGCACATAAATCATTGCTTCATCTGGAAGGAGCGACTCAGGCCTTGGGCAGTGAGGAGAAAGAAGGTAAAAGGGCAGGTGTTGCATCTACTGCGCTTGGATGGAAAACTGCCTTGACAAGGGGAAGTAGTGTTGGGGGGTGCTAGAGGTGTGGACTAAGGAGTCACGTAGGGAATGATCCCTTCAGAATGCTGAAAGGGAAGGAGAGGGAAAGACATATTTCCCGCATTTTCTGTTTTTATTTCAGCTTTGATCTAGTTGAGAATTACTCCTGCACACAAATTGCAACATCATCCAAACAGTATAAAATCTCAGCTTTCAACTGTAACCTTCCAAAAAGCTCAGGTATCAGATGCAGAAAACAAACACAAAAATCCCTGTTGGATACAATTTTACAGCTATTTAGGCAGTAGACATTCTCAAAAAATGAAGGGAATGGCCTTGCACCCTTATGTGTTGGTGAAAGCAACATCGTTGGCAGCAACTCATGAGATAACAACCTGAAAACTCCTCATGAAGTTATCATCAATGCAAGCTTTGATTCCAAGGTTTCAAGGAAGGCAAGGTTATGGGGTGGGGGGGGAGGGACGGTGGTGGACAGAAAGAGAGGAATAAACAAACAAGCACACATAGATCTTTTCCTCATGCAAGAGCAACATAAAGACAATAACTAGCAGTGCAAAAACAGAGGCCAAAGAATGCATTGAAAGGTGGGGGAAGAGATTAAGGAAAGTAAAATGCGGAACTCAGTGAACAATAGTAAAGAGGTTCTTTTGAATCACAAAACTGAACCCCAACAAGAATATAAAAAACGAGCAGGTGACTAAAGAACTCTCGATTTTCTTCATCAATCCAGTATCCACAGAGACCCATTATGGCATTTAAAGAATCACCAAACCAATACAGAGTGCACATATACTCCTTTATGGGTATGTTCCATATACCTAACTCGAACGTACTTAGGCACAGGTTATTAGATCCGAAGCTTATGAACCGCAAGCGCATGCAGAGGTACAGGCTACAGTTTAATCAGCTAAAATACTAGCTGTAACCATCCAACTGTTTGCCCAGTGAGGACTAACCTGTCCCATTATGACACTGGTTTGGAGCATTATCTCATGAAAAGAACCAAATCCCCATTGACAGGCCTACCCTGCAGCTTCCATCAGCAAGCCAGGATTGCTTAACAAAACAACATCCTGCAATTCTGAAAAGCTCTCTCATTCAGGTACTGGACTATCGAGTATATACAGAACGTTGGTACGGATCTGAACTTCATCAATCAGGCATGTCATCTCAGAACTGCCCCAACGCAAAGTGACCCAACTTATCTTTGTGAAGACAGACATGGAGGATCACTAGGTGGTCACTTGACAACTAATCAACTACTAAACACTGAAATTAAAAGCAGAAAATGCTGTAAATATTGAGCCGGGGTGGGGTGGGGTGGGGAGGGGGGTGGTGGTGGTGTTGTCAGCATCTGCGGAGAGAGGAAGAGAGCTAATGTTTCAGGTTGATGACCCGACATCAGAATTTTGTCAGCAAGGTCATCGACCTGAAACGCTGACTCTGGTTTTTTTCTCTCCAGATGCTGCTTGATCTACTCAGGATTTCCAGCATTGGTAGTATTTTGATTTTGTAGTAAGCGTCAATCCTCTCTCAGCATGTACCAGGAGCCCTTCAGAAGCAGCATAATGCTACCATCGTTCCTGCACACCACACCCCACTGAACAGTGGCCCTCACCAGTTGAAGATGCAGTGCTTCGGAAGAAGCTCCTTACCCATCGCAGTAAGTGGGCAGCACTGGAAACTAGTAGCCAATGAATGGGTCACACCTTCCAATCACTGCCATCTCAAGTCAGTTACAAAATGCACATCTGTGCTCATCTTGGCGTGGGACTTCCACAGGACCACTGGCCCCAGGCACTTTGGTGTGCTTGACATTCCAAGCTATAAACAGCGAGCAACGAGTCTCCATTTAGCTCACAGTGTCAAGCACAAACCCTCCAATTCAGAAATTAACACCTCTACATTTCCATTTTCTTCTACAATTAATAGAGATCTTATGAGCAGGGTCTCTAGTTCTTTTGATCTAATTTGAAGGGACCGAAAACACCAACCTGATAGCACGCTCATCTTCTGCGATACAGCAGTCAATTTGCCCTCAGAACCTACAGTAAAGAAACAAATGACGGTGAGAAATTAGCAGCCATCACTCAACACTGGAAATTGGTTAAACAAACTTGTATTTATATAGCACATTTCGCGACCCCAGGACATCTCAAGGTGCATCACAGCCGATGAAGTACTTTTGAAATGTAGACAGTTCTAATGCAGGGAAACGCAGCTGCCAATTGTGCACAAGATGCCACAATCAACAATGTGATAAATGACCATGTAAACTGGTTGAGATCTTAGCCAAGACATCAGGGTAGGCGGTGGCGTAGTGGTATTATCACTGGACTAGTAACCCAGAGACCCAGGGTATTTCTCTGGGGACATGGGTTCGAATCCCACCACAGTAGAAGGTGGAATTTGAATTTAATTATTAATTCTGAAATTAAAAGCTAGTCTAATGATGGCCATGAAACCATTGTCGATTGTTCTAAAAACCATCTGCCCATCTGGTTCACTAATGTCCTTTAGGGAAGGAAATCTGCTGTCCTTACCTGGTCTAGCCTACATGTGACTCCAGACCCACAGCAATGTGGTTAACTCTTACATGCCCTCTGAAATGGCCTAGCAAGCCACTCAGTTGCACCTAACCGCTACAAAGTCAATAAAAAGGAATGAAACCGGACAGACCACCCGGCATCAACCGAGGCACCGGAAACAACAACGGCAAACCCAGCCCTGTCGATCCTGCAAAGTCCTCCTTACTAACATCTGGGGGCTTGTGCCAAAGTTGGGAGAGCTGTCCCACAGACTAGACAAACAACAGCCTGACATAATCATACTCACAGAATCATACCTTGCAGACAATGTCCCAGACACAGCCATCACCATCCCCAGGTATGTCTTGTCCCACCGCCAGGACATACTCACCAGAGGTGGTGGCACAGTGGTATACAGTAGGGAGGGAGTTGCCCTGGGAGTCCTCAACATCGACTCCGGACCCCATGAAGTCTCATGGCATCAGGTCAAACATGGGCAAGGTAACCTCCTACTGATTACCACCTACCGCCCTCCCTCAGCTGGTAACTCAGTACTCCACCATATTGAACACCACTTGGAGGAAGCACTGAGGGTGGCAAGGGCACAAAATGTACTCTGGGTGGGGAACTTCAATGTCCATCACCAAGAGTGGCTCGGTAGCACCACTGTTGACCGAGCTGGCCGAGTCCTAAAGGACATAGCTGCTAGACTGGGTCTGCGGCAGGTGGTGGGGGAACCAACACAAGGGAAAAACATACTTGACCTCATCCTCACCAATCTGCCTGCTGCAGATGCTTCTGTCCATGACAGTATTGGTAGGAGTGACCACCACACAGTCCTTGTGGAGACGAAGTCCCGCCTTCACATTGAGGATACCGTCCATCGTGTTAGATTAGATTAGAGATACAGCACTGAAACAGGCCCTTCGGCCCACCGAGTCTTTGCCGAACATCAACCACCCATTTATACTAATCATACACTAATCCCATATTCCTACCACATCCCCACCTGTCCCTATATTTCCCTACCACCTACCTATACTATTGTGTGGCACTATCACCGTGCTAAATGGGATAGATTCCGAACAGATCTAGCAAAGCAAAATTGGGCATCCATGAGGCGCTGTGGGCCATCAGCATCAGCAGAATTGTACTCAACCACCATCTGTAACCTCATGGCCCGGCATATCCCCCACTCGACCATTACCATCAAGCCAGGAGACCAACCCTGGTTCAATGAAGAGTGCAGGAGCGCGTGCCAGGAGCAGCACCAGGCATACCTCAAAATGAGGTGTCAACCTGGTGAAGCTACAACACAGGACTATCTGCGTGCCAAACTGCGTAAGCAACATGCGATAGACAGAGCTAAGCGATCCCATAACCAACGGATCAGATCTAAGTTCTGCAGTCCTGCCACATCCAGCCGTGAATGGTGGTGGACAATTAAACAACTAACTGGACGTGGCTCCACAAATATCCCCATCATCAATAATGGGGGGGAGCCCAGCACATCAGTGCGAAGGATAAGGCTGAAGCATTTGCAACAATCTTCAGCCACAAGTGCCGAGTTGATGATCCATCTCGGCCCCCTCCTGAAGTCCCCAGCATTACAGATGCCAGACTTCAGCCAATTCGATTCACTCCGCGTGATATCAAGAAACGACTGAAGGCACTGGATACTGCAAAAACTATGGGCCCTGACAACATTCCGACAACAGTACTGAAGACCTGTGCTCCAGAACTTGCTGCACCCCTAGCCAAGCTGTTCCAGTACAGCTACAACACTGGCATCTACCCTGTAATGTGGAAAATTGCCCAGGTATGTCCTGTACACAAAAAGCAGGACAAATCCAACCCGACCAATTACCGCCCCATCAGCCTACTCTCTATCATCAGTAAAGTGATGGAAGGTGTCATCAACAGTGCCATCAAGCGGCACTTGCTTAGCAATAACCGGCTCAGTGACGCTCAGTTTGGGTTCCGCCAGGGCCACTCAGCTCCTGACCTCATTACAGCCTTGGTTCAAACATGGACAAAAGGGCTGAACTCAAGAGGTGAGGAGAGAGTGACTGCCCTTGACATCAAGGCAGCATTTGACCGAGTATGGCATCAAGGAGTCCTAGCAAAACGGAGGTCAATGGGAATCAGGGGGAAAACCCTCCACTGGCTTGAGTCATACCTAGCGCAAAGGAAGATGGTTGTGGTTGTTGGAGGTCAATCATCTGAGCTCCAGGACATCACTGCAGGAGTTCATCAGGGTAGTGTCTTAGGCCCAATCATCTTCAGCTGCTTCATCAATGACCTTCCTTCAATCATGAGGTCAGAAGTGGGGATGTTCGCTGATGATTGCACAATGTTCAGCACCATTCGTGACTCCTCAGATACTGAAGCAGTCTGTGTAGAAATGCAGCAAGACCTGGACAATATCCAGGCTTGGGCTGATAAGTGGCAAGTAACATTCTCGCCACACAAGTGCCAGGCAATGACCATCTCCCATGACATTACCATCGCTGAATCCCCCATTATCAACATCCTAGGGGCTACCATTGACCAGAAACGGAACTGGAGTAGCCATATAAATACCGTGGCTACAAGAGCAGGTCAGAGGCTCGGAATCCTGAGGCGAGTAACTCACCTCCTGACTCCCCAAATCCTGTCCACCATCTACAAGGCACAAGTCAGGAGTGTGATGGAATACTCTCCACTTGCCTGGATGGGTGCAACTCCAACAACACTCAAGAAGCTCGACACCATCCAGGACAAAGCAGCCTGCTTGATTGGCACCCCATCTACAAACATTCACTCCCTCCACCACCAATGCACAGTGGCAGCAGTGTGTACCATCTACAAGATGCACTGCAGCAATGCACCAAGGCTCCTTCGACAGCATCTTCCAAACCCGCGAACTCTACCACCTCGAAGGACAAGGGCAGCAAATACATGGGAACACCACCACCTGCAAGTTCCCCTCCAAGTCACACATCATCCTGACTTGGAACTATATCACTGTCGTTGGGTCAAAATCCTGGAAATCCCTTCCTAACAGCACTGTGGGTATACCTACCCCAAAGGGACTGCAGCAGTTCAAGAAGGCAGCTCACCACCACCTTTTCAAGGCCAATTAGGGATGGGCAATAAATGCTGGCCTGGCCAGCGTCGCCCACATCCCATGAATGAATAAATAAAAACTCTCCTGCTCTTCTCTGAATAATGCCATGGAATCTTTTACATCCACCTGAGGGGGCAGACACAACCTCATCCAGTTATGACATAGCATATTCAAGTTACAGAA
Source organism: Heterodontus francisci (assembly GCF_036365525.1). Classification (NCBI taxonomy): domain Eukaryota; kingdom Metazoa; phylum Chordata; class Chondrichthyes; order Heterodontiformes; family Heterodontidae; genus Heterodontus; species Heterodontus francisci. The sequence continues at coordinate 57,687,808 of NC_090393.1, forward strand.
GGTTTGATCATCTTTCCCCAGTGCCCAGTTACAGATGTATTCCCTAATGCCCACACCCAACTGTTTTTATTAACTTGTGATGGAAATGGGGCTCTGTAGCTACCTAGACAAATTGGCACTGCATCCAATGGGACACGTGGAGCGGAGAATGGAACTGTGTGAAATTAACATTCATTATCTGGAGACATTTTATCTTCAAATCCCTTCTTCCACTGCCCACAAGCATAGGATGTGTTTTTTGTTGTATGGAAGATGTGTTGATACATTCATTACTGATGGTAAGACAATGAGATTTGTGGGAATAGATTATTTTGAATTTGATTGTAGAAGTACTTGAGTAAGTTGGGGAAGTGAGGAATTATGGGAGGTCATAAGTATTGTTAAAGTACTGAGGATGGGGGAGGTGTTGGATAAGTTAGGATTAGTCGTGAAGCTGGAGGGCAGCGTGCAGTTAAGGTGGAGTAAAAAATTGGGGTCGGAGTACTGGAGTCGTGATAAGCTGGGGATGTACGAAGTGAGACATTTAGATTTTGGGATGGTGTTGGTGTGTCAGAAAAGTAAGATAGCTGCAAACTGGAGTCAAAAACAGTTTAAAAAAAGTAGGAAACACACTAGAAAAAAGTACCATAGGCAGGAGAAATTATGAAAGGGGTTGCCAAGAAAGTACAGTAGAAAACAGGCCGAAGGGAGGAGATGGAGGAGAGAAAAGAATGGCAGAAGAAACATAAGACAAAGGTGAGCATTTTTTTTGTTTTAAAAGAAACCCTGGGGAAACCATATGACACAATTTAAAAATTCAACAGCAGGACTGAGAATCTGGCCAAAAAAAAAATTGTGGTGACGACTTGGGCTTAGAAAATGGCAAGAATATAAAGGGAACTAGGAATGGGATCTATGAAAAGCATTCGGATGGAAAAAAGCAGCATGGATCAGGGTGTTTTTTAAAAAAAAGTAAAGAATCAAACAATTGGGAATTGGACTTGAAAGATTATGTGGGAGACCAGGAAAACACAGCAACAAAACATAAATCTTTAAGAGGAACAAAAATGATGGCAATAGAAATACGTGCAAAAAAAGAGAAAAACCCAAGCCGGGAGGGCAGTAAGAAACTTAGTGGGAGAGAACTGCTGCTGGACTTGAGCCCTTTGACCCAATGGAGTTGGGAGGACCATATCACTCAATTCTCTCCTGTCAACAAATACTACAAGTAATGCAGTACTGCTGCAGCAGCACCAAACAAGGGCATTAAGTCAGATGGCCAGAATCAGTGCTATATTAAAATGAATGAGAAAGGACAAATGTGACAAACAGCAAAATAAAATGAAGGGTTACATGTACTGTTGAGACTGCTAGGATGCGCACCCATATATTTAAATGTATATACTCTCACATGATAAAGGGGCTTTCCTGGATTTTTGTTCTGTAATGACTTACCCCCAAGAATAGCAAAGAGGTGTCTGACGAGAGATTCAGCAGCAGTCGGATCACTGCATTGGTGAGTCAAGTTGCGTAAAGCTATCACAGCCTCGTCCATCAGCGTGGCATTGTTAGACTTCAGCTGGCCTATGGTAAAGCAAAGAAAGTGACAAATTTGGACAGTCAATGTCCTACAACAATTCAGGGCCAAAAATTTTTAAAACCCAAGCACCGTGCTTCGTGAGTTAATTTACTCTTTTTTCTGGATTTAAGGTTTAGTTGGACCGCGATCCAGAGACACAAGAAATAAACACCATCAGACTAATAGGCTATTGGTACAATTTTCTAAAGCTACACAAGCTGTCCATTTACGAGCACAGACAAAGACAATTCATTACATGGCTCTCCATTTCACACTTACTTGCGAGACCTTTGGCAATGTCGACTGCATACTGGCTAAGGTCAAGGGTTACTGAAGACAATAGATAGGAGATGGCTGTAAAGAGCAATCAATCAGAGTCAGTAAGAGAACAAAGAAAAATTCAAAACATCAACTCGCCTAGTAGAAATTTGAGAGTATACAACTGTGTAGAAATAAAGACCAGCATTTACATAGCACCTTTCACGACCTCAGGATGTCCCAAGGTGCTTTAGTCAATCAAGTACTTCAGAAGTGTAGTCACTGTTGTAATGTGGGAAAGATGGCAGCCACTTTGCGCACAGCAAGCTTCCACAAACAGCAATGTGATAATGACCACATAATCTGCTTTTAGTGATGTTGATTAAGGGATAAATATTGGCCAGGACATCAGGGAGTACTCCCCGCTCTTCTACAAAAATAGCGCCATGGGGTCTTGTGCGTCAACCCAAGAGAGCAGATACGGCTTCGGTTCAACATCTCATCCAAAAGATGGAACCTTCAGCAGTACGACACTCCCTTGGTACTGCACTGGAGTGTCAGCCTAGATTTCTGTGCCCACAACATTGACCCAGGGCGAGGAGTGCTACTTATTGAGCCACGACTGACATACATATTGTGGCATCACTCAAAACAACCAATTGAAAAATATTTTAAATTCAATTCCTGGTCTGTGCCAAGCTGGCTAATCTCTGTGGAGATATTATAATTGGCCTCAGTGATGGCTGAAGGGCAGATGCGGGGCTGATTGAAAATCAAATCACTTCCAATGACCTTCCAGTGTTTTTGCGGCAAAACTGTAGTTGCAAACAGAATTAAAATCATCCACAATGAAATTTATGGTGAAACAGCCTGACAACACTCATTGCCTAGCCTCATACAAAGCATGCTCAGTAGAGTGGGATACCTATGCTCGGTAACTACTGTCTGACGAGATAAAATTAGAAGGACAAAATAAAAGGCAGTGCATGAGCACTGCAAGCCAATGTGCACTTCACTTACTCTCAATAACATTCTCCGGACTGCGCAGGATAGATTTATGCATTGTAGGAAGCAGGGAGTCCTTGAACTCTTGATGGGACACATGGCGAAGTAGTGGCTGACAGCGTTCCTGCAAAAACAAGCAGTAAAATCTCAATAGCTGGTTGTCTCTGCATTAAATGTACAAAACAACCAAGGCCGAATTCCTTGGAATCCACCCTATTCACCAACTAATGCAATGAAGTCTTTGCAATAAGTAGAAAGTCTTGTTTCACCGTTGTGATCAACAAAGCACAAAAGTGCCCAGGGCCTGAACAATAAGTCTATAAAGATGCTAACTGGACAGCTGAGCTGCAGCCAACTGACAGCAAAGAAACCATGGGCTCATTTTGCTCAAAATCTTACAACGTTCTGAACGACACAAACTGTTGCTCACCAGAAGGTATTTTGGGGGCTTGCTCCTGCTCATTAGGACAGTCTTCATGTACAGTTCTAACATCCCATTCTGCAAAACAATAAAGAGGGAAGTCTGTCAGCCTTTGTCCAAGAGAACAGATTAATACATCTGACTATATCATTTGAAAACAATCTCAATGTAGCACAAGATAAACCTTAGTCACCACTACCTCACTGTTCCATCACTAAGTTCAAGAATTCCCTGAGACACACTGCCTGCGTAGCTTTGTGTTAAATCATATATTGGCCATGGAGGCAACGTTATCTCTAATTTTTTTTCTCCCCCGAAGTACGCGGGCAATTTCTTTAAGGGGATGCCCCTTTAAATTTTTTTGCGTCACCATGCATGCATGGTAGCTTAAAGGGACCAACTCGTGCACACCCTGTGTGGAGACTGGGGGTTGTTGCGCAACGGCGCAGCTTACAGGAAACACTGCTTGGATGGCGCAGAGTGCAGATTTACCAGAATGATACTGGGGCTAAAAGAGTGTAATTGACTAGGTTAGCATTCCCTTGAATATAGAAGATTAAGGGGTAATAAAATTGAGGTATTTAATATATTTAAAAGGAGTTGACAGGGCAGACAGAGAAAGAGAGGGGGACAGGCAAGGCGGGGGAGCAGGCGGTGGAGACACCATTTCCTTGCTGGGAAGTCCAGAACAGGGGACAATACTTTAAAATTAGAACCAGGTCAGTCAGAGGTGGTCAGGAAGCACATCTTCACAAAGGTTAGTGGAAATCTGGGAATTCCCCCAACAGAAAGCTGTTAAGGTTGTAGGTCAAAGGAAAATTCAAAACGGAGATTGCTGGATTTTTTTTAGGCAAGCGTATTAAGGGTGATGGAACCAAGGTATAAGATATAAATCAGCCGTGATTTAATTGAATGGCGGCACCAGCTCGAACAGCTGATAGGCCTCCTCCTGTTCCTGTAAGCCTGTCATAGATGCCTTCTCAAACCCCAATCTTCTGAGTCCCCTCTGTCCAGGGTGATTCAGTAAGTTAAGATCTGATAAGGAAGGGGTGAGCAGTGACGAAAGATGACTCCATAAAGCAGAACTACTATTAGATCCCAAAAGGTGCAAAGCACCTCCAAAAGCTGGAAATCTAAGTGCCCAGTGTGGGATGGGCTACATACCTTATGCTTGGTGATGGTGGCAATGTCTTTCTGGTCAGTACAGTACTGCACCAGAACTCCCAGCATTGCTAAGTGCAATGGGTTTGGTTCCAGATCCAATGTTGTTGCGAGATACTGCTGTGCAAGGTCAGGGGTCTGAAGAGAGAAACAGAAGTTAAAAGAAAAACAGATAAGACATTAGATTGACAAACTGCACGATGGGACAGTGGTGCTCAAGGATGGCCTCCCATCTCGTCCCTGATCTCAAGTACAGCAATTGTGGGACCCCGCTAAACCAGTGCACGGCACACCTTTGAGTAAACCCAAAGTTTATTGGACCCATTCTAGATCCGATCACAGACAGGGTGACTGTAATTTCTGGCTAACCAGATTGTAAATCTGAGATTGTAAATCTGAGATTGTAAATCTGAGATTGTAAATCTGAGATTGTAAATCTGAGATTGTAAATCTGAGATTGTAAATCTGAGATTGTAAATCTGAGATTGTAAATCTGAGATTGTCTCCTTCATATGATCTTCTTTATTCTTTGAATGAAGTTCAGTCAGCTGGGGCCCAGCAGTCACCCCACAGCTAAGTCAGAACATTGTGGCACTCCAGTACAGTACTAAGGGAGTGCTGCACTGCTGGAGGTGCATCTTTCGGATGCGACATTAAACCAAGGTCCCATCTACCCTCTCAGTTGTCATAAAGCATTCCAAGGCACTATTTTGAAGAGGAGATGGGAAGCTCTCAACAACAATTTGTATTTATATAGCACCTTTAATGAGATAAAAATGATGTCATGCAGGCCCCCACCTGCCAAGAATGAGGCACATCAATTTTGTCATATGAACATTGATTTTAAACTTGCTGGGAAGAGGAGAAGGCCTGTTACAAGGGCTGCCAGACAGTTAGCTGAAAAATATTTGCATACTAACAGACAGTGCATGTGGAGACAAAAGGACCATTCCCTGACGCATTCAGCCCACAATGGATTTTGATCACCAGACATTGAAGGTGTAAGGAAGAGCATTCCAGAGACTGCTAAGGTGACACAATCCACAAAAGCCAGGACTGGTTAAACCAGCTGGTCACATGATTAACTGGCTGGCCCAGGGTTTTATGAACTAGCCACAGAGAGCTTGAATTCAAAAAGACTGCTCCTGGAGTGAGAAGACCTCTCCTGTCTTCTCCCATCTCTTTCTCACAAGCCTCTGGACCCACTGCGGACACATGAACTTCAAGAGAAAAGTCTCCTACATTGAACAAAGTTTAAGAAGAATACTGGGCCCCAATGAAAAGCAAGGCCTACTTACAATCAAGGACTTTACAGCGAGCTCAAAGCACAGTAGCCAAAACCATCTTCAGATATTGCCTCAAACTTTTCCACTTTATTTCTTCTGCTCTTTTCTGTCTCTATCTGCATGCGCGTATCACGTATACATGCCAGCGTGGGCACGTCGTGTATCCATAGGCGTTAACCGAATTAGAGTTTAAGTTTAATAAAGTTCAACCTTTTTTCTTTAAACCCAAGAAAACCTGTTTGGCTAGTTTCTTTGCCTTATAATTGGAAGTTAGTGAACAAGGACTCTCTAAGGGGGAGCTAAAAAAACAGTGTGTTTAAAACAAAACCCTGTTACGATAAGATCAGGTGAAGGCTGAGAGGGAACCCTAGACCCCTTTCTCACATGATCGTAACAATAAGAATCGCCCCAAGGTGCTTCACAGCAGCGTTGAAGCAAAATTTGACATCGAGCCACATAAGGTAATATGAGGGCAGATGTCCAAAAGCATGGTCAAAGAGGCAGGCTTTAAGGCCCATCTTAAAAGGAGGAAAGACAGGCAAAGGGATTTAGGGAGGGAACCCCACAGCATAGGGCCTTGGCAGTGGAAGGCATGGCCACCAAATGTAGAAAAATTAAAATCGGGGATGCTCAAGAGGCCAGAATTAGATGAGCACAGACATCTCGGAGGGCTGTAGGGGTGAAGATTACAGAGATAGGGAGGGGCGAGGGAGGGACTTGAAAACAAGGATGAGCATTTTAAAATCAAGGCATTGCTTGACTGAGAGTTAACGTAGGTCAGCAAGCACAGGGGTGATGAACGGAACTTGGTGCGAGTAAAGACACGGACAGCAGAGTTTTCGATGCACTTGAGTTTAATGAAAGCGGAATGCGGAAGGCTAGCCAGGAGTTCATTGGAATAGTCAGGTCTAGAGATAACAAAGGCATGGATGAGCATTTCAGCAGCAGATAAGCTGAGGCAGGGGCAGAGCCAGACAGCGTTACAAAGGTGGAAATAGGTTTTAGCAACGGTACAGACATGTGGTCACAAGCTCATCTTAAGGGTCAAACATGACACCAAGGTGCGAACAGTCTGGTGCAGCCTCAGTAGTTGCCAGGGAGAGGGATGGAGTCAGTAGCTGTGGAACAGAGGTTGTAGCAGGGACCAAAGACAATGGTTTCAGCCATCCCAATGTTTAGTTTGAGAAATTTCTGCTCATCCACTACTGGATGTCAGACAAGCAGTGGAGAGAGAGGTGGTGGGGAGGTAGAGCTGGTAACTTACATGCGAAAATTAACGCTGTGTTTTCCAATGTCGCTGCCAAGTGGCAGCATGTAGACGAGAAATAGGAGGGGAATCAAGGCTAGATCCTAGGGCAATACTAAAGATAACAGATTGTGAGAAGGAAGAGAAGCCACTGCAAGTGATACTATGGCTAAAATTAGATAAGGAAGGAACCAGGCAAGTGCAGTCCCACCCAGCTACACAACAGTGGAGAGAGAATGGTGTGGTCTACCATGTCCAAGACTGCAGATGGTCAAGAGGACGCGGAGGCATAATGCACCTTTCTCACATTCACACAGGATGTAATTTGGCAGTATCTCCCAGTGTCCTGCCAATATTTATCCCTCCAGGAACATCTCAAAACTGATCACATTACCATTTGTGGGAGTTTGATGAGCAAATATTGTAGTAATGCAGGAAATGCAGCAGTCAGTGACTACAGTTATAGAATGGTTACAGCACAGGAGGCGGCCCTTTGGTCCACTGTGTCCATGCCAGCTCTCCAAGAGCAATTCAGCTAGTCCCACTCCCTTTCCCCATAACCCTGCAATTTTTTTATTTTCAGATGCTTATCCAATTCCCTTTTGAAAGCCACAATTGAATCTGCCTCCACCACACTCTCAGGCAGTGCATTTCATATCCTAACCACTCGCTGCATAAAAAATGTTCTCATGTTGCTGTTGGTTCTTTTGTCAAGCACCTTAAATCTGTGTCTTCTGGTTCTCAACCTCTCCGCCAATGGGAACAGTTTCTCTAAGTCTAAACTCCTCGTGATTTTGAGCACCTCTATCAAATCTCCTCCCAACCTTCTCATCTTTAAGGAGAACACAGCTTCTCCAATCTATCCTCATAACTGAAATCCCTCACCCCAGAACATTTTCGGAAATCTTTTCTGAACCCTTCCCAAAGCTTTCACATCGTTGTAAAGTACGGTGCCCAGAATTGGACACAATACTCCAGTTGAGGGCGAACCAGTGTTTTACATCATAACTTCCTTGTTTTTGCATTCTATGTCTCTATTTATAAAGCGCAGGATCCTATGCCTTTTTAACTACTTTCTCAACCTGCTCTGCTACCTTCAACAATTTGTGCACATATACCCCCAGGTGGCTCGGTTCCTGCACTGCCTTTAGAATGGTATGCTTTGGTCTATATTCTTTATTATTGTAAGTACTTCATTGGGTGTGAATCATTTTGGGACATCCTGAGTTTGTGAAGGGCACTATATAAATGCAAGTCTGTCTTTCTTTCCATCATCCCATAGAAAATCAACTCATTGAAAGCTTAACTTCAAATGCAACCATCAAATCTTCCCCCACTCTGCCACACTCCTAGCTCTTTGAGCAGCAGAGGTAGTATAGAGGACCCAAAAATACAGAATATCCTGATTAAGAAGCTCCATTTATTCCGCGGCTACAGCATCACAACTTTTTATATCCATCCACAACATTGGTACTGAATGCAAACACCACGCACCATATCTGCTTTCAGAAACCTGCTGTCACCCATCAGCACCAGATCCCTTTGGTTCCCCCAAATGCACAGTCTCAAACACAGAACAGTCACACGCCCTTGTTCTTTGCTCCCCCTTTACTCAGCCTCATCCCCTCCCCTTTGGTCAGTCTGCAGCAGCACCTCCCTGCCACCACCCACCCAACTGCCCCCGCCACACTCCAGGGATCATTCCAATCCCCAGACCCCACCAATTCAGCCCTTTCCTTACCTCTTTCCATAGATGTTTGAGTTTCTTCAGGACACCGTTCACTGTGTGCCTGTTGCCGCCACCCACGACCTCTGTTAGCAGTAGGCACTGCACCTCCAACTATCAGAAAGTGCAAGATATCATGGTTAGATCAGTGCAAAAACAGAGCTAACTGCATCGTTAAAACACTCTACATAAACTACAAGGCAGCATCCCATTGAACTCAAAACCTCTGATTCACAGGCTTGGTTTTTTTGTGTATTTTATTCTTAAACTAAATCTCTGCACAAGTGGAATATTTCCACAGTTGGCTCCCATGAACTAGATGCAGAATTAAGGTCCCTCTACTCTGCCCAATAACATGAATCAACTCCAACCTGAAAGAGGCAGCATCTTTTCCAATGTCCACACCAGTCTGATTAAGCTATGTATCTGAAGGTCCACTTGTGGGACCCGATTAATCTGTACAATCTTTCAGTTTGGATTGGTCCTGAGCTTCACCAGTTTCTTGCCAATTAGGGACCAAAAAGGGCATCTAGACATGGAGGCAGAGGGCATGGTTGAGGTACTAAATAAGTACTTTGCATCTGCCTTAATCAAAGAAGATGCTGCCAAAGTCACAGTGAAAGAGGAGGCAGGGAGGCATTGGATGGGCTAAAAATTGTTAAAGAGGAGTTATTAGAAAGGCAGTCTGCAATTAATGTTGACATAGTCACCAAGTCCAGATGAGATGTGTCCGAGGATACTGAGGGAAGTAAGGGTGGAATTTGCAGAGGCACTGGCCATAATCTTCCAGTCTTCCTGAGTTACGGGGGGTGGTACCAGAGAGCTGCAGAATTGCAAATGTTTCTCAAAAAACCCAGTAATTGCAGGCCAGTCAGTTTAACCATGGTGGTGGGAAAGCTTTTAGAAAACGATAATCCAGAACAAAATTAACAGTCACTTGGACAAGTGCAGATTAATTAAGGAAAGCCGGCATGGATTTGTTAAAGGAAAATCGTGTTGAACTGACTTGACTTGAGTTTTTTTGATGAGGTAACAGAGAGGGTTGATGTGGTGTATACGGGCTTCCAAAAGACATTTGATAAAGTGCCACATAATAGACTTGTCAGCAAAGTTAAAGTCCATGGAATAAAAGGGAAAGTGGCAGCTTGGATATGCAGTTGGCTAAGTGAGAGGAAACAGACAGTCGTGGTGAATGGTGGTTTTTTGGACTGGGGGGAGGTAAACAGTGGGGCTCCCCCTTGGGTCTAGGACAAGTGCTTTTCTCGATACATTAACGACCTAAACCTGAGTGCACAGGGCATAATTTCAAAATATACAGATTGACCCAAAGCTTGGAACTATTGTGAACTGTGAGGAGGATAGTGATAGACTTCAAGAGGACATAGGCTGGTGGAATGGATGAACAGGTGGCAGATGAAATTTAATGCAGAGAAGTGTGAAGTGATACATTTTGGTCGGAAGAGTGGTCGGGTCGGGTGTGTGCAGGTCGGGTGTGTGCAGGAGGGTTTTCTGACACAGTATGTAGACAGGCCAACCAGGGGCGATGCCACATTGGATTTGGTACTGGGTAATGAACCTGGCCAGGTGTTAGATTTAGATGTAGGTGAGCACTTTGGTGATAGTGATCACAATTCGGTTAGGTTTACCTTAGCGATGGGCAGGGACAGGTATATACCGCAGGGCAAAAATTATAGCTGGGGGAAAGGAAATTATGATGCGATTAGGCAAGATTTAGGATGCGTAGGATGGGGAAGGAAACTGCAGGGGATGGGAACAATCGAAATGTGGAGCTTCTTCAAGCAGCAGCTACTGCGTGTCCTTGATAAGTATGTACCCGTGAGGCAGGGAGGAAGTTGTCGAGCGAGGGAGCCGTGGTTTACTAAAGAAGTTGAAGCGCTTGTCAAGAGGAAGAAGGCGGCTTATGTTAGGATGAGACGTGAAGGCTCAGTTAGGGCGCTTGAGAGTTACAAGCTAGCCAGGAAGGATCTAAAGGGAGAGCTAAGAAGAGCAAGGAGAGGACACGAGAAGTCATTGGCGGATAGGATCAGGGAAAACCCTAAGGCTTTCTATATCAGGAATAAAAGAATGACTAGAGTTAGATTAGGGCCAATCAAGGATAGTAGTGGGAAGTTGTGTGTGGAATCAGAGGAGGTAGGGGAAGTGTTAAATGAATATTTTGCGTCAGTATTTACAGTAGAGAAAGAAAATGTTGTCGAGGAGAATACTGAGATTCAGGCTACTAGGCTAGATGGGATTGAGGTTCACAAGGAGGAGGTGTTATCAATTTTGGAAAGTGTGAAAATAGATAAGTCCCCTGGGCCAGATGGGATTTATCCTAGGATTCTCTGGGAAGCTAGGGAGGAGATTGCAGAGCCTTTGTCCTTGATCTTTATGTCGTCATTGTCGACAGGAATAGTGCCGGAAGACTGAAGGATAGCAAATGTTGTCCCCTTGTTCAAGAAGGGGAGTAGAGACAGCCCTGGTAATTATAGACCTGTGAGCCTTACTTCGGTTGTGGGTAAAATGTTGGAAAAGGTTATAAGAGACAGGATTTATAATCATCTTGAAAAGAATAAGTTCATTAGCGATAGTCAGCACGGTTTTGTGACAGGTAGGTCGTGCCTCACAAACCTTATTGAGTTTTTCGTGAAGGTGACCAAACAGGTGGATGAGGGTAAAGTAGTGGATGTGGTGTATATGGATTTCAGTAAGGCGTTTGATAAGGTTCCCCATGGTAGGCTATTGCAGAAAATACGGAAGTATGGGGTTGAAGGTGATTTAGAGCTTTGGATCAGAAATTGGCTAGCTGAAAGAAGACAGAGGGTGGTGGTTGATGGCAAATGTTCATCCTGGAGTTTAGTTACTAGTGGTGTACCGCAAGGATCTGTTTTGGGGCCACTGCTGTTTGTCATTTTTATAAATGACCTGGAAGAGGGTGTAGAAGGGTGGGTTAGTAAATTTGCGGATGACACTAAGGTCGGTGGAGTTGTGGATAGTGCCGAAGAATGTTGTAGGGTACAGAGGGACATAGATAGGCTGCAGAGCTGGGCGGAGAGATGGCAAATGGAGTTTAATGCGGAAAAGTGCGAGGTGATTCACTTTGGAAGGAGTAACAGGAATGCAGAGTACTGGGCTAATGGGAAGATTCTTGGTAGTGTAGATGAACAGAGAGATCTTAGTGTTCAGGTGCATAAATCCCTGAAGGTTGCTACCCAGGTTAATAGGGCTGTTAAGAAGGCATATGGTGTGTTAGCTTTTATTAGTAGGGGGATCGAGTTTCGGAGCCACGAGGTCATGCTGCAGCTGTACAAAACTCTGGTGAGACCGCACCTGGAGTATTGCGTGCAGTTCTGGTCACCGCATTATAGGAAGGATGTGGAAGCTATGGAAAGGGTGCAGAGGAGATTTACTAGGATGTTGCCTGGTATGGAGGGAAGGTCTTACGAGGAAAGGCTGAGGGACTTGAGGTTGTTTTCGTTGGAGAGAAGGAGGAGGAGAGGTGACTTAATAGAGACATATAAGATCATCAGAGGGTTGGATCGGGTGGATAGTGAGAGTCTTTTTCCTCGGATGGTGATGGCAAACACGAGGGGACATAGCTTTAAGTTGAGGGGTGATAGATATAGGACAGATGTCAGAGGTAGTTTCTTTACTCAGAGAGTAGTAGGGGTGTGGAACGCCCTGCCTGCAACAGTAGTAGACTCGCCAACTTTAAGGGCATTTAAGTGGTCATTGGATAGACATATGGATGAAAATGGAATAGTGTAGGTCAGATGGTTTCACAGGTCGCCGCAACATCGAGGGCCGAAGGGCCTGTACTGCGCTGTAATGTTCTAATTCTAAAAAAAAAAAGACCCAGGAGAGGCAATAAAGAGTACAATTCTAAAAGGGAGACACCTGGGGTACATGTGCACAAATCATTGAAGGTGGCAGAGCAGCTTGAAAAAGTGATTAAAAAGGAATACAGGATCCTAGGCTTTTCAAAACAGAGTACAAAAGCAAGGAAGTTATGATAAACCTGTATAAAACACTGGTTTGGCATCAACTGCAGTACTGTGTCCAATTCTCATCACTGCACTTTAGGACGGATGTGAAGGCATTAGGGAAGGTGCAGAAAAGATTTATGAGAATGGTTCCAGGGATGATGGACTTCAGTTACGTGGATAGATTGGAGAAGCTGGGGCTGTTCTCCTAAGAGAAGGTTGAGAGGAGATTTCATAGAGCTGTACAAAATCATGAGGGGTCTAGACAGAGTAGATAGAGAGAAACTGTTCCCATTGGTGGAAAGGTCAAGAACCAGAGGACACCGATTTAAAGTGAGTGGCATGAGGAAAAGCTTTTTTATGCAGCGAGTGGTTAGGATCTGGAATGCCTGGCCATGAGAGTATGGTGGAGGCAGATACAATCATGGATTTCAAAAGGGAATTGGATAAGCACTAGAAGAGAAAGAAATTGCAGGACTATGGGGAAAGGGCAGGGGAGTGGGATGAGCTGAGTTGCTCTTGCAGAGAGCCAGCATGGACACAACAAACTGAATGGCCTCCTTCTGTGTTGTAACCATTCTATAATTCACAGGCCTCAGGTTCCAAAAGCTCATCTGCTCCAGTCCCTCCTCCCCACCAGCCCCACCCCACCAAATCCTTGGACAGTTCTGCTTGGAGACATTTGGTAACACTCTTCCCCCGAGTCAGAAGGCTGTCAGTTCAGATCGCATGCCAGAGACTTCAGTACATCATCTAAGCTAACTGCAGTACTAAGGGAGTGCTGCACTGATGGTTGAGATGTTAAAGCAAGGTCCAGTCTGCCCTCTCAGGTAGACTATTAAAAGAGCAGGGGAGTTCTGGCCAATGGCCATCACTGAATAGTGAGAGTACGTTTGTTCCATTTTTCCAGGTGGGAGTTATTTTAAAGGATGGATCAAATGGGTTACACACCGATATGAAATACGGGAAGGTTAAAATTTCACCCAGGAAGCAAAACAATCCTTTTTACCCTTGCAGGTTATCCAGCAGCTTTAGGATCTCAAGTGTGGAACATGAAAAACCCAACAAGCCCATTCCCTGCACAGTTTGTGTACTTCCCACTCTACCATAGACTCCACCCCACATAATTCACCACCTGAGAAACCCTGCACGTTTTCACCCTGCTGCCTCCCAAAATGTGACCTGAGCAAAACTGAATGTTGAACTGTGCATCCTACTCTATTCATCCAGGCCTAGCTGCTTTCCTTTCAGCTGAAGGTTCAGCAACTCCAATTTCATTGGATTTTCTAAATGTTGCACCATGCCCCCCCATCCTTGCTTCAGTAACCACATGTAAAAAGCAGCCACTTCCATTTCCCCTCCACTCACCATCTTTCTCCACATCTCAGTTGCTCGTTTCTCGGGTGTCGCAAAGGCAGTCTTGACCAGCAGTAACGTCCAGTTGAGAGCAAGGGACGCTGCCGATGCACTGCTCTTACTGTCAGGATATAAGAGAGGGAGAACACGCTCAGGAGTCAGTGATATTAGATTGATACAATCACATGTATTTGAACAGGCACAATAACACAAACAGCAAAGCAAAATCCACACCCCCTCTTGACTGCCTCCCCTACAATGCCAACCCGCGGTAGACCTGCTTCTCCTTGTGTCTTTACTCACAGCCTGCTTGGCTGTGGGATGACGACGGAGCTGGAATCACTGCGTGCCCCACCACCTTCCAATAAAAAATGGCAAAGGAATTCTACTGGGAAGCAGGGTTATCCCATTTTCCACTTAGTAAGCCAAAGGGTCTGATGAACATTTAACGAGAAGCACAGAACCTTATCACACAGAAGGAGCCCCTTCAGCCCATCATGCCAGTGCCAACTCTTTGAAAGAGCCATCTGATTATTCCCACTCCCCTTCCTGCTCTTTCCCCAGAGCCCTACAATTCTTTCTTTTTCAAGCATATATCCAATTTCCTTTTGAAAATTACTACTGAATCTGCTTCAACCACAGTAACAGATCCAGAGTTCTCCCCCACCTCCCCACCCCAATCCACTATTCAACCTTCCTGGGACGGAAAGATAAATGCCAGTGCAGGATAGAGCACCATTTTGTTTCTGATTGAAACCATGGCAGTAGGTTTGGAAAATCTTGGCACTGACCCACTAGTTGCAGCATGCTGGAGAGGGGCTCTTGAGCAAGATACTGTTTGGGATGGTAGGCTTCAGCTAAAAGTAGGAGGGTAAACTGGAATAATCCAACCAATAGACACCATAAGCTGCCAGATTTTGTCTCATACAAAGAACACAATACCATTTAGCTAGCCAGAATTTCTGTAAAAGTGGAAGTTTCTTCTGGCAAACCAAAACCAGTGAAATTCAACTGGTGAAACAGAATTTCAATTTCCTAATTCATTCTCATTGAAGTGATAACTGGGCACTAATCTATCATCTTATTCACCAGGAAAGGCCAAACGTATTTCACAAATCAATGGCTAACTCCAGCCAGTGTTCAATATAAAGTAGTATTAAATATAGTACACAAAATTTCTCAATAATTAAAAGAAATACAGTTCAGTTTTACTGCTCAGTTCTGAATGTGTATAACACTGGTGTGCAGGTTCTAGACCCCATGGTCCTCTCATGGACTCATGTCCAATTTCAAGCCTGGGCTCAATGAGTTCAGCACTGGTGTGTAGCTTCTGCATCAATTGGCTGTGTACCATATGACTGAGGTCAGCTGGAGATCTACATTTAGAAGTGCAGAATGCATCATGTCCTGAGGACATACAATATTCTATCTCTGCTTTGTTTAAATTCAATTTTGATCTGCATACTGTGAAGACCCACGCAGTCTCCATTTCAGATTATGCTCTGTTTGCAACAAAACGCAAAAGCCATTGCAAAACTTCACACAAATCTCCTTGGTGCCAGCCTCCCAGTTCAGCGTCCTTGTTCTTTGCTTTGCGTACCTTGGATTACCATTCTTACAGATGATTCCGGTCGACTGCAGACATTGCACCAGGTGTTTTGTTGTTGCCTCTGCATGACTTTCAACTAGTTGCTGAATAACCGCCTGAAGGGCTCTCTGGGATGCTGCATCCCTGTCAAATGATAGTAAAACAAATCTTTAGCTAATTCCAATACTTTCCATAAGCCTCATTATACAGCAGCCTAACCAAGAAAGATTAGACTCGTGCGGCTAAAAGGAACATTATACATATGCACTTGAAATCAATGCTCCATATCACTTCAAATATTCAGAAAGGCCATTAAGGTGAGGATTTGAACTTGCGCAATAGGGAGTGTTTGGCAGAAGCCAGGTTTGAGATATGCTACCGAATGGAGTATGGGAAATCTGCAACTAACCTCCACTGAACCTCACCAGTAAATGCTTAATGCTGCAATTCTTACCCAGAATGGGTAAAGCATTCTGCAGCACTAACATCCATTGCCTTAATAAGCATAGTTTACCAAAAAAAAAGTCTTTTTTAAAAAAAGGAGAAATGAGAATAATTGGATCTCCTACAGTGTTGCTCACAGACACAAGACGATGCTGTGCTCTGCCTGCAAAGATATTGGGCCATAACTTGCCTTGGCAGGGCATGTGACAGTATCTGCCATTAGTCAGACTTAGCCTAGCATGTTTAGATTTTTTAATTGTTTACGTGGCAAGCTGCTTAAAGTACGAGCTGCTAACAGCACAGCGAGGGAAACCAAACAGCTAGGACCTGAGTGAACAGGACAAGCAACTCCTTAAATCTCTTTAAACAATCAGATTGAAAGATTGCAAAATTAACAGTGCAAGGACTGAGAAGGAAGTATAAATTAGAGTAGGTGAATTCAATGTTAAGTCCATTACAGAAAGAGAAATAAAGAGAGGGAAAGAAAGATTGGATTGAGAGAGATGAGAGACAAAAGAAAAATTTACAACATTAATTTTACAAATCTCCAACAGTTAATACCTGAAGGAGTGAGATTCCACACTTTTAATGGTCCATTTTCAGTGCCAGAGACATTGTTAATTATTGCCAATCAATCAAAATGTTAAAAGGGTACTTGGACTGAAATGGACAAACTTGACTCTCTGTGGAGTGTTTAATTCATATCCACCAAGCAAATGTAGCAATTCTATGCCATTTAATGCATTTTAATGGTGAAGCAAACAGTGTGATGGCGTTTTCCCAAAGCCAACAGCAATGCGGAGCGACTTCCGGATTTTTGAGCTTACCTGTACATCTGCCTCTTGCCTGAAGTTGCTGTGTCGTTTGCGTACTAATCACAATGAATGCCATTAGTCTCACTGTTATTTTGCCAGCAAATGCTGGCCCTTTTTTTTTATCCAACTCAAGATGTCAGCAACACTCCCTTGTCTGCCTCCACCCCACAAACACAAACTTGCTGGGAATAAGGAATGAAGCAGCAGCAAATGAAGCTTAGGGCAGAGGGAGAATTGGTAGTTGGGGCAGCCACCATCACAGGGGGTGGCAGAGAGATGGAAGATGAGAAATCAACTCAGGCAATTTCACATGCCTCCAAAGACCCGAGACAGGCCCCCCACTAAAAATAAGGAAGACGACAGAAAGCCAACCAAGCAAGTGGGTACTGACTTAGCCTGTTGGCCTGAGAAGTCAATGCATCACATGGTTGGAGTACTGAGTTATACAGGCCAGTGCAGTTTCAATCTGTGGCATGTGCTGAGTTGAGGTAGCCCTGAGGAGTTGAAGCGTCGAACAGATATTTTGTGTCTGTCTTCACTGCAGACGACACAAATAACATCTTAGAAATACTTGTAAATCATGAGGTGAAAGGGAGGGAGGAACTTAAAACAATTACAATCACCAGGGAAAGGGTACTGAGAAAATGATCAGAACTAAAGGCTGACAAGTCCCGAGGACTTGATGGCCTGAATCCTAAGGTCTTAAAAGAAGTGGCTGGAGTGGATGCATTGGTTGTAATCTTCCAAAATTCCCTAGTTCTGGAAAGGTCCCATCCGATTGGAAAATTGCGAATGTAACTCCTCTATTCAAGGAGGGAGACAGAAAGCAGGAAACTACAGGCCAGTAAGCCTAACATGTCATAGGGAAAATACTAGAATCTATTATTAAGGAGCTTATATCAGGACACTTAGAAAATTTTAATGCAATCAGGCAGAGTCAACATGGTTTTGTGAAGGGAAATTGTGTTTAACTAATTTATTAGAGTTGTTTGAGGAAGTAACAAGCAACGTGGATAAAGGGGAACCTGTAGATGTGGTGTACTTGGATTTCCAAAAGGCATTTGATAAGGTGCCACATCAAAGGTTACTACACAAAATAAGAGCTCATGGTGTAAGGGGTAACATTAGCATGGACAGAGGATTGGTTAACTAACAGGAAGCAGAGAGTAGGGATAAATGGGTCATTTTCGGGTTGGCAAGCTGTAACTAGTGGAGTGCCACAGGGATCAGTGCTGGGGCCTCAACTATTTACAATCTATATCAATGACTTGGATGAAGGGACTGAATGTACGGTTGCTAAATTTGCTGATGACACAAAGACAGGCAGGAGAGTAATTTGTGAAGAGGACATAAGGAGTCTGCAAAGGGATTTAGATAGATTAAGTGAGTGGACACAAATTTGGCAGATGGAGTATAATGTGGAAAAATGTGAATTTGCCCACTTTGGCAGGAAGAATAGAGAAGCAGTATATTATTTAAATGGAGAGAGATTGCAGAACTCTGCGGTACAGAGGGATCTGGGTGCCCTGGTAAATTGATTACAAAAGATTTGTATGCAGGTACAACAAGTGATTAGAAAGGCAAGTGAAATGTTGCCATTTA